>NW_006790307.1:380772-398536 GCF_000442215.2 Lipotes vexillifer
TTTAATCCTGGGAAAAGAGGCCCTGGAGAAAGCAGATGAGGAAGATAGGGAGCGGCAGGCGCAGGGTGTGGAGGGAGGGAGGGGGCGGCGTGCGGAGATGGAAAGTGAGAGGGCGCAAGTCTTAATGCGGCTGAGACGGTGGTGTTGAGGACCACGGACTGGAAAAAAGTGAAAGTCGGGCGGGGAGGCGGAGAAGGAGGCAGAGCTCCGCAGACCCGGCCGGGACCCCCGGCGGGAGAGGCGGGGGCATCTTGGCCCGCCTCGGGCCCCCTTGGCAGCCTCAGGCGTTGGCTCCTTGGGGCTCCCTCCCTCGCCGGCGCATTGTTCCTTTGCCGGGAGACGAGGAAATTGCCTTTTGATTGCGGAAGTCCGCGGCCGGGGCTCGGGGCGAGGCAGCGCGGGTCAGAATGGCAGCGTGGGAAGGGCGGCGCGCTGCCGGCCCCCGCCGCCTCTCGCGTCCGCAGCCGGCCCGGGGCGGCAGCAGCATCAGCGGCGGCGGCGGCGGCGGCCCCCGCGCGTCGTCAGCCCGGAGGCCAGCGCTCTGCGCCCCCGGGGCGCGCTGAGCGCGTGCAACAAGTGGTCCCCGCTCCGCAGGCCGTCGGGGCCGCCCCGCGTCCCAGCCCAGCGGTCGAGTCAGGGGGAACGGCTGAGCGCCATGCGGAGCCATGGAGCCGGGCTGGCCCTGTGGACCGCGCTGAGCCTGCTGCAGGTGAGGGGCCCGAGAAGAGGTCCCCGCGGGCGGAATTTCTTCCTCTCCCTGGGGAAGAATGAGCCATCCTCTTCTGAGCCCCCAGCCAGACTGACAGCTCGTGCCACTGTCAAGGGCAACAAGCCACCTTCTCTTTCCAGCTGCTCCGGAGAAAAAGCAGCTAGGGAGAAGGTGGCCACCCTCCTGGGCTGCGGGCCTCTTCTCTGGCTGGGGGGCCAAAGGATGGAGGGGCTCAGCCTGGGGGCCAGGGGTGAGTGGAGCAGCTTGGGCAGCTTGCTACGGACTCGTCCCTGGGCAGGTCTAGACAGCGGGCTTCAGCTGTTGTTCTGGTTCCTTTTCAGACTGGCCTGGGGGAGCCAGTGAGATGCAACTTCACCCTGACAGAGTCCAGGGTCTCCAGCCGGTCCGTGTCTCTCCAGTGGAGAACTTTGGCGTCACCCTGTAACTTTAGCCTCATCTGCAGCAGTGACACGTCGGGGGTCGCGTGCTGCCACCCCGTGCGGATAGACAACACCACCTATGGATGTAACCCCAAGGATTTACAAGCAGGAACCATCTATAATTTCAGTATTATGTCCCTGGATGGAGAAGAGAAAACTGTGGTCTTGCAAACAGGTAAAAAGTGACAGGTGCGGTTGGACGGCCAGGCCACTTCCGGCTGAGCCCTGCCTTTTCAAGCTGATGTTTTACTTGAGTTCCAGGCATACAAAATAATAATAATAATAAAGGTAAAAACACCTGTGAAGATAACTATTGACAAAGATTTCTAGTCTCCTCAGATCTGGCCAGAAGCAGCTTGGTTGACTTTCAGAGACTTCCTTAGTGCTGAAAACAGCGGACTAGCCACTTAAACGGGGAGAGCAGCAAAGAGAAACTGTGGGCTGTGGAGGGAATTTGTTAAAGTGGGACCCCCGGCGGGAGAGGCGGGGGCATCTTGGCCCGCCTCGGGCCCCCTTGGCAGCCTCAGGCGTTGGCTCCTTGGGGCTCCCTCCCTCGCCGGCGCATTGTTCCTTTGCCGGGAGACGAGGAAATTGCCTTTTGATTGCGGAAGTCCGCGGCCGGGGCTCGGGGCGAGGCAGCGCGGGTCAGAATGGCAGCGTGGGAAGGGCGGCGCGCTGCCGGCCCCCGCCGCCTCTCGCGTCCGCAGCCGGCCCGGGGCGGCAGCAGCATCAGCGGCGGCGGCGGCGGCGGCCCCCGCGCGTCGTCAGCCCGGAGGCCAGCGCTCTGCGCCCCCGGGGCGCGCTGAGCGCGTGCAACAAGTGGTCCCCGCTCCGCAGGCCGTCGGGGCCGCCCCGCGTCCCAGCCCAGCGGTCGAGTCAGGGGGAACGGCTGAGCGCCATGCGGAGCCATGGAGCCGGGCTGGCCCTGTGGACCGCGCTGAGCCTGCTGCAGGTGAGGGGCCCGAGAAGAGGTCCCCGCGGGCGGAATTTCTTCCTCTCCCTGGGGAAGAATGAGCCATCCTCTTCTGAGCCCCCAGCCAGACTGACAGCTCGTGCCACTGTCAAGGGCAACAAGCCACCTTCTCTTTCCAGCTGCTCCGGAGAAAAAGCAGCTAGGGAGAAGGTGGCCACCCTCCTGGGCTGCGGGCCTCTTCTCTGGCTGGGGGGCCAAAGGATGGAGGGGCTCAGCCTGGGGGCCAGGGGTGAGTGGAGCAGCTTGGGCAGCTTGCTACGGACTCGTCCCTGGGCAGGTCTAGACAGCGGGCTTCAGCTGTTGTTCTGGTTCCTTTTCAGACTGGCCTGGGGGAGCCAGTGAGATGCAACTTCACCCTGACAGAGTCCAGGGTCTCCAGCCGGTCCGTGTCTCTCCAGTGGAGAACTTTGGCGTCACCCTGTAACTTTAGCCTCATCTGCAGCAGTGACACGTCGGGGGTCGCGTGCTGCCACCCCGTGCGGATAGACAACACCACCTATGGATGTAACCCCAAGGATTTACAAGCAGGAACCATCTATAATTTCAGTATTATGTCCCTGGATGGAGAAGAGAAAACTGTGGTCTTGCAAACAGGTAAAAAGTGACAGGTGCGGTTGGACGGCCAGGCCACTTCCGGCTGAGCCCTGCCTTTTCAAGCTGATGTTTTACTTGAGTTCCAGGCATACAAAATAATAATAATAATAAAGGTAAAAACACCTGTGAAGATAACTATTGACAAAGATTTCTAGTCTCCTCAGATCTGGCCAGAAGCAGCTTGGTTGACTTTCAGAGACTTCCTTAGTGCTGAAAACAGCGGACTAGCCACTTAAACGGGGAGAGCAGCAAAGAGAAACTGTGGGCTGTGGAGGGAATTTGTTAAAGTGATGTGGTTTGAGCTTCCATCGCATTAAATTGTCAAGCCCTGGAATAATTTTAAGTAAATGTTTTTAGAATAAATAATGGAAGTGCAATGATTAGGGATATGACTTTCCTCAACTTAGTTTTTATTTTTGGAACCAGGACATAAAATCATCAGGAATAGAGTCACTCTTAGGGGGAAATTATAAAACTCGCTTGAGGTGAGGTTATGAAAGTTATTTTTTATCACCTGTGTAACTAAAACCACGCCAATATCACAGATCATCTTTTGGTTACTCTGCACCTTAAGTCAATCATTTTCTGTTCACTTTTGGTAAACCCTTCCATGCGTATGTGGTAAGAGTTTGTCTTTCCTGCCTCAGTTTTCTTATCTGTAAAATGAGAGTGTTAGACTTGGTCATTCAGGTCCAGGTTCCAAGCAAGTGCCTACTTAGGTAGGGGCTGCGATGCATGTTACCTCATTAATCCCCAGAGCCACCCTCAGATGTGCTCGGAATTCTCTAATGACTTCGATGTTTTATGACTTCATTAGTCTTCCTTTTAACGTTATCATTTGTTGCAATAGAGAAGACTTACTTTCATGGAGAAAGTCAAATTTAACTGAAAAATTCCAGAAGTTAAATTTAGAAATGTGTCGTCCTTGCTATTCTTTCACATTCAACCTGAACAAAGATCACTTCTTTAGCTATAGTTCTTTGAAGAGGTGAGAGAACAGTCCGTTATCAGGGCAGTTACAGTAAGGTCAGGAAATGTGACTAGGTCCTGGTAATAAGTCAATGAATTGTTCTCTTACTAATTAAGAATGCCCAATTACATCACTTAACTTACTTCAGAGGAATGTTAGATAATTTCTGAGATTTGCAGGAACTTGAATTGAAAAGAGACACCACTTGTTAAGAATGTGGTTGTGTTTTTACAGGGAATCAAAGAGAGACCGAAATCAACCACATAATTAGAACATATTTCAGGAGTTTAAGTGGCTGGGTTTTTAGTTATAAAGTTCTTGGTTTCTTGGTATGTGAAGATGTGAACACTCAGATTGCTAATAATGTGAAATTTATGACATAGAACTTCCAGATGTGTTCTTTACATTTGATAAGGTGTCTATATTGAATGGGGCAGAATGATGTTCAAAAACAGGTGAGCCATCAGAAGCTTATGGGAGAAAAGATGAAGACATTAAGCCAGAATATACTGATTTAACCCAGAGGTTTTACTTTTTTGGAAAAAACATTGATGAAAAAGGACTCACTGTGGGTGTTACTAGTTAGAATATGTTTTGAGTTTAACTATGCATGTAGGTGTTTCAAGTCCAGAGACATTTGTGAAATGTAAGAAATGTTTGCATTTTATTGACTATGTTTAATTTAAAAAAGACTTGTCAGCATACCCAACTGTTAGTGTTCAGTGTCTTATCATTTTTCTTAAGGAGTTACTTTTTACAGTACCACAAATATACTTTTCACCACAAATTTTATGAGCTCCATGCCAAATGTGAAGAATGAAATTTGACCAAAAGTGATGTTTGTATAATAATAATTTTTTCATACTTATTTGTGGATGGTATAACCCTACTTGGGTTTCTCTCTCTCTCTCTCTCTCTCTCTCTCTCTCTCTCTCTATATATATATATATATATATATATATATATATATATATATATCAGGCTCAGCAGCCATGGCTCACAGGCCTAGCCGCTCGGCGGCATGTGGGTTCTTCCCGGACCGGGACATGAACCCGTGACCCCTGCATCGGCAGGCAGACCCTCAACCACTGCGCCACCAGGGAAGCCCTCTCTATATTTTTAAAATAACTTTATTTAAATAAACTTTTTTAAGTTAAGATTTTTTTTTAATGTTTCAGGGAGAATATTTTTGGTTGGTTGTTATTTATTTTTTGTCAGCACTTTTTTTTTTTTTTTGCTTTCTATATTTTAAGGACATATGTGAGTTTTCTTTTAAGTTAAGAGAAAGTACTAGTATTCCTCTATATTAACTGCTAAGCTACAAAGATGAGTGTCACAAATCATATTTTACTGTTATTAAAGCAGGATCAACTAGTAGCATAATATTAAGTCTGAGATATAACTTCAAACAAAAAAAGTCATTCAAATATGTTGTGCTTTTCTTATTCCATTATGCCTATCTTATCAGTATAGAGTAAAATAGAGTGAGAGCAAGGCATGATTTGGCTGGAGATACAACAGTTGCTTAGATGATCTCTGTAATCATTCTGTATCGTTCCAAGTGTGATTTGTCTGGTTGTTTATCCTGGTAAATTATCTACAATAACATAATGTAGACATGACCTTAAAGATCAAAAATTTCAACTAAATCAGAACTATTTCAGCAACAATCAGTTTTCACTCCAGATTTAAAATCAGAATTGAAAAACCTATGTGTATTCAAATTCAGTTCAACAAACGTTTATCAGGCATGGATACTGCAGGGAGTTACACCAGGCAGTGATTGGTGAGCTTATAAAGATGACAAACACAGCATGGTCTCTGCCCTTGTAGTCTTGTACAGAGGTGAAAGAAGGTCAGGATGAAAGTGGTGACAGAGCTTTACCACTTCTTTCTTGGGTGAAGACCTTGCCCTGCCTCTCTCAGGTGTGTTTGGTCATAAATGGTCAATGCAACAACTGGAATAAATTGAAAGCCAAATTATTTAGTTGTGAATTCATCAGAAATAGATTCTGAAGGTAACAGATATTGAAGAAATCAACACTTTTGTTAACACTGTGTCCTCAGAGTCTAGAGCAGAGGCTGCAAAGTGGCCCCTGGGGGTGTCTAGGTGTCTAAATAATAGACATGCTTTGTTTGGCTCACATAATGTTTGTGAAAAATTCAGATTATTTCACCAGCATTGAGTAGAAAATTCACATAAATACCAGATGTATGGATTCTCCTAAAATACTGGAAGATCTGGCAAAACTCGGCCAGTCTGCCTAGAACTCTCTAGAGCTGAGTTGTGGTTTCTCTCTTTTCAGATACCAATTCACTGGACTCCCCCTGGACCACTTCATTTATTTCCTTACCTGAATGTATCCTAAGGACATTTGAGTTTGTTTAAATGAAACTGTAGAGTTTTCATTTAGAAATTTGGGGGGATTTTTATCTTCCCATCAATAAGAAGTAGTTGTTCAGTATCTAAAATGGCATCTAACCCATGGTAGGTGTTCAGTAAATATTAACTGGATGGGTAGATAGATGAATGAATGGGGAGATGTATGGGTGGCTCTGTGGATGAATAGGTAGATGATAACAGACAAATATTAATAAATGAAAGGAATATTTTAGTGGGAGAATGTACATAAAACTATGATCTATTCTCCTTGGGTTATGGGTAAGTTATGGAGCCCAGGGAAGAAGTCTAGTCGTAGAGAACTTTACCTACAGGAAGAATACCTTAGTGGCATATGACTTCTTAGTCAGTTTCAGGTACTTATTAATCAGCCTAGAGCGAAAAGCAAAAAAAAAAAAAATTTAGCTCTTTATACATGGCTCATTCCTCTGTCTTTAATTTTAAAAAATTTTAAGAGCTTTAATTACCAAATCACCATATCAGCTATTATTTCCATCTCAAAATGTTGCTTCTTGTATTAGTTTACCAGGGCTTCCGTAACAGAACACCACAGATAGGGTGGCTTAAACAGCAAATTTATTTTCTCACAGTTCTGGAGGCTAGAAGTCCCAGATCAAGTTATCAGCAGGTTTCTTCTGAGGCTTCTCTGATTGGCTTGCAGATGACCACTTCACTATGTCCTCACATGGTCGTCCATCTGTGTTGTCTGTGTCTAATCTTCTTAGGACACCAGCCATATTGGATTAGGGCCCACCCTAAAGATCCCATTTTAACTCAGTTACCTCTTTAGAGGTCTTATCTCCAAATACAGTCACAGTTTGAAATATTGGTGGTTAAGGCTTCAACATATGAATTTTAGAGGGATGCAATTCAGTCCATAACACTTACATGGCTCTAAACACAGGCCATTATTTCTCAATAATGTCTGTAAGCTACTGGCATTAAACTCTCTTGCAGAGTTTGTTATAAAAGCATGTTCTTGGCTTCTACCTCATATACAATGAATTTAGAAAGAGTGGAGCCTAGGGTATCTGATTTTTTTTTTTTTTTTTTTTTTTTTTTTGCGGTACGCGGGCCTCTCACTGTTGTGGCCTCTCCCGTTGCGGAGCACAGGCTCCAGACGCGCAGGCTCAGCAGCCATGGCTCACGGGCTCAGCCGTTCCGCGGCACGTGGGATCTTCCGAGCCCGGGGCACGAACCCGTGTCCCCTGCATCGGCAGGCGGACTCTCAAGCACTGCGCCACCAGGGAAGCCTGAGGGTATCAGATTTTAAACAAATATCAAAGTGAATCAATGCACACTGAAGTTTAAGAGCTATTGACGTAGTTTTTCTATTATTCATTGGCATTAAGATTTTGGTACCATTCCTTTTTATACCTGGTTAAATCTGTAATGCCTAGGAATATTTGTTGTCTTTCCCAGGAAGAAAATAATATTTTCTAATATTTGTCCTGTGCTTTTATAGTATGTAAAATACTTTCACCTACCTTGTTTAGTAGGTAAGAGTATAAAATATATATTATACTGACCATATATTGTTTAATTATAGCCACATGGCAATCCTGTGGAGGGAGTATCGTGAAGGCACAGGTGGTTAAGTGTTAAGTTCTGAAAGCAGCCGCCTCCATCACTTACTAACCAAGTTGCCTTGAACAAGTTCCTCACCTCTTTTAATCTATAAAATAGGGACAATAATAAAGAGAATGCTCACTTCCTAGGGTGGTTTTGAGGTTTTAATTGATTCATACATAAATTCTAGAACAGTTTTTGTCACATACTAAGTGTGTAGTAAGTTTCCTATTATTACTTTCAGATTGGAGATGAGATTGACATTCATAAAAATTAACTAAGCACAAATCCATAGAGCTAATATATGATAGACCTAGACGTTGAACCCAGATTTACTGGCCCCAACTCCAATTCTTTCCACTACTCTGTAGAATGGACATAATTTTTAAGTTGGTTTTTGTTCTTTCAGATTACATATGATAGTTTGTTGTTACTTTTCAATTCAACTTTTAAAGAGAAAAAAATATATTATGAAATACTTTAAATCTATAGTTGCTTAGGCTACACAAGGGTAGAATAATGATTAAATGTGTGTTAGTGTGATGAAATAATATTGATTCTGATTGTGTTGAACTTCTGGTGATGGACTTCAGTATTTAGGAATCAGCCATTTGCAATATAGTTATTTCAGGAATTCTAAGATCAAGCTGAGCTCTTTATAGGGAATCAACCAACCTAGTTCTCTGCACTTGACTTTTTGTGTGTTTGGAAGCTTCTTCCATTTGTCTGACTTCTGTAGGTGGGCCTGGCATTCTACAGATTAGCAAGAAATAAAATCTAATTTGTCCAGACAGAATGGAAGAAAATTTGTTTCACCTTCCATTCCCGGACACCAATTCCCTGGAATCCCCCTGGGGGATAAAGGATAATACTGACGACTTTCTGACCTTGTGGGAGAGGTCAAACCCATTCTAAATGTATGAATGTGTATAAACAAAGGTGAATCTGTGCAACTAAAATTAACATGGTAGGTATACATACAGATTTCCAGGGATTTGGGGTTTTGATTTTGTTTTTCTTCCTCTAGATGGAAAAGTTCAAATACATAAAAAGTAAACAGAATAGTATAAGGAACGAGCATGTACTCATCACCTACCTTCAACAGTTACCAAACTGACAATCATGTTTCATCTATATCCTCACTCACTCCCCCACCGCGTATCATTTTGACACAGTCTAAGTCATCATTTAATTTCATTTATAAATATTTCAGTATGCATTTCTGAACGATAAGCATTATTTTTAACTTAACGACAGTATCAGTATCGTACCTAACATTGACAGTAATTCCTTAGTGTCTAGATGTCCAGGTTCGGCAGCACACATCAAGCGACAGCTCATGAATTTCTACATGAGAGCGGCTTCTAGGCAACAGTCTGGAAGAGGAGGCCAAAGGATTTCCCTTTGTACTGCATTTATGTAGCATTTAAATAATATTGAGAAAACCTCAATTGGTTCATGTTTGTTTGTTTGTTTGGCTGCCCTACGTGACTTGCAGGATCTTAGTTCCTGGACCAGGGATCGAACCCGGGGCCCCATAAGTGAGAACTCCAAGTCCTAACTACTGGACCACCAGGGAATTCCCAAGAAAACCTCTATTAGTATCAAAGAGAGGAGGAGTAGGGCTGCTGAACGATGAGGGTGTTAAAGTCTCTGTCAGCTGTCATTGTCCCCTCCGTGCTGATGTGGTTCTCTAATACTCGACAGAAGTGAGCTTTTCAGTGTTTGCTTAAACTGCTCTCTCATTCTGCAATGGCCTCTCTTCTCTCTGATTTCTGCATCCTACTTGACCTTCCAACTTGCTCAAGTTCATTTCAAGCCCACCTCTGAGACCTTCCCCTTGGATATCATTCCCCTTTTGCATATTCAGCATTGGTGCTGACCTGTGTTACCCTTAACAGCAAGAACAGCTGCAATACTCACACCAACTGCCATTTACTGAGGCCCCACCATGTGCCAGGGCTGCACTTAACACTTTGGCTCCATTACCTCTTAACACTTACAACTCTGTAAAGTAAGTATTGTTCGTCCCATTTTACAGATGAGGAAACTTAGCCTCGGGGAGGTTAAGCAATTTGCCTAAAGTCACTGTTTGAAGTGATAGTGTTGAGATTTGAACCAGGTTTAGTCTGACGTCATAGTCAGCCTCTCTGATAAGTTACCTTTGTGTTTACCTTTTTCACATATGTCTTAAATGCCCGAGTATACTGTAGACTCTCAGAAGCCAAGTATGATGACCCATAAAATAACATGGCATTCCTCACTCGTGTTAATCATGATGCAAATGATTGTCAAAGCTGCTTTAATTGCGATGCTGTTAAAACTTTGAAAGTTCCTCACTACCTGAACTTTATATTTAGTGTATAAAGTTGGTAAATGAAATGCATGTTAATCTGATATATTAGCATAATATAGTATGTCATCTTATAATAAGTCAGAAAGCTGACTATAGTCAAACAGCAACAATTACAAAAGTAAAAGAAAATTACATCTCTATAGGTCTATTTAATTAACTAGAGATTGTGGGCAATTGCTTTCTTGTTTTCTCCTTCTGCCCATTTAAAAAAACCTGCACCAAGAAATGGTTTGTGGCTTTTCCCCCACCCTTACCCTGGTTTCCATGAGAAAATTCGCAATTAGTTTATAGGAATAGTTGATGTTCACTCCATTTTTATATAGAGTGCTACATAAATGCAGCTTCCAGTCTCCTAGCCACCCTGCTTTTAACTAGAATTGTATCCTAATTCCTGTAAAGGCACAGAAATTGAATCCCTAATCCATAAAAAATTGATCTCTTGTCCTGGAGTTAGTGCTGAAAGATAAGGTGTGTTTTGGAGAGGTGGGTGGAGGATAATATCCTGGTTGAGGAGATCTTGAGCTCCTATGGAGAAACTTAGACTTCATCTCATGAAAAGTTCTTGGTGCTCCCCAGGGGATGAGGATGGCAGATGGGAGAGATACAAAGTGGTTATTCGGCAATAGTGGAAAAAAGACAGAAAATAAGGCAGACACCCAGAAAACTCAGAGTAATCCAGACACAAGGTGATGGAACACCAGGTTAAGGCAGTAAGATTAGGGGAAAAAAAGAAACGGAGAAGGAAAACATTATTTTTTAAAAATCAATGGAACTTTCCTGGCGGCAGGATTAGATTTAGCTATTATTAGTGTTGTTATTCATTTACCTATGCTACACTATCCAAGTCATCAAATGAAAGTTCTGTAAATTTGTCTGTTATTTTTCATAGAGATCTGTTTTGATTTTTTTGTTGTTATACTGATTGTGCGACCCATGGCATCATTTTCCACCCTGGGACAACTAAGGTGTGATAGAAAAGATCTCACGACTTGGAGTCAAGTGTTAGAAGCTCAGCTGAATTACTCGTTACCTATGTGATGTAAATGGGTCACTTAATGCCTCTGACCCTCTATTACAACTAAGAAGGCACATTGTAAAGGATCAGATCCTACACAGATATGCTGTGTGCTATTAGGACTTCAAAAAAAGCTTTTGGCACTAACTTATGGATTGCCTGCTCTCTTGTTGTAAGGCTAAGTTTATATCCAAAATAAATACTATCATTTTGAATTCTAAACACTTTGCAAATTCCTATAGCAGTAGATAATAATGTTTTAATGACCATACAAAAGAATTTTTAAAGCAAATATCACTTCCATTTTATACATATGGGTGTCTCCCTCTTCTTAAGTCAGATTTTTTTTAAAGGGAAAAAAGGAAGAATCCATTTTGGTTCAGGAATTTAGCTAAACTTTATCAGAAAAAGTGGGTTGACAGCAAACCTACTTATGAAATTCTGGGGCTTCCTGATACTGGTAGATTCATTGAAATACAGCAGCTGAATGCTATGGAATTTTGCATTTGGCATTCAATATTCCAGATCCTTCTGGAAACAAATACAAACAAAGATGTCTTAAATTGATGACTAATGATAAATTTTGATATATTGATTGAGATTAAATTATTGATTTATGGTTTTCAACAGTTCTCAAAGCTTATAATACTTCACTGGTTACTGTATGTATGAGAGCAGTGGGTGGAAAAACCAGAAAGGCTATAAATGCACACATGTGTGCATTGATATCTCCAGCCATCAGCGTAAATTATATAAGTCAAGTAGGGTTTTCCAATTACATATGACCTGTCACACGATCAGAAGATTACAGACCTATAACTAAATTTTCAAATAGCATTAAAATTCTCTCTTTCATATATCTATCTAGATATCTAGATAGGTAGATGATAGGTAGGTAGATAGATAAATAGATAGATAGGTAGATGCTAGATGAAAATAGCACCCTGATGGAAGTATCTAATTTATTTCTAATAAAATATCGAAAACTTTTTTTTTAATACAGCAGAGTTTTCCTTGGGCTTAGTTAGATTGAAACAAAGTCTGAAAACTACTGAACTCCTGCCGCATGCATAGCAATAGTGGACCACTGCCAGCAAAGGGCTTTATCACAGCATAAATGGGGTTTTAAGTGTTTGTTTCCAGTGCAGGTTCTTGCAGCCCAGGCACTTCCCAATCTCATTGTTCCTTTGTTCTAGCGGATGTACAAAGGATTGACTGTTTTGTTTTCTGGCTCAGAGAGATTAGATAAGGTCTGCATTTCTGAACTTCACCCTCTAGGCACGCAACCTTAAAATTCATTTTCTATAGCTCATATTTTGCAGATTATATATGTTTAGATTATACCGATCATAAGATCATTTTCTTTAACCTTTATCTGGCTGGGTTGTGCATGTAAGTGATAGTATTGATCCCTTTTGAACAATCACTGGAAAGCAGCTGTCCCTCTCATCCTTGTCCTTAAAATGCCTCTTCAGCAAAAATGTGTCACCTCAGTTGGCTATGACAAGGCTGCTCTTGAGTTTCTCTGGCTATTAAAATCGCATGGTAACAAGAAAACTTTCTGTGAGGGGAAATTATGTCCTTTCCTTTTATGATGACGTCCTTAGTTATACAGTGCTATGTAGGATAGAAAATTTAAATAATATTGCCACACACACACACACACACACACACACACACACACACAAAAACCCATACTGTTTTTCCTCAAGAACCCATAAATGAAAATCATCTTGGGAATTTTTTTTTTATTTTATCTTAAGGGTTAGAATGTTAGTTCATGGGAATAAACTGATAAGATTTTTCCAAGTGTTTTTTTTTTTTTTTGAAAAAGAAGGCAATTAAAGCTATTATCAGTTTAGTTTCCAAAAAACTCGTATTCCATTTTTGCCTCCATTTTGTCAGTGATTCAGAGGAAGTTTCTTTTTATGATCATGTAGACAGAATAAGTTTATATTACGGAGTGCCCACTGTGTACCATGTAAAGTCTCCTCTATATCTTGTTACTCCTCCAAACATCCAAGAATATAAGTACTATTATTATACTCCCCAGACAGAGGGGGAAATGGAGGCTTAGAAGGTTAAGTAACTTCCCAAAGTTACTGATACAGGAGGGAGCTGCGATTTGAATTGAGTTCTGACTCCAAAGCCCATGCTCTCTGCCACTTCACCTCCCTGCCTCTATGACAAGATCATCCCAATTATAGGAGGAATACTAATACTAATACTAATACTAGCTAACATTGAACACTCACTATGTGCCAGATGCTGTTCTGAGTGCTCTAGATAAAATACTCAACTTAATCTTCATAACAGTTATACTGAAAAGATAGCGTTGTTATCAACATTGCATAGAGGAGACCACTGAGGCACAAGGAGGTTAAGGAATTGCTACCCAGCTACAAAGTGCTAGACCTGGATTCAAGCCCAGGCAGCCAGACTCTAGAGCCTACACCCTTCAGGTGAACCTGTGCTGCTAGGATATAAACCACACAACCTTATCCTCTAAGCTCACCTGTGCTTTGGGCTCTCAAAGTTTCTGTCTTGGCTTGGCCTTACTTAGCCTATGTATGGAGTCTGTAGGTGAACGGTAGTCTACTGAGCTGTCTGGCTATAAATGCCTTCTGAATATAGAATAAGATTACCTTGTTCCTATTTGTATTAATGTTAGTCACAAGTGAAGACTTTCTTAAAACATATACTGTTCTAAGTAGATGCTAGAATTCCTCAATTTCTTTCATGAGTAAGATATAATTTACCAGGAGGTAAAGAACTGAGATCTCTATAGCCATGTCACTAAAACATCTAACCTGACTCTTGAAAGTTAGTCTCCAGTATCTTGATCTCACTTTCTAGACCAAGAACCACATAGGATTTCTGAAAATTATTCATATGTAAATGTCAACGTTTCTACTCCCAACATTCAGGGTAGGGAGAGCCTTATTTCTCGGATGGTCCCACTGCATCATCTGCTCACTAAATGTTATTGATTTAGTTCCTAACCTGGAGACCTGCTATTCATCCTATTTCAAGCTCTACAGTGAAGATTCAATGCATGGGAAACAGGACTCCTCAAATTGACCCATGGCTTTGAGAATTGAAACTAAGTAAACAGCCAGGTACAGGACTAACCCACCTGCTCTGGGAGCTCTGGCAGCTCCAAAATGTCCCGGAACTCAAGTTTAGAAAATCTAGGGACATAGGGAATCCCAGTTGTTGGGAGAATTCATTTTGGTGAGCACACCTCGCCTAGGCTCATAATCAGGTCTGTATCTTTCGTGGTTTTCCGATATCTAGAAACAGCCCAAAGTTTTGTATACATAACCCCCCCCCAAGCCCCACAATCTAAAAAGGGGAAAGTTTAGTAAAAATACAAATTTTAAAATTATTTCTTAATATCTGTATTTTCTGTTGAGATTTTCAGTATTTATCCAGGCAGAGCCTGGATGTTTGTCAGTGTTTGAAAAGTGCAAAACTTGCAAGCCAAAGAAAATATAACCTTGCTTGGATTTCCAAGCTCAGAGCTGTCGTAACAAAAAAAAAGTTTTATTAGAAAAAAAGGAGCTTATATGACTAGTAGCCAAGGTGGATTTCTTTTTTAAGTAAAATAGTAAGTTTAGGAGTGGCATAAAATGCCCATTTGTATCATGAGCTGCAGATTCTTAAAGTTTTAAAGGAAAATGCATCTGGATTACAGCAAGGTAAGCGTGTATCTGCAAAATTCTTCAAGCCACCTTCTCTTTTTTGTTTTTTGCTCTGCAGATCCTTTACCTCCTGCTAGGTTTGAAGTCAATAAAGAGAAAAGTAATTCCACCAGTTTGCATGTCTGGTGGACTCCTTCTTCCGGGAAAGTCACCTGGTATGAGGTACAGTTACTTGATGATAACCAACAGACACAGGGGGCCCAAATTCAAGAAAGAACTTCACGGAATGAACATACATTTTTTAACCTCACTGCTGGCAGTAAATACAAAATTGCCATCACAGCTGTTTCTGGGGATAAACGTTCCTCTACAATTTATGCCAATGGATCAACAGGTAAGACCTGTTTACGGATAGTTGCGTATTTAATAGTCTATGATTCTTTTGAAATTATATTACATTCAGGAAATGGGAGTAAGAATGCCCCAAGATCAACAATAAATAGATAGGTAGGTAGGTAGGTAGATAGACAGAGAGACAAATAAATAACTGTTTGATACAGAGAAAAGACTGGACTGGAAACAAGGAGGTGGGGTTGTGCTGCTAGCTTGCTGGGTGATTTTGAACAAGTCATGGAACTTCTCTGGGGCTGGAATTTTCTCCAAAATGAGGAAGATGTTTCCTAATGGCCCTTCTAACTCAAATGTTAGGCAACAGGATTTTCTGCCTCATTTTCTGAGTTTGTGCAAAATGAAAATTATTTTTTAAATGTTTTCCCTCCCCTGTATATTCTTCTCTTAACATCAAGTCATGGTGTTTCCTGAATATTCCTATGTTTGGAACCAGTCTTTTCCTGCACCCATGCATCCCGATATCAATGACACATTACCATTTCCTTCCATAACTTACTTTCTTATCATTCACTCTCCCCTCATTTTCTCTCCTGCTCTGTTGCTCTCTTTCCATTTTTCAACTTCTACAGTTCTTTGCTTTCTCTTTTCCCTTTACTGCCATCATACTTCATTGACAAAATCTACCTTGATACCTGTTAAGTGGGGGAGACAGATAAACTATGATGTAGCTTTAGGCTGTGGACTTTGAAAAGAGCATTAATCCAGGTTCCAATAAAATTTCAAGAGTGCTATTTTCATTAGTTATTACACACTAATGAAACGTGTTTATACCTTCTATAAGGAAATTATGAATGACACTTTGGAAATGCATTGTATCCCACTAGTGCCATCGCCAGTGGAAGATATTGGTATTTCAGCGAAAACGAATTCTCTCCTGATTTCCTGGTCACGTGGCTCTGGGAACGTGGAAAGATACCAGCTGATACTAATGGATAAAGGAATTCTAGTTCATGGTTATGCCGTGGACAAATCTACCACTTCCTATGCTTTTCATGGACTGATACCTGGTCACCTCTATAATGTCACCATTGTTACCGAGGCTGCAGGGCTGCAAAACTACAGGTGGAAACCAGCCAGGACAAGTAAGCTATTCTGAACAAGAATAAAACTCAAATCAAGGAAATGTTTAATAAACAAGGTTTATTAAGTTATTTGGATAGTGATAGTATAGGACAAATTGAAATGCATATGTTGTAGAAGACCTTAATATGTATCTGCTTTTCTACTTAGAGAAAGAGGGATTCCCTTTCATTCTAAAGTTTAGGCTTGTCCTTGACAACCTTGTGAAATAGCAGAGTTGATCACTGATATAGTCTTAGCTTCTCTTTTTAGTTAAGGATTCCTACTTCCTTCTCTTAAACAGGCATCATCCTCTGCCTTTGTGACATCACTCACAATGAACCAGGATTACTCTTCTCAGTGCTCTACAAAGACCTACTCTTAGGTCTTTGTATAAAGAAACAGCCATTGCCCAAACCCTCTATCCAACAAAACATCTCCTGAGACCCAATTCTATAGAACCTGTTCTCATAGCCTAACATAGCCAGAAAACTAATCTGTGCTAAGTTTTAATGAATCATTTATATACATACTTATTCATTTATTAGTTCATTAAATCAATATTTATTAGGTGTAAACTATATACCAGACATTGTGGGTATAACAATGTCCAAGAGAGACAAAGTCTTTCCCCTCATGGAGCTTACATTCAAGTGCATTCTAATGCTTCTGGTGGGTCTAATGTGTTAATAAATCCCCTCCTTTGGGAAGCTATGTAATTTTAAGAGAAACTCTAAAATATGTAGTGACTTAGACATTACTCTAGGGGGGAGAGTTCCTGAAATAATAGGAAGTTGGAGGGAAAGATATTTGGGGACACCTATATATTTACATACCTTTCATATCACACCTCAAAGAAAGAGATATATATATATATATATATATATTCCCAACAAAAATGTACCATATGTTTTAAGAATTATTTATGTATATCAAGAGCAAATTGCACTTCTAACTGGCATATGCAAAAGCAATGTGCCACGCCCATTATTTTAATGAAGCATTGTGAATTTATATTATGCCATTAGTGAGGCCCAAAATTATAGCATAGGCAAAAGGTAGAAAATATATTCACCAAAGTGTCTCTCCTTTGTAATCATGTTCCTCTGATGAAATAATGGCACAACTCCTAAGCTTTAACTTTATCATGATTCAATGTGAAAAAGAAACTATTTTTAGCACAAAAAATTTTATGATGGCCAATCAGTCAACCAATCTATTTATTATGTACTTGCTATTATTAAATACATAAAGACAGGGAGAAATTAGGCAGATGACATTCTTTGAGGATTCCACTTAAAGATTTTCAGAACTGGAAAAGACCATTTTAAGTTTTTTTGATCAAGCCATCATGAGGCAGTAAGGACCCCTAGGCTTAGTAAGATAGAGCTGCCCAGGGTTGCCCAGCCAACCAATGGCCAAGTTTGAGGCAGAATCTAGGCTCCTGACTGCCATGTTTGTCCTCTGTCCACTAGCCAGACAACCTTTCTTTGGTTTTGCAGTATTATTTTTACCTTGTGAAGTTGTTTTCTTCAGAGCAGGGAGTGTGGCTTTTTGAGATTAAGACACAGGTCAAAATTTGGCCATAAGAGTGGTATGATATCCTGAGTTAAAGTCTCTTTC
>NW_006790307.1:398546-414725 GCF_000442215.2 Lipotes vexillifer
TCTTTCCCTTTCTTCCTAATTAGCCCCCATGGAAGTCTCAAATCTGAAGGTGACAAATGATGGCACTTTGACCTCTTTAAAAGTCAAGTGGCAAAGACCTTCTGGAAATGTGGATTTCTACAACATTACACTGTCTCACCAAGGGACCATCAAAGAATACAGAATATTAACACCCCAGATTACTGAAACTCAATTTAAAGACTTAGCCCCTGGACGACTTTATCAAGTCACCATCAGCTGTGTCTCTGGTGAATTGTCTGCTCATAAGATGGCAGTGGGCAGAACAGGTGAGTCTAAGGCTCCAGAAATTCCTTAGTTGGCTCAAATCACTCTCTGACCCACCTTAGAACAGGATAAGTTAGAAGGAAAATCCCTTTCCCAACCTGGGAAGTATGGTCTACATGACTCAGGGTGTCTATGGGCCAGGCTCCGCTATACAGAGTCAAGCCGAGGGTTAATTGCATTCGTCTGATTATTTAAGCAAATGTATTTGGATTGATTCCTGAATGATCTGTATTTCTGGCTCTGCCCTGTGCTATTTCATGTCACACCACTTAAGTAGCATAAATGAATTAGCATTGATACTAATGAATAAAACATTTCTGATCAACTCTTATAATGAAGGCCAGTTAGCACTTACCCATGTTTCCCATAAATTATTTTATTTATGTCACCAAACATTTATCCACATTTATCCATTTATCTTCCTGTAAATTACCACATTATGAGCTTTGAGAGTTATTAAGACGGCAGAGTTCAGCACACTACACCCTTCAGCCAAATATGGCCTGTGACCTGTTTTTGTATAGCCCCAAACTAAGGGTGGTTTTTACATTTTTAAAGAGTTTTTTAAAAAGGAAAGAAAACGAAAGAAAAATATGAGGCAGAGTCCACATGTGGCCCAAGAAGCCTGAAATATTTACTTTGCTGACCCTCGATTTTAAGGAAGTTACATTTTAATCACACAAATGTAGAACACACACACACACACACACACACACACACACACACACACACAATAAAAATATTATATTTTAATAATGGTAATGGTATTGATATTTCCATGGATCAGGCACTGACTAAACAGTTTACACCATTATTTCATTCAGTTCTCACCAAAACCGCAAGAGAGGTCCTGATATTACCACCAGTTTCTAGGTAATTCGAAGAGGTCAAATAACATGTCCATAGTCATCCAGCCAATAAGTGGTGGGGTTTAAACCAGGCTGTCCTATTCCAGAGTCCATTGTCTGTGCTATTGGAGATCCCAAGTAAGAGCCATATATATGGTCAGAAAGAAAAGAGAAACAAACCGTCTTTCAGAAGAACAGTAAAGACTTCTGGGAGGAAATGGCCTTTAACTGGTACTTTAAAAATATGAAGCTCTTGGCAAGTTAAGAGGGAAAAGAGGGAAGGGCGTTTGAGGTGGAAGGAATAACACAAGCAAAGGCACCGAGGCAGAAGAGCCCAGGAGACTTACAGGTCTACAGAATGCGAAACTGGAGGCCAGCATTCAAGAGTGGGGAACGAGGGAGGGGGGCTGCAGGGAGTAGTCAGAGTGAAGACTGGCAGGATATGGGCAGGATTTGGGAGGGCTACAAACACCACACCAAGGACTTGATGTTTTATTCTGTAGTTAATGGAGAAACCTTAAATATTTTTGAGCAAAGAATAATAAGATCAGAGTTGTATTGCAAGGAGATTAATCTTTTCCATTGGAAGAGAGGCATCTTTTATGACCACAACATCCAGGGTATCTTCCAAAAGATGCCACATCCATCACTGTCACCATCATTATAAGCAACATCAGTATTGTCTCTAGGGCTGGTATGCAATCAGAAAAACACAGCGTTTGTATCACTAGGTTATTAACACTGTTACAGAAGATCACATTACTGATACATTACTAAAATGATTTTAACATGCATTTCTTGAGTGTCCAATGGCTCCAGAATGCTCATTTGCAATTCACAAACATCAGGAGGGGTTAGAAATGGGGTTTTTGTTTTGTTTTGTTTTTTAACATCTTTATTGGAGTATAATTGCTTTACAATGGTGTGTTAGTTTCTGCTTTATAACAAAGTGAATCAGTTATACATATACATATGTTCCCATATCTCTTCCTTCTTGCATCTCCCTCCCTCCCACCCTCCCTATCCCACCCCTCTAGGTGGACACAAAGCACAGAGCTGATCTCCCTGTGCTATGCAGCTGCTTCCCACTAGCTATCTATTTTACATTTGGTAGTGTATATATGTCCATGCCGCTCTCTCACTTCGTCCCAGCTTACCCTTCCCCCTTCCCGCGTGCTCAAGGCCATTCCATAGAAATGTTTTGAATTGCAGCTATTAGCTCTCTTATCTACTGTTGCCCATGAAAAGTGAATGAGCATCCTTACTTTTGGATTTTAGTATCTCCTTTTGACATCATTTCACTGTTTAGTTCCAGAGGAAGTTGGGGACCTGGAGGCAAACAGCAATGGTTCTACAAGGTCCCTGGTGGTGAGCTGGTCGCCCCCTGCTGGAGACTGGGAGCAGTACCGTATCCTACTCTTGAATGATTCTTCAGTGCTGCTCAACACCACCGTGGGAAAGGAGGAAACACACTACGTCATAGATGATGTGGGGCTCATACCGGGAAGACAGTATGAGGTCGAAGTCACTGTTGAGAGCGGAAATCTGAAGAATTCTAAGCGTTGCCATGGCAGGACAGGTAAGCGAATATCAAGGTGTTAATGACTGATGGAACCTTAATTCGGTCCTTCTTCCAAGTAACCCAGGTAACCGTCAATGTCATACCCCAGGGTTCCCTGTATTTGAGACATTATAGACTGACAAACTGAAATAATTGGTTGGTAATGTTTAATTTTGTCAAGTTAGAGTATTAGAAATCACTTCCACTAGTAGGTTCATTGTTTTTTAAAAGAAAGACCTTTCTAACACCAAAAGAACAGGAAGGAAACAATCTGAGAGAATCCTCCCCACAAAGTAGATAGTTGATAACCTTTTGCTGGTGATCAGTGTTAGAGAACCACTGCCTTGACCCACTGTTGACTAACGGGGGATTTTCAGGTACCAAGGAAGAGTTGTTAAAGTGGAGAGGAATATATTCAGATTTTAGGAGAGGAAAGTGAGGCTACTGAGACATAGGTTTTGGTATTCTTGCTGTCACCATTATACTGTAATTCCTTGGGCAGGTCACAACCTCTCTGAGTCCATTTCCTCAACTTTCAAATAAGAGAGTTGACCTGCTAAACTCAACATTTCTATGAAAATCCCTGTGACATGGAATGCTCCATACTTGGAGTGAAATTCAAATATATTCTCATTTAGTCTTGCCTGATAATAAGGAAATAACTACACTGACGCAATGTTCTTAGAAGAACGTCAAAGAAATGGACCAAGAAACGTCTTTAGCTTGCCCTCTGTGTCTTCCGGTTATCTCTTCATTTTCCAAATATTAATATCTGCTGGATGATGATCAAAAATAAATGACCCAGTAAAGTATTTTCCAAGAGTATTCTTTTGAGTCCTTATTTCTGGTTATGTTACACGAACAAAGTTTTTTTGTGATTAGCTTTTTTTTTCTAAATGCTCAGAAGCATTCAGAAGAGAAATGCTCAACTAGAACACTCCTGTGGATGGAAGAGAAAAGATCTCTAAAGAATACCAGAGTTTATCCAAGTTAATCAATGACCCGAATGTCCATTGCTTTTTCCTCAGTCCCCCTGGCTGTCCTTCAGCTTCGTGTCAAACACGCCAATGAAACCTCACTGAGTGTCATGTGGCAGACCCCTGCAGCAGAATGGGAGAAATACATCATTTCACTAATCGACAGAGACCTTTTACTCATCCACAAGTTGCTCCCCAAAGATGCCAAAGAATTCACTTTTACTGACCTGGTGCCTGGACGGAAATACATAGCTACAGTCAGCAGTATTAGTGGAGACCTAAAAAATTCATCTTCAACCAAAGGAAGAACAGGTAACATTTTTTATAAATTTTAGGCTTTAAAAGTATCCTGTCTGCTGAATTGTCTAACATTCAACTTATAAATGTTCATTAAAAGCCTGTTCTGTACTGGGCATTGTATACATTTTTTTTTCATGTTTTCCTTTGTCAAAAATGTGTGTTGAAACGTTTTCTCTCAGTCTATGACTTGTCTTTTTATTTTATTGAAGTATAGTTGATTTACAATATTCTATTAGTTTCAGGTGTACAGCACTGTGATTCAGCATTTCTATGGAATATACTCCATTAAAAGTTATTATAAGATAATGGCTATAATTCCCTGTGCTATACAATATATCCTTGTTGCTTACCTATTTTATACGTAGTAGTTTGTATCTCTTAATCCCATACCCCTAATTTGCCCCTCCCCCCTTTCCTCATCCCTTTGGTAACCACTAGTTTCTCCACTATGTCTCTGAGTCTGTTTCTGTTTTGCACACACACTCGTTTGTATTATTTTTTAGATTCCACATATAAGTGATATCATACAGTATTTGTCTTTCTCCATCTGACTTATTTCACTAAGCATAATATTCTCTAGGTACATCCACATTGCTGCAAATGGCAGAATTTCATTCTTTTACATGGCTGAGTAATATTCCATTGTGTATATATACCACATTTCTTTTTTGTTGTTGTTTTTCAACAATGGCATGGACTTGGACTGCATTCATTATCAGTATTTTCAAAGGTAAATTGTCTTTTATTTTTTAAATAAATTTATTTATTTTACTTATTTATTTTTGGCTGCTTTGGGCCTTCATTGCTGCACCTGGGCTTTCTCTAGTTGCGGCGAGTGGGGGCTACTCTTCGTTGCACTGCATGTGCTTCTCATTGTGGTGGCTTCTTTTGTTGCAGAGCACAGCTCTACGCGTGCGGGCTTCAGTAGTTGTGGCACACGGGCTCAGTAGTTGTGGCTCGTGGGCTCTAGAGTGCAGGCTCAGTAGTTGTGGTGCATGGGCTTAGTTGCTCTGTGGCATACGGGATCTTCCCCAACCAGGGATCAAACTTGTGTCCCCTGCACTGGCAGGCGGATTCTTAACCACTGTGCCACCAGGGAAGTCCTTATACCACATTTTCTTTATCCATTCGTCTCTTGATGGGCACTTGGGTTGCTTCCATATCTTGCCTATTGTAAATAGTGCTGCTATGAATATTGAGGTGCATGTATCTTTTCAAATTAGTGTTTTCATTTTTTCCAGATATATACCCAGGAGTGGAATTACTGGATCATATGGGAGTTCTATTTTTAGTTTTTAGTTTTTTGTTTTTTGTTTTTGCGGTACACGGGCCTCTCACCATTGTGGCCTCTCCCACTGTGGAGCACAGGCTCCAGACGTGCAGGCTCAGCAGCCATGGCCCACGGGCCCAGCTGCTCCGCGGCATGTGTGATCTTCCCAGACCGGGGCACGAACCCGTGTTCCCTGCATCGGCAGGCGCACTCTCAACCACTGCGCCACCAGGGAAGCCCTATTTTTAGTTTTTTGAGGAACCTCCATACTGTTTTCCATAGTGGCTGCACCAATTCACATTCCCACCAACAGTGCATGAGGGTTCCCTTTTCTTCCCATCCTCCCAATATTTTTTATCTGTAGACTTTTTGATGATAGCCATTCTGACAGCTGTGAGGTGATAGCTCATTGTGGTTTTGATTTGCATTTCTCTAATAACTAACAATGTTGAGAATCTTTTCTTGTGCCTGTTAGCCCCCGTATGTCTTCTTTGGAAAAAATTCAGGTATTCTGCCCATTTTTTGATTGGTTTGTTTGTTTGTTTTATACTGAGTTATATGAGCTGTTTATATATTTTGGATATTAACCCCTTGTCAGTCATATCGTTTGCAAATATCTTTTCCCATTCCATAGGTTTGTCTTTTTGTCAATGATTTCCCTCACTGTGCAAAAGCTTTTAAGTTTAATTAGGTCTCATTTGTTTATTTTTGCTTTTATTTCTTTTGCATTAGGAGACACATCCAAAAACAATATTGCTATGACTTATGTCAAAGAGTGTTCTGCCTATGTTCTCTTCTAGGAGCTTTATGATTTCCAGTCTTACATTTGGGTTTTTAATCAATTTTGAGTTCATTTTTGTATATGGTGTGAGGAAATGTTCTAATCTCATTGTTGTACATGTAGCTGTCCAGTTTTCCCAGCACCACTTGCTGAAAAGACTGTCTTTTCTCCAATGCGTATTCTTGCCTCCTTTGCCATAGATTACATAACCATAGGTGTGTGGGCTCTCTATCCTGGTCCATGGATCTATGTGTCTGTTTTTGTGGCAGTATCATACTGTTTTGATTACTGTAGCTTTGTAGTATAATCTGAAGTCTGGGCACATGATAGTTCCAGCTTTGTTCTTTTTTCTCCAGATTGCTTTGACAATTCACGGTCTTTTGTGATTCCATGTGAATTTTAGGATTATTTGTTCTAGTTCTGTGAAAAATGACATGGGTATTTTGATAAGGATTGCATTAAATCTATAGATTACTTTGGGTAGTATGATCATTTTAACAATATTAATTCTTCCAATCCAAGAGCATGGAATGTCTTTCCATTTCTTTGTATCATCTTCAGTTTACTTCATCAATGTTTTTATAGTTTTCAGAGTTTATACTTCACCTCCTTGGTTAAGTTTATCCCTAGATATTTTATCCTTTTTGATTTGTGGTTATCGTGGGATTCACATATGCTATTTGTTTTAAACTGGTAGTCATTTAAGTTCAAACACATTCTAAAAGACCTACATTTTCTACTCTCCTCCCCCACATTTTGTGGTTTTGATGCCATGTTTTACATCTTCTGCTTATCCCTTAACAATATAGTGTTATTATAGTTGTTTTTACAATTTTTTGTCTTTTAATGTATGTTCTGGCTTATTTAAGTAGTTGATCCTCCATCATTATTATATATTTGCCTTTCCTAGTGAGATTTTTCCCTTTCGTTTAGATTCTTACTTGTTTTCTATTGAGAGAAGACCCTCCATCATTTCTTTTAGGGTAGATTTAGTATTGATGAACTCTTAGTTTTTACTTGTCTGAGAAGTTCTTTATCTCTACTTCTATTCTAAATGATAATCTTGCTGGGTGGAGTATCCTAGATTGCAGGTTTTTCCCTTTCAGCACTTGAATATGTCATGCCACTCCCTTCTGGCCTGGAATATTTCTGCAGAGAAATCAGCTGATAGCCTTATGGGGATTCCCTTGTATATGACTCTTTGTTTTTCTCTTGTTGCCTTTAGAATTCTCTCTTTAGCTTTTGCCATTTTAATTATGATATGTGGTGTGGCTCTACTTGGGTTTGTCTTGTTTGGGACCCCCTGCACTTCCTGAACCTGGATATCTGTTTCCTTCTTCAAGTTTGGGAAGTTTTCAGCCATAATTTCATCAAATACACTTTCAGTCCTCTTCTCTCTCTTCTCCTCTGGGATCCCTATAATGCGAATGTTGGTACACTTAATGTTATCCCAGAGATCTCTTAAATTGCTTTCATTTTTCAAAATTTGTTTTTCTTTTTGCTGTTCTGATTGGGTGATTTACATTATTCTCTCTTCCAGATCACTTATGTACCACTTAGTCTGCGCTTCATTCCTTCTAGTATGTTTATTTTAGTTCAGCTATTGAGTTATCCATTTCTGATTGGATCTTTTTTATATCTTCTGGTTCCTTGTTAAAATGTTCACTGTTTAGATAACTTCTTTTCCCTAATTCAGTTAACATTTTTATTACCAATGTTTTTAATTATTTACCTGGTAAATTGTTTATTTCTGTTTCATTATTTATTTTTTAGGGGGTTTTGTTTGCTCTCTCAATTAAGAGTAGTTCCTCTGCTTTTTCATTTTGCTTAACTATCTCTGCCTCTATGAATTTAGGTGAAACAGTTACCTATTGTGGTCTTAAAGGGGTGTTCTTATGTGGGAGCATCCCTATACAGGCTGTGTCCGCCCAGTGTCTTTGGTGAGAGAGCTGGATTTGACATGAATGCAAGTTACATCTTTCTTCAGGGTGTTGTTTTAGGGTGATAGCTGGCAGCTGTCACCTTGGTCGAGGTTGGGCTGGAGGTGGAGGGGCTAGAGCTGGTGCCAGGTGTGAGGTGGGACTTCCTCTCTGTTCAGTGGCCATCATTGCCCTGTCAGGGGTGGGGTCTGATCCCAAGTTGCTGGGCAGAAACCCTGAGGATCAGACTCGAGCTGACTTTGTTCACTTTAAGTGTGTGTTTTTCCCTCTCCCAGCACCAGGACCTTTACCCCAGAGGAGGGGAGTGCTGAAGCAATTGGGGCCTGTGTGCAGACAGAGTTCCAATGCGCTGCCCGTGTAGGCGTCTATGGCTCCACTCAGATGCAGCCTCTGGTGCAGGTCCCCTTTGTCTCTCCCAGCTGATCACTACTGCCTGCATCCGCTGCCCCCACCCTGTCGCGGAAATGCTCCACAGGGCAGGTGGGACCCATGTGAGCTCTACATGTATCCGGAGGTTAGCTGTGGTGGAGTGGCCACCCCGTCAGAGATCTGGGTAGTCTGAGGCACTGCTTGAGTAAGCACCAAGTATAGACGTGCTGCCCCACCCAGCCTCCACCCCAGGGTGGAGCTGCTCCGGGTCACCTCTGGGTCCCACAGTCAAGTTTCTTCCCCAGCCATGGCTGCCCCAGAACCAGTGCCACATTGTGGCATGAAGTGAGTGGGGTCAGAATGTTTGCTTGGCTTGGGCTGGTACGTGTGTCAGGTGGTCATGGGAAACTCGGCAGCCGCTAGAGCAGACCTTTCTCTGCTCTGCCTTGGGGGTTAGCCAGCATGTGTGTGCCCCTCATGAGTGGAGTCCAGACTTCCTCAGCTTTTCTCTTTGTCCCATCAGTTCTCCAACCAGCTAAGGGGGCTTGTCTCCTCATGTAGGACACCAGGACTGAGATGCCCAAACTTGGTTTAACCTGCTCACTCCCCAGGTTGAGTGTCCGCCAATGTCATCTCCCTTGTCCTCTGAGTCCCCTCTGAGGGGCACAGGTCCTAACCCAATCACTTCTGTTCCCTTCCTACCCTATTACGTGTGTATCTTTCTCACAGTCTTGGTTGTACAAGAGTATTTTTGCCGGTTTCCAATTCGTTTTCAGTGATGATTACTCCACATGTAGGTGTACTTTTGGTGACGGGGAGGTGAGCTCCCTGTCCTCTTACTCCACCATCTTGATCTCCTCCCCCGCCTTGTCTTTTCATTAATTTATTAGTGTATCTTTGCAGAACATAAGTTTTTAATTTTGATGTCAATTTACCAGTTATTTTCTTTCATGAATCATGCTTTTGGTGTCACACCTGAGAAACCTTTGTCTAACACAAGGTCACCAAAATTTCCTCCTAGAAGTTTCATAGTTTTAGGTTGTGAATTTAGGTGTATAATCAAGTTTGAGTTAATTTTTGTGTATGTGTGAGATATGGGGGGAAGTTTATTTCTTTGCTTATGCACATCTAATAATTCCATTCCTATTTGTTGAAAAGACTCTCCTTTCTCCACTGAATTGCCCTTGCATCTCTATAAAAAAAAAAAATCAATCGACTGTATATGTGTTTGGTCTATTTCTGGACCTTCAAGTCTGTTCCATCAGTCTATGTGTCTACTTTTTTGCCAGTATCACACTGTCTTCATTACTGTAGCTTTCTAGAAGATTTGAAATCAGATGATGTTAGTCCTCCAACTTTGTTCTTCTTCTTCAAAACTGTTTTGGCATATTAATTCCTTTGCTTTCCATATGAAATTTAGAATTGGAATTGAATCTTTTGATCCATGTACAGTAATGTATTTTAATAAGTATGTTTGTACCTAAATCCAAAAGTCAGTGATTTCCGAGAAGGGTTGTGCAAGGTTCCACTCCCTTTGATTATCATAATTCTGGGAAGAGGCACGAAGGAGATGTATGTTGATCAAGTGCCAACTCCAAGATCTGTGTAAAAGATTTGTCAATGGACAGGTTAAAAATCACAGTAGTTGTTAATTAGGTAAAGGGCACAGGCTCACAGGTGAGACAAATCAGGCTTTGGTCGCCAGAATGACAATTTGTTAGCACTGTTGTATAGGCTAAGTTACTTACATTATGATCCTTGGTTTCCTCCTCTGTAAAGGGAATTAAAAAAATCAACTCTATAGAGTTTTGAATGAGTAACCAATAGTATAACATCTATAAAGCATAGAGTCCATAACTGGCACATAACAGGCAATCAGTTGTTATCATTTTCATTATTATTATTGTATAATACTATAACATATAGTATTGTAGCATTTTCGTGTATAAGAATAGTCCTCTTGAGAACGTGCCAATAAAGAATTACCAGTCTCCTAGACTACAATCTAATCATCAGGTTAAAGGGATTTCCCAATACCACCCCATAACAACCATTAGCTCCAGCAGATCATGTGGCTTTGAGTTCCCATGGGGTAGGGACAGAAAAAATAACATTCGGTAAGCAATCTTCAAAAATAGCAGCCTTTTATGTATCTGCCAATCCCATACTCCTAAGTTATCCCTCCCTCTCCTTCCCCTTTGGTAACCATAAGTTTGCCTTCTATGTCTGTGTGTCTGTTTCTGTTGGTAAATAAGTTCGTTTGTATTATTTTTTAGAATTCACATATAAGCGATATCATATAATAAAAAAAATAGCAGCCTTTTATTATTTAAAATTTAAAAATCAAGACTACATAATAAGCATGCATCATCTTATCCTTGGATCTGAAATAATTTTGATTTCCCATATAAGCAGCTTTTTCAGAATGGTAGAGTCTCTGTAGGGGAACAGTTCTCCATATTTCACAGGAAATAAAGCTGAGTGTCTGTATCAAAAATATATATATATTTTTAGCATTTTCAAGACTGTCTCCATTTTTTACTCATTTTTGTTACACTTCCTTAAGGTGAGGAAGTATCATCTGTTTTTTCTTCCCTGTCTACTCTGTTTTAGTGCCTGCCCAAGTGACCGGCTTGCATGTGGCCAACCAAGGGACAACAAGCAGTCTCTTCACTAACTGGACCCAAGCATTGGGAGACATAGACTTCTACCAAGTCTTACTGATCCACGAAAACGTGGTCATCAAAAATGAAAGTGTCTCCAGTGAGACCAGCAGATACAGCTTCCACTCCCTCAAATCGGGCAGCCTCTACTCCATGGTGGTAACCACAGTAAGCGGAGGAATCTCTTCCCGACAAGTGGTGGTGGAGGGAAGGACAGGTAAAAAGAGTGTCTGTGACCTACAGCGATCTGAGCATGTGGAACCTCCAGGGTATATCCTAGGTGTTTTAAAACATCCTAAAGACAAACCCAACTCTGACCTTCCTAAAAGCCAAGTTTCAATGCTATCCAGACAGTACATGTTGATCTCCCAGGAATGGAAATTGGATGATGGGTGAGAGTAGGAGAGAATGAATTCTAAATTTTCTAAAATCTCCAATACATGTGTCAGAACTCCTAGAAAACACTTTGCGATGACATGATAGTCATCTGCTACCTAAGCTTATTCCTTCATCTAGCTGATTTTCTTTGAAATATTTATGTCCAATTAAGGTAAACAAGTCATGAACTTTTTTAAAAAAGTATCTTCCATTCTCTTTCATATTCTTGGTTTCAAGACACAGAAAAACAAATGATCTCCAACTGCTATGGTCAAAAGTTAAGCTAATAGGGCTTCCCTGGTGGCGCAGTGGTTGAGAATCCGCCTGCCGATGCAGGGGACACGGGTTCGCACCCTGGGCTGGGAAGATCCCACATGATGCGGAGCGGCTGGGCCCGTGAGCCATGGCCGCTGAGCCTGTGCGTCCGGAGCCTGTGCTCCACAACGGGAGAGGCCACAACAGTGAGAGGCCCGCGTACCACAAAACAAAAAAAAACAAAAACAAAAACAAAAACAAAAAGTTAAGCTAATAAAATTACCCAACCCCATATATTTTCACAAGCAACATTAAACAGTGCTTAATACTGTACACCACCTAAACAATGTTCCTTGACCTTAAAGAGCTCATAGTCAAATAGGGCAGAGAGCTAAGTAATCAAATAAATGTCATATGGTCATATGTGTCAGGCAGAGGTGCAGCACCAGAGAAGGGAATATAATTTTCTACACGACACAAAGAAAGAACATAAACAAACAATATAAAATGTATGTTCCAGTTTCTTAGAAAGATATACAATTAAATAAATCCAATAGAAGCTTTAATAATTATTAGTGAATTCAGGTCAGTGACTTTGCCTGTTTAATTTCATATGATTATGTTAAGTTGGATGTCAGTCTCCTCCCTCTATATTTCCAATGCTCAGATTCTGAGTATCGGCGTCAGGTATCCATAGATATATCCTTTTCCAGAATCATGAATCTCACCTGCTTAATGAACCCAAGGACCATTAACATCATTAATTCTCCCAAAAGAGCAACTAAGTCATTGAAAAGATATTTCATAGTCTAGGTAGAAATTCACTGATGTCTGCCCATTTCTGTCATTCTGTGGCAACTGATACTGTTGCCTGTGCTCTTCCTGACACCTTCCTTCTTCCCTTTTAATGGTTCTTGGCACCATCTATCAATGTAGCATAATTGGGGGTGAGGGACTGAAAAGCTTAGTTGGGGAATCAAGAAGCCTAGATTCTGGTCCTAGCTCTGCCATTCACTTATCTATCTAAGCCTTCATTTTCTCTTCCATCCCCAGTAAGTCACCCCAACACCGGGTATCAGAGTGGGGAAGGAGGAATAACAAGTTGAGGAGAGGAGTTGAAAAGGATCTTGCATCCATTTCCCAGTGACTTGCAGTTGTATTAGTCAGATTAGGCTGACTTATTTCCTGCTTATACAACTGTACAATGTGGGTGTTCCTGACTGGACAACTCCATTGGTTGGTTCTTCTCTAAGCAGTAATTAAGGGACCCAGGCTCCTACCATCTGTGGTTCTTCCTTCCTCTAGGTTCTCAGAGGTCTCTCCATTTCTTCAGAGAATGGAGGTTACGGGGAGGTGGAAGACTACTTAAGCTGGAAGTAAACACATCACTTCCACCCACATTCCATTAACGGGAACATGGTTGTATGACTACACCTAACTGCAGGGGCGGCTGGGAAATACAGTCTAGCTGTGTGTCCAAGAGGAAAAGGAAATGGTTTTGTGAGCAAGTAGTCAGATGCCGCCACACAGGTTAATTCCCAACTTAAAATACCACAAGGGCTGCCCGGCGTATGGTGCTATACTAAAATAGTTTGATATCTGAGATCACTTGATAAGTGGGACTTGTAATTATTTTTATACCTATACTTTAATGGCAACAGAGGTATCAACATTTGACCATTATATAACAGAAGTATGCAAAAACGAGACAAGAAATTCTTTGAAGAATGATAATTAAGTCTTAAGGAGAGGACAAGATATGAATAAATATAAACATCAGTTATTTTATTCAAACACATTGAGTGCAGACATTATCATGAGAAAAGAGAAAAACGGGATATTACTACAGAAACACAAGAACTAGAGATTTTGAAAGGTGCCTCAATTAGTAAATTCTGTGCATGGTAGATTGTAAAAAAATGCAATGGCTAAAACCTAGATAATCATTACCATCTACTCAAATTACTGAAGTATTAGTCAAGGTTGAAATAATTCACTTATATTTCCTCAGAGTTGAAACATGTATATAAACCCTCCCAGCTTAGATAAGGTGGCAAAATATTTAAAATTGAAGATATCAGATGTGCTTAACAAATCTAATTCTAACCTGAGAAAATGCTCATTCTAAAGAAAAGAATACATGTTATATCTTTTTTTTAAACATGAATTTATATTTTTGGTGAAACTTTTAATAATTATATCTTTTCTAATAAAATGTTAATGGTTGCAAATATTCCCAGCAGTTTTGAAAAACAAGCATAGTTATTCTGAGAACAACCAAGGGATATACAGATGTTTAGATGGATGAAAGAAGGACAGGGAAAAAAAAAGGAAGGAAGGCATCAATACATAAATAGTATGGCTAAAAGTTCAATGTTATATCTGGGAAATGTCCATATGCATGGAACAGCATTAGCAGAATTATTTAGTAGAGTGCTGTTTATAATTTTGGTGATCGATAAGTGCTTGTAAATGCACAGAAGACTTTGGGGATTAAACCACAAAGTCAGAGCATATTAGATGAGAAGGATTCTCAGAGGTCATCTAGCCAAATCCCATCCATTATATGTGATGTACGGATATTGACAATTATATGAAAATATATAGCTGAAGTCAGTCAACCAATGATGAAAACAGTAGTGCAGTTCATATATACTATATATTTTATTCTTATATTCACTACTGACAGTACTACTTGTCATGCATTTATTTCTCATACCTGGAACAACTATTATTCAATACCATGATTATTAATTTGCAGACTGTACTTCTAGGCAGGGAACTCTTTACAGTCATCCACATCTTTTCCATTTTTGTATACCTGGAAAATAGTTGGTTCTTAGTAAATGCTTGTGACGCTAAAACCCCAACTGAGAGAAGCACATAATTATGGTGGACATCAGAAAGGCCATTATTGCCACAGCATGTCTTTCTGCCCTCAAGTCCGGTCTCCAGACTTATTGCTTCCAGGATAGGCGTTTAGGTTCATTTCTCACCACTAGAGGGCAGGAAATGCTTTGCGAAGTGAAATACAACCCCTTCACCTGTGTAAATGATTAGACTCCCCAGGAATAAATAAATTAATCACAAGAAGGTCGAAGCTATCCCAATGTCTAAGACTTTTAGAAAAGCTATTGCACTCTTCACCTCTCCCCTCAAAAACCTTTCCATATTGATTGGTTTGGTTCAAGCTCTTTCATTTAGATAGTTAATGTCTGTTCCCTTTCCTACGTAGGGGACTTCCTGACACGTTCACATAAAAAAACCTCCACTTAAAATACTTTACAAACAACCACACCATAAAAATGAAGTAGCAGCATCCTTGTATTTAAGAGGCATCCAAAAGATTTCCTTGGATTTTTATCTTGGTTAATCTTATGATGTAAGAACTCTCAGCTTCCAGAAGCTACAGTGAAATCATCACCCTTCCTTGACCTCATAGGTAATCAGATCTCCTGAGTTCACACTGTTTTTGCCCACCGCGGTAGATGACTCAGACTTTTGACTGTGCCTTTCTTTTTAAATTTTCTCCCCCTGTTAAATCCCAGTCCCTTCCAGTGTGAGTGGAGTAAGGGTGAACAACTCTGGTCGCAATGACTACCTCAGTATATCCTGGCTGCCTGCTCCTGGAGACGTGGATAACTACGTGGTGACACTCTCCCACGATGGCAGGGTGGTTCAGTCCCTCGTGATTGCCAAGTTTGTCAGCGAATGTTCCTTCAGCTCCCTCACCCCAGGCCGCCTCTACAATGTGACCATAACGACGAGGAGTGGCAAGTATGAAAATCACTCCTTCGGCCAAGAGCGGACAGGTGAGGATCTCAGGAGGTTCGGGCTCTATGAGAGCCAGCCGGCTATGTGGTTCAGGGCCTCAGAGATTTGCAGCAATTCTGTAATGAGGGGATTAAAGACTGTTGAGTCTTTATTATTATTATTATGGCATCTTCATATTTTCACCCAGAAGTTCCTTATGTGAGCAGATGTTACCTTTAAAGTAAGATGAACACCATTTTCGTGGCTAAAATTCATAGTATATTCAAATATAGTAACAGGTATTTCTGTTTAGGGTTGCTAGACCCTGGCTCTATGGATGTTCATTAATTTAATCCTTATAAAGTCCTTATTGAGGTAGTTGTGGTTATTATTCCCATTTTACAGATTCTGATAAAGGTGCTGAACCAAGGTTCAGGGTAACTTGTCCAACTGTTTGACTTGTTAAACAGCCGGTGCACTTCAGATTCTGGATTTGAACCCAGTTCTGAATGACTCCAGAGTCTACAATGCTCTCTGTCCTGAAATCCTTCCTGAAATGTCTGTTGGTCAAGACCACTGTTCATCCTTTTTCACACGAGGTGAAAGTGTGAACCTTTATAATTCTGGGACTAAGAGCAAACTCTTAGCAAAGGCTTTGAAGGCCTGGTTGGTCTTCGATGTGCTGGAAAGGGCTAAGTTTAGACAACTACCATTTTCCCAATATACTTATGCTTCCTGGGGTTTACATCTGAGATTTCTGCTTAAGGTGAGATTAATATTTTATCACATCTTTCCTGCT
>NW_006790307.1:415275-427641 GCF_000442215.2 Lipotes vexillifer
TCCTGCTGAGCTATGGTTTGATATTTGCATTTTTAAAATGTCAGTTTTTCCATGAGAATCTGGGACAACTGACACCATCCAATGCCCCAGCACAGGGTCTGGAGCCTAGTAGGCTCCAGAGTCATTCATTGAGTAATGAATGTTTGGTAAATCAATGATCAGAAATCACCTAGATCAGGGGTTTTCACCCAGTGCTTCGTGGGTAGACTTTAGGAAAGTAGTAACCCCCAAATTGTCCGTGAACTTGTTGGGGACAGGGCAGGTATGTGCATTTCTTTGGAAAGACAGTGAATGGCTTTTATCAGATTCTCATAGTTTCTGTGACCTCAGAAAGTTAAGAACCACTGATTTACATTGTTACAGCATGCTAGCATTGAAAGTGTCCTTAGAATGATCTAATACCGGGCTTCCCTGGTGGCGCAGTGGTTGAGAGTCTGCCTGCCGATGCAGGGGACACAGGTTCGTGCCCCGGTCCGGGAAGATCCCACATGCCGCAGAGCGGCTGGGCCTGTGAGCCAGGGCCGCTGGGCCTGCGCGTCCGGAGCCTGTGCTCTGCGGCGGGAGAGGCCACAACAGTGAGAAGCCTGCGTACTGCAAAAAAAAAAAAGAATGCGCCTGCCAATGCAGGGGACACGGGTTCGATCCCTGGTCCAGGAAGATGCCACATGCCACAGAGCAACAAAGCCTGTGCACCACAACTACTGAGACAGCGTGCCACAGCTACTGAAGCCCGTGCGCCTAGAGCCCATGCTCTGCAACAAGAGAAGCCACCAAAATGAGAAGCCCCCACACTGCAACTATAGAAAGCCCATGTCTGCAGCAATGAAGACCCAACACAGCCAAAAATAAATAACTAAATTTTTAAATGTTTATAAAAAAAATATCAGCCATTTTTCTTATAAAGAATAAATAGAAAACAGCACTAGAATAAAAGGAAATGGCTAGAGGTAGGCTGGAAAGGCAGATTTAAGCTGTAGCAGGGAGGCCTCAAATGCCAAGAATGAGGAGATTGGGTTGATGAGATGAGGCTGCAGACTCACCCAGCACTCAAAAGAAGCTGTGAACAACAATGGGGGAGTTTCCCCCAAAGAGCAGTTTGGTGGAGCCCTGGTTGGTGTCTGGTAAAAACTGGGTGGTTTATCTTTACCAGCAAAAAAGAGCAGTTGAGAGTGTGGTGGTTTTAAAATATGTCCACGATCTTTTATGACACTCCTCCCTTCTAAAAATGAAGTCCCCTCCACTCGTGTGGGGCCAGACTTAGTGACTTGCTTCTAACAACAAAAACGTGGCAGAAGTGACAGTGTGACTTCAGATACTAGGCCATAAAGAACACTGCAGCTTCCTCCTTGCTCTCTCTTGGATCACTCACTCTGGCAGCAGCCATACTGTGAAGACACTCAAGCAGTCCTACGGAGAGGCCCACACAGCAAGGAACCGAGGCGTGTGAGTGTGCCATCTTGGAAGTAGCTCCACCGGCCACAGTCAGGCCTTCAGATGATGCAGCCCTGGCTCAAATGCGATCTTGGCTGCAGCCTCATGAGAGACCTGGAACCAAAACCACCCTGCTAAGCCATTCCTGAGTTCCTGCCCCACAGAAAGGGTGTGAGATAATAAACCTGTATCTTAAGATCCGGAAGTGTATGATAATGTGTTACAAGGCAACGGGGAGCTAATACAGGGGCTTGCAGTCGGGTCTAGAGCCACACCCCCAACAGTGACCCCTGGGGACCTGTGTTGTAAACCCAGCGCCCACAGCAGGGACGGTGAGGAGAAGATGCAGAGGCACCGAGGCAGGACGTCAACAGGTACTGCAGCAGACAGAGTTCTGAATGACGCCCACAGCAGGCCTGGATATGGAGGGCCTGGGCGGGGTCTGGGTTGTTCAGAATTCCCAGGAAAAGCAGGTCCCCATCATCCCCAGCTCCTCCCACACTGACACAGCTGTGAGCCTGTGCTCTGCGGCGGGAGAGGCCACAACAGTGAGAAGCCTGCGTACTGCAAAAAAAAAAAACAAACAAAAAACAAAACAAAACAAAAGAATGATCTAATCCCATCTCATTTGAGTTAAAGGCTTCTCCAAGGTCACACAGTTGAGCAGTAGCCAAGCCCTACCGCGCTCTAGGGCTGTTTCCACTACGTCATGCTCTCCCTGAAAGCACTAGTCAGGGATATAAAGAGATAGTCCCTACCCTCAAATTATTACGTACTGTGCCGATAAGCACGATACTGACTGAGATCTGATTTTTATTTACAAAGCAGCCTTCTGTCAGTGTCTTCTGTCGATTAATTTGGAGCCTAAAAATTGCCAGAAATTAAAGGATTTGTCATCCAACCACTAGCCCCTTGCTTCCCCTTGGTGTCAATTCATGAATGTTTCCTATTCACATGACCTTCATATTGCAAGGCCTTGTGCTAGGATTGATTTTAAATGCAAGAAAAGTGATCCTTTATTCAAAGCACCCTTTTGATGCTTTACCAACATGAACTTGGATTTGGCACGTGACTAATCAAGGCAAACCACTGCCCCTGACAAGTCAGTTTAACTGGAGAGTCGTGTCTGAGTTGTTGCCTTGTTGATTTTGGCTGATTGTCTCAATGCCTTCTACATTTCGGGTCAAAGTGTCAATATTTCTAATTCTGTATCACATCATCTCACCATACAGCAAGGCAAGTCCCACAAATTACCCGCAGTTCCACCCGGAGAGCCCCTTACTGACTTAGCATGGTATTCAGTCTGGTTTTTCTTCCTGCTTTGCCTTCAGTAAATTGCCTGGATCGTTGACCTTTCTTAGCCCATACTTACGGTGTCACTTCAGAATTTCTTCTGTACAAGTCTGTGATGACTAAATTCTAGCAACACTCTGATTGGTTCCAGATAAATATCTTGAAAAAAAGCACACCTGCCCTTGCTCCATATCTGTGGTGAGATATATTCCAGTACAAAAACCAGCACACATAAGCCAACAAAGGATAGTAATGCAACTTGTAGGTGTTAAGAAGCTTCATGAAAAATGTAGCTTAGATACCAAAATATTGAAATTTCTGGGTCATTTCATGCTTTGGAAGAAAGTGGAAGAGAAAACTTGGACATAGGCGTGGCATGTGGTCAGAGCAGAAATCCTTTAACATAAACCAAACACAGACAGAGGCTACATGATCCTGAGAACATGCTAGTATTAAGAAAGAAATTTAGGGCCCTGGATCTGATTGAGTTCATACTTCTTTTCAATGCTCCTTCTCATTAATATTTATAAAATCCAGTTATAGCCAAATAGTAATGAATCTAGGGCCTACTTTTGAATTAAAATACAGCCCCAAATGAAAAAATAGAATATCCTTAATATCGTGCTCAAAATACAGAATTGTCTTATTTTACAGTGTTCCTGTTAACAAGCACTGATTGATTGATTGATCAATTGAGAAAAAACCCATGGGTACACAGATTTGTTTGTTCATTTGTTTATATGTTTATGGGGAATGTCAGGTGCACCAAGTTGGATTAATCATAATTCTTGGTTCAGGATCCTGTGCATCAGTTGCCACTTTGCCACTGCTATTTGTTTTTACGGCATTTAATTAAATTTAGACATTTAGTTAATAATTTTTATGTAATTATGTAATTTTTATTTTTATGTAATAATTATATGTACTTGAGAAACCACTACCCAAAATAAAAGCTAGGGACTTGATAATAATCTATATCAGATCATGTATTTCACACCTCACTGGTCCATCCCAAAGTAACCATCATCCTCACTCTTATTTTTCTCTCTTGCCTTCCATCCTGCAGTTTTATTATTTATGTAATCCTAAAATTATGTTTTTAAATTTTTAGTTGTTTTAATTCAAAAAAGGTATTTTTTATGCAGTATGTAATCTTTGGGGACTAAGATTTTTCACTTAGTATTATCTTGATAAGATTCATCCATATTTTGTGTTTTGATATTTAGGGCGAAATCCATATTTTTGTGTTTTGAGTTAAGAGAAATTGTGACTGCTGTATAGTATTTCACTGTGTTTATATACCATTTCATTCATCCAGTCTCCTGTAGATGGGCATCCTCTCTCACACTTGGTTTTATCAAGTTTTTAAATTTGCCAAGCAAATGGATGTAAAATGGTATTGTGCCACGGCCCTGACTTGCATTTCCCTTGATCACCAGTGATGTTGAACATCTTTTCACGTATTAGTTACCATATGTGTTTCCTCATCTTCCGTTTTTCTTTTGGATTGTGTATACTCTTCTTGGTAACTTAGTATCATATCTTGAGTCACCAAGGTATGCTGGAATTGTTAATATCATTGCCATCATTCATATTAATCATCAGTTATTATGTTTAATGCTCCGTTTTGTACATGACACTTTGTGTAGGCTAACAACAGGATTAGAATTAATTCATCAGGTCTGTAAAAAGATCCATTTAATCAGTCCAAACTGATTAAACTGATAACAGTCTTTCCCCTCCAGAAATTTGTGATCTGAAGGGCTAAGATTTTTCTTTTAAATGCACACAGTAAAAATCTACTCACTTTCCTTTATCGTCCCGTGTTGTCATCCGTGATCAATTGCTCCCTCAGAACCATTAAATCTCTAGCTGTTTTCTGTTCTCTTTTGCAGTGCCTGACAAGGTCCAGGGAGTCAGTATCAGCAACTCAGCCAGGAGTGACTATTTAAAGGTATCCTGGGTACATGCCACTGGAGACTTTGATCACTATGAAGTCACCATTAAAAACAAAAACAACTTCATTCAGACGAAAAGCATTCCCAAGTCTGAAAACGAGTGTATATTTGTTGAGCTAGTCCCTGGACGGTTGTACAGTGTCACTGTTACTACAAAAAGTGGACAATATGAAGCCAGTGAACAAGGGAATGGAAGAACAAGTAAGTGGAAAGATTGCAAAACTTGGTAGTTGGTTGAGACTTGAAGGTCATCGAGTAAATAATTTATCTGAACCTTGAATTTTCTCTGCTTACTGATCAGTAAATTACATTCCCAGTTAGTCTCAGTTGGAGCCAACATCGTTCAGCCAAGCCACGGCCTATAATTACAGAATATTCACTGGCAGATAAAAGCAAGCATAGTGGGGTAGCAGGCACACCAAATTTCTCATTTTTCTTCCCCGTCCTCCTGCATTGTGGCATTTAAAGTTCTAGATGTCTTGTTTTATCCTAGGATTGAGATCAAAACTCATTTTACAATTATATTCTACCAATACTTAGCATATAAGATTTATGCCAGGAAAAAAATTACAATTTTAATAGTTGCTTCCAATTTTTCTTGTTTAATTATGCATGAAGCAGCTGAAATGGTTTATTCGGGAAAGGGAGATGTTTGCCAGTTCTGTGAATGTGATTCATAAATTATTGTGTAGTAAACTCTGATCAGTCACTTTCCTGAAATGTCTTCCTATAGTCCCAGAGGCTGTTAAGGATCTCACATTGCACAACAGGAGCACTGAGGACCTTCAGGTGACATGGACACGAGCTGATGGGGACGTTGACCAGTATGAGATCCAACTGCTCTTCAACGATATGAAAGTATTTCCTCCTTTTCACCTTGTCAATACCGCAACTGAGTATCGATTCACCTCCCTCACACCAGGGCGCCAGTATAAAATTCTTGTCTTGACGATCAGTGGAGATGTACAGCAGTCAGCCTTCATTGAGGGCTTCACAGGTAATTGGAAATCTGGCTCTAGAACCTGACTAGGTAGTGTGGTGTATTTAGCATGTTGGGTAGCCAGGCGTTTTGGTTGAGGATTTAAAGGGCTAAGGGGTTGGGGGGTGGCAAGAAGGGAGAAGGTATCTTGATAGTGACAATAATGTTGTCCGAGCTGGTTTAACAAAACTAAAGTATGATGTAGGGGGAGAAAAAAAAGCTTTCTGAAAAATAACATTGAATTGATATAAATATCTGTTGCCTGTGAGGCTTACAGATTAAGTATAAATAACCTGATTGGTTGGTTGGATATTCCTTCTTTGGCACTCTATTAGGAGCGTTGCTATAATAGTTAACATTTATTAAGAGTTTGCTGTGAACTAGACACACAGCAAAGTACTTTATATGTACATTTTGTTCAGTCCTAACAATTTCGTGGGCTGGTCGCTATTATTATCATTGCTGTCTTTCCGATAAGGACACTGAAACTTACAGGGGTTAAGCAGTTTGCCTATAGTCCCACAACTAGTAAATGAGAAAACCAAGGCTTGGACCAAGTCAATCTAATTAGCGCCCACTATATAACTGGCATTCTTCATTTCCACTCACTGTCCTTGATGTCCCTCTAAACTTCCCCCATCAACTTCAGCTCAAGCAGAAAAGTCAGAGAAAAATGGTAGATTGATACCAATATTTTTCATATGTATTTTTTCAGTAGATTCCAAAAGGTAGGAAGCACGAAACTTTTAGTTGAAAATTTCCACAGTTCATTCTCTAAGTGATGGTTTTTAAATTTATTTTCTTTTTTAGTTCCTAGTGCTGTCAAAAATATTCACGTTTTTCCCAACGGGGCGACAGATAGCCTGACGGTGAACTGGACTCCAGGTGGGGGGGACGTGGATTCCTACACGGTGTCAGCGTTCAGGCAGAATCAAAAGGTTGAGTCTCAGACCGTCCCCAAGCTTGTCTCTGAGCACACGTTCCACAGGCTGGAGGCTGGGGAGCAGTACCGGATCGTGATCGCGTCTGTCAGCGGGTCCCAGAAGAACCAGGTAGATGTGCTCGGGCGGACAGGTAAGCGTCCCTCTGGAGAAGGGCCAAATAGTTCTCCATAATGGGACAATGGATGGGCTTGGCCACTCACAAATGGAAAATACCCAAATTCAAAACCACTAGGTTCGTACAATTCAATGTGGTTTCAAGAGCCTTTCTCATATTTTTTTTCTTTGCGTTTTTGTTTCTGAATAGAGCAATTCAAAAACAAATGAAAGGTAATTAGAAACGAAATCATGTGAATAGATTTTTATACTTGCTAAGGGATATAATAGTTGATTCTCTAACTCTGTGTGTTTCAAAATTTTACCCCTTTCTCAAAATTCTTTGAAGAAAACACACCTATGCCATCTACTTCATTTGTGATGAATTAATAATGTATCTGTTTATTTATATTAATATCACTATTCACATAGTACTTTCAAAACAAAAATAAGCTATCAGCACCACTATAAATGCCAGGCATTTAAAATGATCTTTAGCCATACTACAAGGTAGAGATCATTATCTTCAATTTATAGATGAGGAAAGTAAGGCTTAGAAAGTTTATAAAACATTATCAAGGATACATGTAATAAGACCTAGAGCTATAATTCAAATCTAGGTCTATCTGGCTCCAAGTGTCATGCTGTCTCTACTGTGATACAATATGTACTAGATGTCTTCCATTCTCATGACCACTTATTTAGTTGTGGAGCATGGGCCTCTGTACTGTGCCCTTCTCTGTGGCTGTTTCATATACGTATATCTCCAACTATATGTCAAGCACTATGTTAGAAAATGGGAATTCAGCAGCAAGATAGAGCCCCTGACCAAAGAAGCTTACAATATAGTGGAGTCAGGTAAAAGGCAACTAAAGTATAGCACGATAAGTGCTAAAATCAAAGTAATGTCAGTATGCTATAGGAGCAAACAAAAAGAGTCAGGGAAGGCTTCCAGGAGGAGGTAATATTTAAAAAGATACTAAGAAATTATCCTGGTGAAGTATGTGTTGATCTGGTTCCAGCAGAAAAGCAAAGGGCTGGACGGAAGAGAAAGCATGGCACATTTGCGGAGCTATACACTACTTATGCTAGAATAACGATGTGAGCCATGTGGCCAAGTAGGTAGATGGACCTAATTTCGAAGGGCCTTGTATGCCTTATTAAAGTGTTTAGAATTGTGGATAGCGATTAAAGGGCCATCAGCATGGCATGCTATGAGAATCTGCCAGACACTGTGTACAGTTAGAAACAGTGGGAAGTGAGGAAACAAGAGACTTGCAGTACTGTGGGTGAGAGATGAGAGTGTCCTAGGCTAGTGAGGAAGAGAAGGAGAGAAGTGGAAAGACCCAAGAGGTGTACGATTTAGGAGACAGGAAAGACAAGACTCGTGTTTGATTCTGTAGAAAGGTGAGTGTGACACATTTCTGCCTTGGATCAAGAGTTGGACCAAGACTTGGACCAACAAAGGGCAATGAGGAGGTGGTGGGAGGGAGATGAGCAGTTCAGCCTGGGCACCTTGAGGGTTGGTGGGGCGGGGGGTGGGGGGGGGTGTCTGTGGAACATCCAGAGAGGGATGTCATTTGCAAAAATAGATGAGAGATCTGAACTGAGAGTTTAAATTTGGGAGTCATCACCACATGGCTAACAATTCAAACCATGGGAGTGGATGAGATCTCTTAAGGATATTATGTAGAATGAGAAAAAATATAAGCTTAGGACATAAAATATTATTAACAAATAATACTATCTGGCCTTTCACATCAGGAGCTGTAGTACAAACACTGTTACATGCTACTGCTTAGGTCAAGGCTTAAAGCTTTGACATGAGTTAATCTTGGGAATGAAAGTCTAAACAAGCAACACCATTCACTCATCCAAACTGTATTCATTGAATGTAAATTTGTTCAGCATTCTTCCACTTTCTAGATACATCGATATGCATCACTCTGCATATTTATCAGTGTCACTTCCACTAATTTTTCTACATGTTTGACTTCAAGATCCCATCTAAATCAGAGAAAAAAAAAAAGAGAGAATCTAAGCAGTTATACAGATAATTCAGGCCAAGAAATACTTTCTCCTAAGGGCACGTGGAAAGTGTCAATGATGCAACCATGAGGCATCATCTTCCATCTGCAGTTGATTTAGGGAAGTTTTTCTCAGTTGGTTACTTAACCCTAAGTGATGGAACTGGCCTCTCTTTTCTTTGCAGTCCCAGCGTCCGTCCAGGGAATAACTGCAGACAATGCATACAGTAGTCACTCCTTAATAGTAAGTTGGCAGAAAGCTGTTGGCGTGGCAGAAAGATATGATATCCTGCTTCTAAGTGAAAATGGGATCCTCCTAAGTAACACATCAGAGGCAGCCACAACTAAGCAGCACAGATTTGAAGACCTAACACCAGGAAAGAAATACAAGATACAGATCCTAACCGTCAGTGGAGGCCTCTTTAGCAAGGAAGCCCAGACTGAAGGCCGGACAGGTAATTCGCACAGCTTGTTGTTTCGTACAACACCTCCCTGTCTGCTATTCCTTAAGAACTGTAGGCCCAAAGGGATGAAGCAACACTGGGAGATGATATATATTTCTTGACACAGCAGGGACATTCACCGTGATTCGCCACTTCCGCCAGTCGGCCTATTCACACAGCTTTCGGCCCACCACACTCCAATTCAGATTTTGCATCAAAACTGGCTCTATTCATTTCTTATTTTTGCTGTAATAAATTGGCCACAAACTTTGCAGCTTCAAACAACACAGATTTATTATCTTATAGTTCTGGAGATCAGAATCTGAAAATAGGTTTTATGGGGCTAAAATCAAGGCGTCAGGTCACAAAAGGACTGTGTTTCTTCTAGAGACCTCGTGGGGAGAAGCCATTCCTCACCCTTCTCAGTTTCTAGAGGCCACTCACGTTCCTTCCAGCAATGACCGCTCTCCAACCTCTGTGTCTGTCACCATATCGCCTTTTCTGCTCTCTTGCCTCCCTCTTCCATCTTTTAAGGACTCTTGTGATCCCATTGGTCACCACTCAGACAATCCAGGATAATCTCAAGATCCTGAACTTAACCACATCTGCAAAGTCCCTTTTGTCACATAAGGTAACATATTCACAGGTTCCAGGGATTAGGACATGGGCATCTTTGGGGGCCATTATTCAGACCAGTTAGACCAGTGGTCTAACTGGTTATTTATTTATTAAGCACCTAGGTCTGAAAGGGGTTTGTTGTCGATAGAGACATAAAGATAAATTAGGCATGCTTCTCGCCCTGGAAGAAGTGACTGACAGTTGGGGGAGACAGACACATGGACAAATAATGACAATACATTGTGATAAGGGTTGTCTGTGAGAGAGGAATGTCCAGCATCAGGGGGAGCATGGAGTCAGGTGGAATTGGGAAGTCTTCTTGAAAGTGACCTTTCAATACTGTCATGAAGGATGAAGCAATTCTCCACGTGGAGAAAAGCTAGAAGGACACCCAGTGCAGACAGACGACCACATGCCAAGACAGGGAGGTGTGAAAAGGAGCAGGGAGATTTTGCGGTGGCCGAAGTGTATGTTACATGGTGGAGACGTGAGGCTGGAAAGGCAGGTTCGGGCCAGATTAGATAGTGCCTGGCATGCCTTCCTCAGGAATTTATTTTTCATCTTATAAAACAAATAAAAGGAGACAATAAAAGTTTTTCAGCCAGAGAGTGAACGTTCTGTAATAAAAATTTGTACTTTAAAAGAAAAAAAAGGTAAATCAGATGGCAATGGGGGATAGATTGAATGGAGAAGAGACCAAAGGTGGGGAGACAGGCTCATAAATGAACTTGTTATTGATCACCTACTGTGTGCCAGGCACTGTCCTAAATGCTGGATACACAGAAATGAATAAAACAGCCCTCATGGTCATGAAGCCTATATTCTAGTAGGGGAGAAAGGCAATGAAGAAAATAAAGAAGTCAAAAGTGTAGTACGTTAAATGGTAATAAACACTGAGGAGAAAATTAAAGCAGGAAGTGGTTAGCAAGTGCTAGACGCTAGCAATTTTAGATAGTGCAGTCCTGAAAGGTTTTGTTGAGAAGGTGACATTTGAGTAAAAGTCTGAAAGAAGTGAGAAAGAGGACCATGGAGGTATTTGGGGAAGAGCATCCTGAAGCAGAGCAAACAGCAAGGCAAAAAGAATCTGAGGTGGGAGCGTCGGAGAAGCAGCAATGAGGCCACTATTGCTAGAGCACAGTGAGTGACGACAAAGTGAGGGGAGGTGGTCAGAGAGGTAACTGGGGTCCTAAGGTGATGGCAGTCATAGAAACGATAAGGGTCCAAAGCAAAACTAATGCAGGGGCCCTGATGAAGAATAGTAGATATAGTCCAGAAATAGTCCTGCATTAGATAAGATGGCACTTGGTGGCTGAGTAGAGTATAAAAGGAGGAACAGAAGAAGATTCTACAGTTTCTACCTGGTAGCAGATGATTCTATTAACTGAGAAAAGAGAAGCAGGAGGAGAGAGTGTCAAGGAAAAAGATACAAGGCTCAGTTCTGAACTGAGTTTGTGATGTCTGAATGACTTGCAGAGAGAGGTGCTCAATAAGTTATTGATAATAGGGGTGCTGAGCTCAGAAAAGTGAGCTGGAGATAAAGATTTGGACACAAATTCTAGTTAAATCCATGTTTTAGTCTGTTCAGGATGCTATAACAAGAATACCGTAAACTGGGTGGCTTAAACAACAGACATTTATTTCTCACAGTTCTGGAGGCTGGAAGTTCAAGGTCAAGGCTCCAGCAGATTTGGTGTCTGGTGAGGACCCATTTTCTGGATCACAGCGAGCATCTTCTCACTGTCTCCTCACATGGTGGGAAGGATGAGAGAGCCCTCTGGGGTCTCTTTTATAAGGCACTGATCCCACTCATGAGGTCTCCACCCTCATGGCCTAATCATCTTCCATTCACTACCCCCTGAAACCATCATTTTGGCCCTTAGGTTTCAAAATGAATTTCCGGGGGGGTCGGGGTGGAGACACAAACATGCAGGCCGTAGCGAGCCATAAAGTGAATGAGACTGACTGTTTCGCTAATGTTATAGAATATGAAGGAGACAGAGTGAAACCATGGGAAATACCAACTTTTAAGGATCTGGCATAAGGAGAGGGGAAAAGCAAAAGAGCCTGAGAAAGTGTTTGGAGAAGAGAACCCAGGAGAGAGGAGACAGATGTCCTGTTCTATTTCCACTGGCATCTTAAGACTTAATGGTATCAGGCAGCATCTGTACCAACAGTTTGGAAGCAGGTCATTTCTGGTAGCACGGAAGGCCGAAAGGGTTCCAAAATCCTAATGTAAACCTTTTTTAAAAACTGGTTTTGGCTTTTCCTCTTCCTTCTCTTCCCCATGTCTCTGAATCTAGTTTTCTCTTTCTGCCTGATTTTCCCTTTCTTTCATACCTAGTCTCTCCTTCCCACTGCCCTTCCCTCCAATGGTCATTTCTTAGCTCTCAGAGGGCACTCAGAGATAGATTACTGATCTCTGATCTAGTTCCTAGTATTGGAAAAACATTTAGTCACACAGGTCAGACTAACATTTATTTGACATGCAAAAAATGTCTTTAAAGATAGTTTTCCATTAGTGGGGGTTTTTTGTTGTTGTTCTCTTGTGGTTTTGCGTTTTCTTTTTTTTTTTTTTTTTTT
>NW_006790307.1:427651-441058 GCF_000442215.2 Lipotes vexillifer
TTTGCGGTACGCGGGCCTCTCACTGCTGTGGCCTCTCCCGTTGCGGAGCACAGGCTCCGGATGCGCAGGCCCAGCGGCCATGGCTCACGGGCCCAGCCGCTCCGCAGCATGTGGGCTCCTCCTGGACCGGGGCACGAACCTGCGTCCCCCCGCATCGGCAGGCAGATTCCCAACCACTGCGCCACCAGGGAAACCCCCTATGGTTTTGCTTTTTAACATTAACAGCTCCAGCCTCGCTAATTCACAATATTCGGATTTCTTTGCTCTGGGATCTCCATGTAGTCAATATTCTTAAAGGCAGGGACGGTGTGTTTTGAGCTGCTTGATGGAGCGTGGCCATCTAGGCGCCAACCCTGGGCTGGGTCAGGGTTGGCTGTACCAAAACTCAGTCTCATTCTCTTTCTCCTCAACCTTTCTAGTCCCAGCAGCTGTCACCAACCTGAGGATCACAGAGAACACCACCAGACAGCTGTCCTTCAGCTGGACCCCCTCAGAGGGAGAGCTCAAATGGTACAACATCTTTCTGTACAACCCAGATCGAACTCTTCAGGAGCGAGCTCAAGTTGGCCCGCAAGTCCAGAGCTTCTCTTTCCAGAACTTGCTACAAGGTCGAATGTACAAAATGGTGATTGTAACTCACAGTGGGGAGCTGTCTAATGAGTCTTCCATATTCGGTAGAACAGGTAAGACCTGAACCCAAGTTGTAATGAATAGCAGGGAAATTGTCACAGTACTCACTGGCTTTTCCTTGATTTGTCCTTAGTTTCCTGTTCTACCCAGGGTGTAGCTTTATATGAAATTTGTGACCTTTATATGAAATTTCTGACCCTAAGTCAGACCTTTGATTATATATCAGAATAGTTTTTGCACCGGTTTTTGCTTTGTTTCCTACACGTGCTTACCTCATAGAGTTTAGTGAAAAAAAATGAATCTGGCTCCTCTACTTGCCAGCAAACTGCTACGTGAGGGTTATAACCCATCGGAGCTCAATTCAAGCTGTGCCTTTCAGCTTTCTACAGGAAATAGATGGAGTGGAGAGCAGGTCCAAAGAAGGGCAGCTACAAATGGGGCCAACAAGCAAACACTGCTGTGAATCAGAAACACAGCACTAGATGAAGTGAACACAAGAGTTCCAGGAAAATGAGAGAGAGAAACATCTCTAGGTTTTGCAAATAAGAAACTGAATCTACTCTTTCTCCATAATTTGAGTCCATTATCTCATTTTTTCTATTCAATTTTTATTCTTTTTAAAAATATTTATTATTTATTTATTTATTTGACTGCGCCGGGTCTTAGTTGCGGCGTGTGAACTCTTGAGTTGAAGCATGCATGTGGAATCTAGTCCCACTGACCAGGGATGGAACCCCGGCCCCCTGCATTGGGAGCGCTGAGCCTTAGCCACTGGACCACCAGGGAAGTCCCCAATTTTTATTCTTAATTGACAGTTGTTTTTGAGTGCTCTTGTGTGCCAGGCACTGGGCTCGCTGTTGCACTAGAAGAGTAGACAAGACTCACAGGGCCCCTGACCTCACAGGGCTCTACACTAGCAGAGAGGAGGAGGGGACGGGGTGGCAGATTTTAAAGGGTGATAATTTTGGAACCCCTTAAATCCTCTGAAGGAAATAAACATTATGTTGTGACACAGCGTGACTCGGCAGGACAAGACTTAGAGACCCCTTTAGACAGAGAAGGCTTTTCAGCTGAGACCCGAAGGTGAGAGGAGCCATGGGAAGAGCTCATTTTAGTCACTCAGCAGGAGTTCTCAGCTTGTCTTCTGAGGAAATGAAAAAGAGCAGTGGATAAGCCATGAGTGGAATTTCCTAGATGTTACCATCTTCAGGGCCATCTGCCCTAGGCACGTCTTCCCTTATCTGCTCATTAATGTTTAAAATTCCTCCAACAAGGGACAACAAACTTCACTCTCCAAAGAATCATGAAGCTTACATACCCACGGGACAGGTGCCAGCCTGACTAATTTATACTATGGTAGAAATAACTGTTAACACTTCACTTCCCAAGTGAGGTTCCATCAGTATAGATTTTGGGGGAAGAAAGGGCTGAGAGAGAGAACTGAGAACCTAAGAGAGGATGGAGAGAAAGTAAAGAGGCCCAGAGAGGGATGTTATGGGATGGTGGCCCAAGTGAGATGGGCCAGACTGGAAGGGGCAGGAACATTTTATGAACAACTTTCAGGGCTTTTTATATCCTAAGTTATGAACTATTTGACCAGTCTTAGTCATTTCTGAAGATTTCACTTTCTATGTTTATCAGAGGACATGTAGCAAGCATACAGAAGGCACCACCTCTTGTGCTTTGTTTTATTTTAATTTGTGCCAAGGTCTCTAGACCACATGCCCCTAAACTCAAGTGACCTGAAGTAGAAGCAAGATCCGACTCTACAATAAGCACTCCTCACCCGTACACCCGACATAGCTCATGTTTTCACCTGTGGGCCAAAATGCCTTTGTTTCTATCTGTCTTGTTTTTAGTAAAGGTTGTCCCTCTCTTAAGTCCCAGCCTCTGTGAGTAACCTCAAGGGATCCAATCGAAACATGACAGACAGTCTCTGGTTCACCTGGAGTCCAGCCTCTGGGGACTTCGACTTTTATGAGCTGATTCTTTATAACCCCAATGGCACAAAGAAGGAAAACTGGAAAGACAAGGACCTGACGGAGTGGCGTTTCCATGGCCTCGTTCCTGGAAGGAAATACACGCTGTGTGTGATAACTCATAGTGGAGATCTCAGCAACAAGGTCACGGGGGAGAGCAGAACAGGTAAGAAGCCCAGTTGCCAATGGCCAAGTGTTGGTGGGAAGTAGCTTCCACAGGCATGTTTTACTTACGGTCTTATTAATAAGAAATAAAATCAGTAATGATGTACCATGTGCTAGCCCCTGAACTTGGGAAGGCTCTGTGATAGAATGGGTAAAGGAGACAGACTTTGGGTGAAAAGATCTAGGTCCTTGGCTTAGCTCTACCACTTACCTATGTGAAGCTGGGCAAGTCACCGAGCATCTCTAAGCCTCAGCTTTCTTATCTGTAAAATGGGGATAATCACATACATCATCGTGTTACTATGATCAGTGCTTTCTAAATTTTCTTATTTCTTGGGCACACACAGATAACATTGATATCTGTGTGCCACCCTGGGGTCAATGAACAAGGCTCTCTGCAATTGGATGTAACTGTCTGTGGACTCCAGCCTTCACATCCCCAAATCTGATGGAATAAATATCTTCTCATACTTGTAATCCATTCAGGGCACACTCATGCTCCATAGCACCCTGGTAAAAAATCTCTGGTTATAAAAATTAAAGAAAATGTACATAAAACACTTGAGGACAGTGTCTTATACGTAGTGAACACTGTAAATGGAAGCTCTTATTATTATGTTATCATATTACCTCTTCCTATGAAGTATGTTAAACGTATGTCTGATGTCGCTCAGCTATCTTATTTATATATGTTATGGCATAGAAGTGATTACATGATTTTTTACTTTCTTATACATACAGCCCCAAGTCCTCCCAGTCTTATGTCATTTGCTGATGTTGCAAACACATCGTTGGCCATCACCTGGAAAGGGCCACCGGACTGGACAGACTACGATGACTTTGAGCTGCAGTGGTTCCCCAGAGATGCCGTCACAGTCTTCAACCCCTACAGCAACAGAAAATCAGAAGGACGCATCGTGTATGGCCTTCGTCCGGGGAGATCTTATCAATTCAGTGTCAAGACTGTCAGTGGTGATTCCTGGAAAACCTACAGCAAGCCAATTTTTGGATCTGTGAGGACAAGTATGAGATGTCTTGATTCTCAGATGAAGTGGGGAGGAAGTATGTGTTGCAACATCTTATTCCAATGGGGCTTTGGTTTAAATCCACATTTTTACCTGAAATTGGTTAGATTTGAATTCAGACAGAAGTTCTATATAGATTTGTTCATTTATTCAACTTTAACAACAAGAAATAATCTCTGCCCTCATGGAGCTTACAGTTGAGTGGGAGGTACTATCAGTAACAAGACATTTTGGGTGTGATGAAGGAAGTATTTGGCACTAGAGAAACACAGCGTAAAGGCATCTGACCCAATAAAAGGGAGCTTCCTAGAAGAAGAAGCATCCAAATCAAAACCCAAGGAAAGGGCTTCCCTGGTGGCGCAGTGGTTGAGAGTCCGCCTGCCAATGCAGGGGACACGGGTTCGTGCCCCGGCCCAGGAAGATCCCACATGCAGTGGGATCCCACAACAGTGAGAGGCCCGCGTACCGCAAAAAAAAAAAAAAAACCCCAAGGAAAGAGTAAGACTCACAGGGTGGAGATGCAGAAAGAAGTAAAGAATGTTCCAGGTAGAGAGAATAAAAGATTCCAAAACCAGGCAGGAGACAGGAATAGAAAGTTTAGTTGGCCAGAGGATAATAGGTGAGGATTAGGAGAATCAGGTCATAAAATGTCTTGTGAGCCATGGTGATGATTTTGAACCTCAGTCCATTGGAGCCACTGAAGGATTTTCAGCCGAGATATAATCAATTTGCATTTTAGAAAGTCACTATGGGGGCGGAACAGAGAACAGATTGAAAGGGGCAAACTAGAAACAGAGGGACTGATTAGTACATATTGCCGTAAGTTCTAAAGATGAAAATACTTCAACAATAAAGTACATATCAGTTTCTACCCCAAGGCATTTTTTTTTTTTTTTTGCAGTACGTGGGCCTCTCTCACTGTGTGGCCTCTCCCATTGCGGAGCACAGGCTCCGGACACGCAGGCTCAGCGGCCATGGCTCACGGACCCAGCCGCTCTGCGGCATGTGGGATCTTCCTGGACCGGGGCACGAATCCGTGTCCCCTGCATCAGCAGGCGGACTCCCAACCACTGCGCCACCAGGGAAGCCCCCCCAAGGCATTTTGAGATAAATACCGCAGACCTCAAAGAAACAGAAGTTTTTGGTATAGGAACCTCAATCCAAATATTTATTTTTCAATAATGCCCAGTAAATGTAGTTTCTGAGATCAGATCAGGTAGTTATTGATTATTGATAAAATACAAAGTTGAAAATTAGAAATTTAAGCCAGTAGCTGTTTTGTTAATTCAACAAACACTAATGCTACAAAAATTATAACTCTTTGGATATTGTATCCAAAGAGCAGTTTGGGATCAGATAGGTGTGTGTCAAGAGAAATATGTGAAAAAGAACTAAGAGTTTTAGTTTATAGCAAGATCAAGAGGGGTTTGCAGTGGCATATTGTGGGCTGTGTAATTGAATCACAGGTGTTAGAATCTGAGAGCTCAGTTGAGGTTGGGCTGGTCAGATCACATCTGGAATATTGTATTCGGCCCTGGATGCTAGAATTTAAGAGAGGCATTTACCAAATGGGGCCTGCCCAAGAGGAAAGCAGCCGGCACCAAGACGGACTCGATGCTGAGTTTTACGGGGAATGGCGGAATGAACTTTGAGGGTTGCATTAGTTCAGATTGGGTTTGGCTGTGGGTAACAGAAGACCAGAGGATTAAACAAAACAGAAGTTGAGAATTCTCATGTAAAATCATTCCAGTGCCCCATTTCTCACAAACACACTCCAGCCATGCTGAACAGCTTGCACTGCTCCACCAACCACCTTCCCACTCCTCCCAGCACCACCCTTGGTGCCCGGGTTCGTGGTTTTCTCTGCCTAAAATGCCCCTCTCCCAATATCTAGGCGAGGTGTCATCTCTGCCAGAAAGGCTTTGCTAACTCCTGCCCACCGCTAACGCCAGAAGCAGAAAGTTGTCTGTCACTTCACACAGCATCCTCTTCCCCATTTCTTCTGGTACATTCTCTTTTCTACCTTGTATTATGACTGGTTTGGACTCATCTCCCTTCCTAGAGGTTACAGCTTATATCTTATTCACTTCTGTACTGTTCACAGTCTCTAGAAGGGCACATCGCACATAGTAGGTACTTGTTTCTTAGTGAATGGAGAGGTAACCTAAGTCTTGGAAAACAGGCAGGATTTAGAGGTGAAAAGGAGGAGAGAGAAGGAACTGAGGGAAGAGATCAAAGCAAATTTCCATATTATACTTTGTGTAAAGTATCAGAATTATGGATTAGGCAGCATGTTTTCAAAGAATTTCTCCAAAGCTGAAAGAGGAGGTGTCTTTGGGTCTCAGCTGTGACTTGGTTTGAAGGGAGCTCAAAAGATTAACATGCAATTAATGTTTGAAAAGACACAATTATTGTCTGCCTCAAAGGCCAATTCTTCCTCTATCCTGAAAAATCCTCGGCTTGATTTTTTTCCCTAAATCATGCTCATCTAACCTTCTGTGACTTAGCTTACATTTATAGACCTTGATATGAAACAGGAATTCGCTCAGTAGCACGCAGATGCCGAGTGTTTGCTGAGGACAGTGACTCCTGTAACAAAGCACGTGTCAGGGGAATGGGGGGTCGTGCTCCAAACCAGAGCAACAGGTGCTGCACTGTTGCTTGGGAGGGCCAAGTAGGTCTACACATAGTTCCCAGAAGAGCATATATAACGGGGTAACCTACACAGTTTGGTTGTTAACTTGCACAGTCACGTGACTGCTTTTCTTTCAGACTCATGGTTGTGTCACTCACAGGAACAAATAAAATCAGCTGCCGTTCAAGTCCGCTCTGAGTCAGGCACTCTGTCAGGCAGAATAAAGTGAATGACCATAAGCGCAGGGGGATGGAAGAGTCTGGCATATGTGGGGAATCACAGCAGTTCAGTCCCTGGAGCGTGGCGTGTGAGCAGGGAGGGGCAGGCAAAAAATGGAAGACAGGGACAGAAGCCAGATCCAGAAGGTAAAAACGTCAGCAATGCCATTTCTTACTTTCCTCATTTTAAGAACTAACATTTATTGAGCAGTTAGCACGCCAGCCACTGTGCTGGGTGGCTGTGCATGTTTCAGCTCATTGAGTCGTTACAGTAACCATAGGAAGTAGGTATTCTTAATTTCCCCACTTTACAGATAGGGCACAGATATGTTAAATCACTTGCCCACGAGTGCGTCTCTGGCGAATAGAATTTGAATTCAGGCAGATCAAGCTGCACCTCTCGGCTACTCTGCCCCACCTTCTATGTGACTTCTGCCACTTGATTTCAGTGCCCACGTGTACATTTGTGTTTCCAGTCACAATGGCACCTGGTGATTTTTCTAAAGGGACAGAATTTTAATGTTTAGTGTTTCTCAAAGCGGAGTCTCATAGGCAGAAATCCCCTTGGAGATCTATGCAAGACAATTCACGTGAAGATTGAGAATTATTTATTTAGATCTCTGAGCTAGTTGGAGCCAAAGGAGCTAAAAGGATGTCTCACAGAGTTGTGAAAAGTGTCTCTTCCTGTCTCCTTTAGAGCCAGACAAGATACAGAATCTGCATTGCCGTCCTCAGAACTCCACGGCCATTGCCTGTTCTTGGATCCCTCCTGATTCTGACTTTGATGGGTACAACATTGAGTGCCGGAAAATGGACACTCAAGAAGTTGAGTTCTCCAGAAAGCTGGAGAAAGAAAAATCTCTGCTTAACATCATGATGCTAGTGCCCCATAAGAGATACCTGGTGTCCATCAAGGTGCAGTCAGCCGGCATGAGCAGTGAGGTGGTCGAAGACAGCACCATCACCATGATAGACCGTAAGTGTCCCTGGAGGCGCGCACAGGGTGTGTGCCTTTCTCCGTGGTATCCACCACCCCGTTCACGTGCATACGGCTCACCCACATTAGTGTGTCTTCTTGTCACTTGAAGAGGACCTGAAAGGCTCTGGGAAGTAGAAACATTTCTCTGTGTAACGCATCCTGGCAGCAAACAAGTTAAATGATCTTAAAGAACCTGAATGAGTTAGTATTTAAATACATCTCTTTGCCTGACACAGTTAGAGCCATAATGGAGCTTTTAAGCAGTTTGATGCTACAACTCCAGGAAATCCTGCTGAGGAGCTGCCTCTTTCATTATGTTTAATGTGCTACTGGCAAATGACTTCCTCTGCCTGCTTCCCTTCAGGAGAGGAGGAGGTTTTCTTGATTCCAAGCATTACACACACACGCACACAGTCTGATGTAGGTGAGTAGAGATCTTCATTTCACTGATAGTTTATACGTAAAAGCATAGTTGTGACCCTTCTTGGTTCCCTCCCCACCCTTCTTCCAGGCCCTCCTCCTCCACCTCCACATATTCGGGTGAATAAAAAGGATGTGCTAATTAGCAAATCTTCCATCAACTTTACTTTCAACTGCAGCTGGTTCAGCGACACCAATGGAGCTGTGAAATACTTCACAGTGGTGGTGAGAGAGGCTGACGGTAAGTGATCGCGAATTAACTCTGCTGTAAGACACAGGACTACTTTCCCAAAAGTCACTGTGGGAGCTCCTTTTGTGACAAGTTTTTAAAAGATGAAAACTTAATTTTTATGTCATTTCACTTTCTCTCTGCTGGATGCAGGGATATGTAACAGAAAACTGCTCAAAGGTTCTTTCAGCAATAAAGCCTATTATCTGCTGGGTTTAATTATTAAATGGGTGAGTAATATTAATAGCAACTACATCAGTGATAACAGTAACCATCATTTCTTGAGCCCGTACTATGTGCCAGGCACTGTTGGAAGTGCATGGCATGTATTGACTCATTCAGTCTTCTTTGCTACTTATTCAGTCCCATTCATCTCCCTTGTTCTGCTATTAAGCAGCTATATGCTTCATCTGCCTTCCCCCCTTCCTGTCTCAATACCTGTACCAATCATGCACTCCCAAACCACCCACCAATTCACAAAAATATTCAAAAGCTTAAAAGAGGGGAAAAAATGATCATGAAGAGCATTCCTCCTTTCTCTACTGAATTTGCAATAATATCTTTCATTATCTAGTCCACTAAATTATTCAGTGTTACCCAATTCTTATGGATCAGGCAAATACTAGGTAATTCTTATAATAACATTCCATACAACCACCCGGTATGATCTTTAGAGCTTATTACGTCAGCATTTGTCAAATCATCTGCAGGAGTGCTGTATCTGGGAGCACACATGTCCATATGTGTATTTGCCACTGAGGTCTTGTGTGTTATTTCTCCAAAACAGATGTTTGTGTGTGGAATGACATTAATATATTCTACATGTCTTATATTTTTCAAAATTGTTTAAGGTGCTGCACTGGAGTTTCTTAAGCATCCCAGACTATTTTGACTATTTTAACCCATTTGTGGGCAATGGGAAGCTTTAAACCTGCCATGACAAATGTTGGAGCTAAACAGTATTTCATTCTCACTGTGTATTTTTACATTTTATTTAATTGTACTAGAGCTGGTTATGCATAATTAATTCAATAATTTCAAGAGTCAGTGCTGCATTCCAAATTTCCTCACACATCCTAATTGGAGATAAATAGGTGAACTGTAGAGAGACTTTAAATTTAAGTAGGCTGCCCTGAAGACAGTGTTTTCCTATCTGAATATAAGGCAGTAGCTGAAAAAAAGTAATACCCCAGAATTTAGCCTCGTGTGCTCCAGCCAGGTGGGTTTCAATTATTGATGTCCATGGAGATGGGCTGTGCTCCCCCTGGTGGTCTAAGATAACAAGCCATCTCACATAAGTGTCACTTAGAGCATATATACTCTTCCTAAAGGCAACCTTCCTTTTAATTACTGCCAACAGGATATTTCCAAGATCCATTCATTTTTGAGCAAATTTTATTAAACAATAAAAGTTTAATAAATTGAGATTGAGTCCAGGATACAAAGAAGCCCCACAGTACCACTCCTTAAAGTTCACTGTAAATGGTATCCAATCTCTATAATATTTTCCTTCCTAATTATGCTTTCCTCCAGCCAACATCAAAATGAGTTTGCAGTGCCAAAACACACAGCAGGCTGGGTGGACAGGGGAAGAGTTCTGGGAAGTGTTCTGCATGAGGGACCAAATTCAAGCCAGGATTAAGCTGTACTCAAGATAACAGAGCAGGACACGGAGCAATTATCAGACTGGGCACGGCAGAGGGAGCGTGCCTATGAGGCGACTGCTCTGGCCTCAGACCTGATTCCTCTTATCTCTTCCCCATTTCCCAGGTCATAAGGATCTCCTTATTCACTCAGCTACAATGGTTATTGGCAAGGTAGAGACCTTTTTGAGTGGCTTGACTCTCACAGTGGGGAGTGTCCAACTTTCTGGAGTTACGGGACACATTATCATTTGGTGCATGAGCCACCCTCTCATTCACACATATTTTATTTCCTAGAAAAATGATAGTGTATGTGTGTGTGTGTGTGTGTGTGTGTGTGTGTCCGTGTGTGTGTCGGTGTAGATGAATATGCATATATAAAATTTTGTATATACACTATTTATTTTTAATTTTTACTTATTTTAGAAAAAGTGAATTAAATTAATTTCATTGGGGGAATTTCATAGCATCCTTTGAGATGACAGATTCTGCACTCCAGGGATGACTAGAGATAGTGGGTGAGGAGGTAACCTCAGAAACCTAGTTAGAAATCAATGAAGTCACAAGAAAGTCAGTGCTTCACTGTGGGTTTTCTCCCTCCAGGCAGTGATGAGCTGAAGCCAGAACAACAGCACCCTCTGCCCTCCTATCTGGAATACAGGCACAATGCCTCCATTCGGGTGTATCAGACTGATTATTTTGCCAGCAAATGTGCGGAAAGTCCTGACAGCAACTCTAAGAGTTTTAACATTAAGCTTGGTGCAGAGATGGAGAGCCTGGGTGGAAAATGTGATCCCAATCAGCAAAAATTTTGTGACGGACCGCTGAAGCCACGTACAGCCTACAGGTTAGATGTATTACCGTCATTTTGCTAGAAGGGACGTGCTCCATCACTGGGCGCTCAGCTCTCTGGGCCTCTGATGCACACGAGCTCCTGTAGATTAATAACCTGCGTTACAAGAGTGCTCTACATTTTACTAGGTAATTTATAAAAGTTGTGTTCCTGCCTGCATTCACAGGTAATGTGTAAATAAGGCTTTCGCATTGTGCAAAAGCTCCAATTCATTATGTGAAGAATTGAAGGTTCTTAATAGATTGTCCTTTCTCCTAAAACTTCTCTAGTATGAATCAGACAATTTACTTACCATGTTAACAATTGTGAAAATGTCCAAATAGAAAGATTGAGTTCAGGGAGACTCAAGAAATATGAGGTTTTATCTTCACTTTTAGTGAGGACTGGAATTTACCTTCTAAGGCGTAACAAGATGAAAGTGGTCTTTGGTCCAGATAGAACCCTTGAAGGGAAAGGCTCCTGAATGAGTGGAAGCACCCTCTCCTCCCAGTAAGATGGCAGATGAAAAGGAGCAGCTATTTGGTTTGGCCCCAGGGAGCACTACTACAGCCAACAGGCCCTTCCATCTGTAGGAATTGTCTGTGCCCTTCATCTACACTATGCTCCCCGAAAGCAGGTGTAAGTATACACAGCCCCCCAAACCAGGATCCCCAAGAGATAGAGAACCTAGGCTTCCATCTTGGATATAAGGCCACAGGCATCCAAGATTAATATTTCTGCAGAGGATGTGCCTTCTCTGTTGGGTGTTGGCAGAGCTGATATCCAGCCAGTATGGCAGTCAGTCAGGTTCTCTATGGGCCATTGTCCATTCTGGTTGGCAGTGTCCTGGTCTTATTAACTCTTGCATATTTTGAGTATCACCCCTGAATTTCAGCAGAAACTTTTCTGCCAGCTCCAAAAGGAGACAATGACACGGCGTCATGTCATTCTTAGCCCCTCCCCTGCATCAACAAAGGCAGGCCAACAGTTTCCCTAAAACAGAGGACTCACTTTGAGCAGGAACTCTGTATAGCTACCTCTGCCCAGGACTCACCACAAAAGTGCTACTGCCACACAGCCAAGGTTGGCACCTCCAAAGTAAACACACACAAACTTATTAGTGATGTTTGCTTGAGGAAAAGGCCATAGGAGCCTACCTGAAGGAGATGAGATCTCAGACAGAGCAAAGGAGAAATATAAAAGAGATCAGAACGCCGGGATCCTTTAGTTCCTATTAGAATAAAGAGATGCCTCAGCTCCTTGGTCACTTGGGCTCCAGGAAATTTGAGGAAAAGTCTCCTAAGGGCTATTTTCTCTTTGTGGGTTGGAAAGTTGAGGGTGTTTTTGTTTGTTCTCTTGTTTGCTTTTTGAAAGAAAAAGAGAGAAGATGACTCATTACTATGTTTAAGAAAGAGAACAAGGGGCTTCCCTGGTGGCGCAGTGGTTGAGAGTCCGCCTGCCGATGCAGGGGACACGGGTTCGTGCCCCGGTCCGGGAAGGTCCCACGTGCCGCGGAGCGGCTGGGCCCGTGAGCCATGGCCGCTGAGCCTGCGCGTCCGGAGCCTGTGCTCCGCGACGGGAGAGGCCACAACAGTGAGAGGCCCACGTACCACAAAAAAAAAAAAAAGAAAGAAAGAAAGAAAGAGAACAAGAAGCTAGAGAGAGTTCATGTGTGGACCAGGCCCCCAGTCTCCCAGCACACTCCTTCCTGTCCATAACAGCAGCCAAGGTCCTAGGAAGAGGCCCTGCATTTGAGTTCCAGCATTGCCACTTTTCAGCTGTGTAACCTTGTAAATGGCATTTCAGTTCTCTAATTCTCACTTTCCTCATCTGCAAAACATCACAGGACTGTCCTGAGGAGTCATGTAGATGACAGATCAAACCTAGCCATGTCCCTTCTAGATTAAGGTCTTTCAGTGGTTCCCATTCATTTCCAGGAGCAAGTGAAGATTCCAGAGCAGGGCACACAAAGCCCCCACCTCCTCCCTCCTTCCTGCCCCACCAGCTTTGTCTCCCACCATTTGCCCCAAGTACACTCTGCCCTTTTGCTTTGCCCTATTCCTCTGAGTTCCCTTAAATCTGGCTCTCTTAGACCCCTGAGCCTTTGCACATCCTTTTCACTCTATTTGGGATGCCCTCCACTCTCCCGTCTGACTGGTGAATTGCTTCATACACTTTAAAAGCCAGCTCAATCTGCAACTAGCCCCCGCCACCCCTGTTAACCCACAGCTGGGCAGTTGGGCCCTCAGCTACATTTCCACAGCACCCAGTCTCTACACCCCTCTAATCCTCCAGTTAGCAGGGGTTTTTAGCCCTTTGTTTAATAGCCTACCCTCTTCACTAGGCTTCAAGAGCTCACAGTCCAATAGGGGAGACAGACATGACATCAGTCACAAAACAATATGGCAAGTACCAGGCACAAAAGAGACACCATTAAATGTTTATGAACAAACAAAGGAATGAGCCAAGATGCTCTATGAAGAGTTACACATTCTTATTATAGCTTAATCACCTCCTGCCGTACTAATTTGTTTTCTAGGACACAGCTTTCCTCTATTTCTCCACATTTCATTCACTCCTGTGAACAGCATGCCAGGCAGATAATGCTTGATACGAGCACAGAGAACCACATGCTAAGTGACCCCCCCGTGT
>NW_006790307.1:441068-452321 GCF_000442215.2 Lipotes vexillifer
TGCTGAACCCAGGCTCTGTGCAGGCAGAATTCTGCCTGTCTCACGACGATAATCACCATGGTGACCCTCAGTGCTCTCAGGCATCTTTTTCTTCAGAGAGAATAGGTAGACAGGAAGGAACATGGAAAAAGAAAAATTAGGATTGAAAAGAAATGAGAAATGCTAGGTTTAGCTGATATGCAAGTTTATTATGTCAACGAATGTATAATGTGTTTCTGTTCATTGTTGGGTTCCTACTATCCGGGTATATAATTAGCGTTGTTCCATATGGGAAGAGAACGGGCGGATCATGATGGCCGAGAAGCAGTTTGGCGGTTGGGGAAGTGCTGATCTGGTTTTGTTTCTATTCTAAATAGAATAGCAATGTGACCACGATCGGTTTCAGCTTCTCTTGACCTCATTTTCCTCAAATGAAGGACATTGAACCACATGATCTGTAACTTTGTACTATAGAATTCTGATTCTGGACACATTTAAAGTTGTGTCAGTTCAGTTGTGTCAGATATCAGTTCATTAAAATAATCTTATATACATAAACAGAAGACATGTCTGTAAAATATGGGCAGAAATGTTGAAGGACATAAGAGGGGTATAGGTAAATAAATGCTATGAAGTTTCAAAAGGCTTCTTGAAGGAGGTATCATTTTGGCTGGGCGCTGAAAAGTAGGGAAGAATTTGAAACTATGGAGATAGAGGCAAGAGGAGATTCACAGTGCAGAGGCAGAAATACACAGATTGTTTAGAGAAGAGCAAATACTCCCATTTGAAAGTGGGGGTCATGTAGGGGGGTAGTGGGGAAGACAAAAGCAGGAAGATAGGATGGGACAGGATTCTGAATAGGTGCTAATTGCTGGGCTAGGAAATGTGGTTGTGGTGTCCATTACTGGAAGGGTTTAAGGGCAGAGTTCCTGTGGACCTGCTAGTTTTAAGCCAAGCCTACAGTAAGTCATTATCTCCTTCCAGGGTTCCTAAAGGCCCTTATTCATCTGGATCCATTTTGTACTTTGCATTTGCACCTGTGAATCCCAGAATTCCAGAGCAGGACCTGTCAAGGTTGTTATACCCAATGCTTTTATTTTTCACAGATGAGAAAACTGAGGCATAAAGAACTTTGGGAACCATTCACCTAATCAGTGACAGTGAGAGCTAGACCTCAAACCCTATGCTTCCTAGCCCAGGCCCTTTTTGCCACCCCTCCAACAGAAGTCACTGCTGTTAAACCAAAATTAAGCAAAGAGGAAATAAGAGAAAGAGATTTGGACTACGAGTCAGAAAGTACTAAGTCTGGTTTTCTTTTATCAGCTTTCTCTATGATCTTGAGTGAGAAATGGAATCTCCCCAAGCTTCAGGTTCCAAATCTCTGAAATAATATCATAACCTTCTTGTATTGGAGAGGTTGGAGATGGTCAAATAGAATCATATTTATAAAAGTTCTTCATACTTACAAATCACTGTACAAATAAAAGAAACTTTTTTTAACATCTTTATTGGAGTATAATTGCTTTACAATGGTGTGTTAGATTCTGCTGCATAACAAAGTGAATCAGCTATACATATACATACATCCCCATATCTCCTCCCTCTTGCATCTCCCTCCCACCCTCCCTATCCCACCCCTCTAGGTGGGCACAAAGCACCGAGCTGATCTCCCTGTGCTATGCAGCTGCTTCCCACTAGCTATTTTACATTCGGTAGTGTATATCCGTCCATACCACTCTCTCACTTCGTCCCAGCTTACCCTTCCCTCTCCCCATGTCCTCAAGTCCATTCTCTATGTCTGCATCTTTATTCCTGTCCTGCCCCTAGGTTCTTCAGAACCTTTTTTTTTTTTTTAGGTTCCATATATATGTGTTCGCATACAGTATTTCTTTTTCTCTTTCTGACTTACTTCACTCTGTAGGACAGTCTCTAGGTCCATCCACCTCACTACAAATAACTCAGTTTCATTTCTCTTTATGGCTGAGTAACATTCCATTGTATATATGTGCCACATCTTCTTTACCCATTCATCTGTTGATGGACACTTAGGTTGCTTCCATGTCCTGGTTATTGTAAATAGTGCTGCAATGCACATTGTGGTACATGACTCTTTTTGAATTATGGTTTCCTCAGGGTATATGCCCAGTAGTGGATTGCTGGGTCGTATGGTAGTTGTATTCTTAGTTTTTTAAGGAACCTCCATACTGTTCTCCATAGTGGCTGTATCAATCTAAATTCCCACCAACACTGCAGAAGGGTTCCCTTTTCTCCACACCCTCTCCAGCATTTACTGTTTGTAGGTTTTTTGATGATGGCCATTCTGACTGGTGTGAGGTGATACCTCATTGAAGTTTTGATTTGCATTTCTCTAATGATTAGAGATGTCGAGCATCCTTTCATGTGTTTGTTGGCAATCCGTATATCTTCTCTGCAGAAGTGTCTATTTAGGTCTTCTGCCCATTTTTGGATTGGGTTGTTTGTTTTTTTGATATTGAGCTGCATGAGCTGCTTGTATATTTTGGAGATTAATCCTTTGACAGTTCCTTCGTTTGCAAATATTTTCTCCCATTCTGAGGGTTGTAAAAGAAACTCTTTTCATGGGCGAGACTCCTTTCAATGTCCAAAGGTATAATACATTAGCAACACACACCAACTCCTCCCCTCCCACTTAATGTGTGTTGACTGCTTGTTACCCTTTGGGGACATTGCACAATACCTCCATCAACAGTCTGTTATTCCTGGAAGTACAACTTTCGACTTGGAAGGTTTCTTTTAGAGATGGAAATTATAGATGTGATTGATCAGTATCAGCTTGAAGATGATACCTGGACCTGGGCATGAGTGAGAAGGAGAGGGCCAAAGGTCAGAACAATTTGTCCTGCTGGTACTAATGTTGGTGCTACTTGAGCATTATTACAGGATGTGCCCAGATACTTTTGGGTTGAGCAAATCTAGATTTTTTTTTTTCAGGAAAAAAGAGGCGTCCATTTCTTTTCCTACGATTTAAATTAACCCTAGAAAAAGTTTTCCCATATAAACTGATCCTCATACTCTCAGTAAACCTATAGTCTGGGAATCTTCAGGATAGAACGGACTGAAGAGGTCACCCAAGCCAATCTATAACTTAGTGCAGGGCTGCTGTCCTACAGATTCCCTGAAAGCTGGTTCTCCAGTCTCTGCTTAAACACCCTCAATGACTGGAAGCTCACTACCTATGAGGCAGCTCATACTCTAGATGTTAGAGAGTGATTTTTTGTTCCCATATCACCCTATGACTTCAGCCTACTAAGCTTAGTTTTACATTCAAGAATGTAAACCTCGAGATGTTAGGGACTTATTCTTTGCAGTATATCCAGCTCCCGGACAGGTACTGGCACACAGTAGGGGCTCAATAAATATTTGATGAATAAATGAATGAGTGCACGAACCCAGGGCTATCTGATTTCATAATTCATACCCTACCCTACATACATATTGACCAGGTAACCACCCTGTTTCTCCTTGACCCTACTGTGGTGAGTCACTGATTTGTACTTAAATAAATCGGTTTTCTTTTCAGAATCAGCATTCGGGCTTTTACCCAGCTATTTGATGAGGACCTGAAGGAATTCACAAAGCCACTCTATTCAGACACATTTTTCTCTTTGCCCATCACCACTGAGTCAGGTAAGGCTAACATTTCCATCGACTTTACATAGTCTGCCAAACACCATGTCACCTACAAGAACCTCTAGTGGGGAGATCTGGAGACTTGGCTGATGGTGGTAAGGGGCTTGGATTTTAATCTTTATATGATCATGGATTGATGTGAATTAGAGGAATTTCACAACTTCTGTAGCAGAATGGACTGAAAGGGGATTAATCGTGTAAAAAAGGTAGAAAGAAATACCAGATTTTTTTTCCTATTAAACATGAATTTTTTTAAAAAACATTCAAATCAAGAGGTTGCACAGGCCAAAACAGAAGTAGGTACAAAAGGCTTTCAAGTCGTTAGTGGGAATGTGTATATGAAATATATACGTAGAAATGCATAGAAAAAAAAAGACTAGAAGGAAAAAACACCAAAGTATTAATGATGAATATCTCAAAGTAGTGGGATTACAGGCGACTTTTTTCCTTTTGTTTATTATACGTTGCTTTTACATGATAAAAAATGTTAACTTGGCTTTACATAAATTTATGTTAGAGGGAAAGCCTGAGTAATAATAGTAGCTAATTTTACTTTTCATCCTGTGGAGCAGCAGTTTTAAGCATTGTGCTTAGAATATACCTGATCCTCACTACCACCTTTTGAGGTAGATCCTATTATCATCCCCATTTTAAAGGTGAGGATTTGAGATACCAAGAGTTTATGTAACTTGCCCAAAATAGCAGAGCTGCAATTCTGGCACTTTCTGCCTGACCTCTTAACCTCTGCACTGCTCGGATTCAGAATATTTCCAACATGCTGAGAATGGCTTTATTTTTTAGCACATTGTTCTTTGATACCATTATCTGCCCAGCCTTTCCCTGTACCCAGCCTTCCACAATGCTTGGTCTCAGGAAGTTCTTCTTTATAGCTAAAACAGTCTCTCATGCTGTATGACAAAAGATGACTCAGCCTCACAAACACTCCCATCTATTTATGCCAAATATAGATGTGTTTGCTTATAATTTAATGTTAAGTAAGGGATTTGTAAACACAATTCTTCCCTATTTAAATTATTGTTATACAACAAAAATTGTATGTAGTCCAATAAAGGAAGATAGTAAACGTATATCCAAAAAAGAATATTAACCACAGTAAAAGAAAGATGACTGTGTTGATTTGGTAAGTCTTGAAAAGCACATTGAATAAACAAACCCAAGGGCTTAAAATGCAACTTCAAAAATGAACTACTCCACAGACCTAAATGTAAGAGCTAAAATGATCAAACTTTTAAAAGAAAACATAGGAGTAAATCTTTGTGACCTTGACTTAGGAAATGGTTTCCTAGCTATGATACCAAAAGCACAAGCAACAACAACAACAAACTAGGTAAATGGGACTTAATTAAAATTTAAAACTTTGTGCTTCAAAGGACACCATAAAGAAAGTGAAAAGACAACCCACAGAATGGGAGAAACTATTTGCAAATCATACATCTGATAAAGGTCAAGCATCCAGAATATACAGAACACTTACAACTCAATAATAAAAAGACAAATAACACAATTTAAAAATGGGTAAAGGATGTGAATAGACATTTCACCAAAAACAATACATAAATGTCCGATAAGCACATGGAAAGATGCTCAACATCATTAGACATTAGGGAAATGCAAATCATAACCACAATAAAATATTACTTCACACCCACTAGAATGGCTATCATCAAAAAGACAATAACAAGTGTTAGTAAGGATATGGAGAAATCTGAACCCTTATACATTGCTTGTAGAATGTATCAACAAAATGGTGTAACTTCTTTGGAAAACAGTTTTGCAATTTCTCAAAATATTAAATCTAGAGTTACCCTGTGACCCAGCAATTGCACTCCTAAGTGTATACCCAAGAGAAATTAAAATAAAAACTTGTATATGGCGATTCATAGCAGCTTTATTCATAATAACCAAAAAAATAGAAATAACCCAAATGTCCATCAATGGCTGAATGGATAAACAAAATGTGATATATCCACACAGCGGAATATTATTCAGCATAAAAAGGAATGAAATACTGATACATGCCACAACATGGATGAACCTTGAAAACATGCTAAGTGAAAGAAGCCAATCACAAACAAAGCACATATTTATTACTCAATTTATTGTCCAGAATAGGCAAATCTATGAAGACAAAGTAGATTAGTGGTTGCCAGGGTCTAAGGGAGAGGGAATGAAGAATGACTGCTAAGGGGCATTGGGGATTCTTTTAGGGGGGTGATGAAAATGTTATAAAATTGAATGTAAAATAATTGATTGAATTGTGCAGTTTAAATTGGTGAATAGTATAGCATGTGAATTATATTTCAATAAACTGTTTTTAAAATGGGCTACCTGTTCATAAACTCCCAGTGGCAGTATCGAACCAGATAATAAAAATGGAATTTCATTAAAATAATTCTGAGCAATTCACTGGATTTGCCAATGCCCCAGATGCTGTAAAACATGTCTCATACAAGTGAAATAGCATATTTACCTTGGTGGCGAACTGCTGGCCTTTATCTCAAGTGCCCCAAAGCTTTACATACAAGCATAGATGAAGTCCCAAATTCCTTTATAAGCTGAACACCATTGACTTCAAAAGTATAATGACCAACCTGCTGTCACTTGGTAGTAGCCAATGTTTCATCTGTTCAGCTGCGTACCGCTTAGCCTTTAGATAGTAAATGCCTTAGTGTGGCCATCGTTTGAATCCTTCTGTAATAACATTCCTAGGGAGATAGGGTTCCAATAGCTATCTTACTGGTTCTTTAACACTAATTTTCCCACCTGGGTTTGTTGTTGCCCTCTGGATTATTGTAGAGCCTTTGTTTGGAGTTATTGAAGGTGTGAGTGCTGGTCTGTTCTTAATTGGCATGCTGGTAGCTGTTGTTGCCTTATTAATCTGCAGACAGAAAGCCAGGTGAGTACAAAGATCCCTTTGGCAATTGGGTCCACAACTTTAAAGATGCAACTGAAAATGCTCTTTAGCCTGAAAAGTAAGGAGGGAAAATCATTGAATTTCTCCAGGTTAAATCACCTTTGTTTGTTCGGAAAAACAAGAATCAAACCCTAAAACCATGGCTCACTTTTTTCAGCCTCTCTACATACCACTGCTGAGTCTTGCCCTCACCAAATGACTGAGGGGCCATCTGTAGCCTCATTTGGATGTGAAATAGCTCCTTTGGCACAGGAAAAAAAAATCGTGTGTGTGGTTCAGTTACCTCACGAAGACAGAGATGTCTGCAAATTGTGTGCCCGAATACTTTTCTGAAATATGCTGAAAAGTATGGTTGACATCTCCATTTTGTGGCTCATATCTGCCATGCTAACTTAAGAAGGGACCAAAAAGAACTAAACAGCATGTGACCCCAGTGCCATGCCCTCTTCTCTTAGGGAATTTCTTTTCTTTGGCATGTCCCCTCTCTTGCAGTCGTGTCTTGCCTCTAAGGTTTACTCTGTGTGTGTGTGTGTTTATAGAAAGCTTTACTGAGAGTGTGGGAAGTGATTATGACCTGTAGCCAAAAACCAGAAGACAAATCTTCAGCTATTGCAGGATGGTTTCCGAGTGGGAAAAATCTGTTTCTTCTTTATGTTCTCCCTCACTTTTCCCTCCCTCAAAGGGATGTTGGCTGAGTGTAAAATATACACGTACTGAAAAATCCATATTTGCACAAACATGCACAGCCTTACCATAAATGGAGAAATTTGTTTAAATTATTTCATAATCAGAATATAAGTCCTCTCCCTTGGGTTTCAGCCATGGTCGAGAAAGGCCCTCTGCCCGCCTGAGCATTCGTCGGGATCGACCACTGTCTGTCCACTTGAACCTGGGCCAAAAAGGGTGAGTACGTTTTCCTTCACTTCATTTATTGAAAGATGAGTTGACTGTATTACATGACATTTGCTAATGAGATCTTTCTCCTTTTGGCTTTTCTTCACAGTAACCGGAAGACTTCTTGGTAAGAGAGAGAACTCATTAGTTACTGTATTATCTGCTTTTGAAATGTAACTGGGGCTGGGTATGGCATTTTCCCTGTTCTTCAGTAATTTTCTTTTCTTTCTATTATATTTTTAACTATAGCCCCATAAAAGTAAATCAGTTTGAAGGACACTTCATGAAGCTGCAGGCCGACTCCAACTACCTTCTATCCAAGGAATACGAGGTACAACTCAGAGGCAATGATGCTTTAGCACCCCTGGTCCTTAGCAGAATTTCCCTCCAGGCCTTCACTGTGGAATCACAGGCTGATTGGGCTCAGGAGTTAGGATGGTACTTAGGGTCTCAGCTGAGCATTCTTTTGTGCCTGAATCCATTCCCTGCACAATATACCACCTAGTCTCAGAGGCCATTTTGATCTCCGGAATAGTACAGCAGACAAAGCGCTACCCAGACCATATGGTAAGAAAGAATTGACAAACTTCAAATGCAAACCAATGCTGTCAGTTGGGTTTTTTTTAACATCTTTATTGGAGTATAACTGCTTTACAATGGTGTGTTAGTTTCTGCTGTATAACAAAGTGAATCAGCTATACATATACATATATCCCCATATCCCCTCCTTCTTATGCCTCCCTCCCACCCTCCCCATCCCACCCCTCTAGGTGGGCACAGAGCACCGAGCTGATCTCCCTGTGCTATGTAGCTGCTTCCCACTAGCTATCTATTTTATATTTCGTAGTGTATATAAGTCCATGCCACTCTCCCACTTCGTCCCAGCTTACCCTTCCCCCTCCCCGTGTCCTCAAGTCCATTCTGTACTTCTGTGTCTTTATTCCCTTCTTGCCCCTAGGTTCTTCATGTCCATTTTTTTTTTGTTCGTTTGATTCCATGTATATGTGTTAGCATATGGTATTTGTTTTTCTCTTTCTGACTTACTTCACTCTGTATGACAGACTCTAGGTCCATCCACCTCACTACAAATAACTCAATTTCGTTTCTTTTTATGGCTGAGTAATATTCCATTGTATATATGAACCACTTCTTCTTTATCCATTCCTCTGTCGATGGGCATTTAGGTTGCTTCCATGTCCTGGCTATTGTAAATAGTGCTGCAATGAACATTAGGGTGCACGTATCTTTTTGAATGATGGTTTTCTCTGGGCATATGCCCAGTAGTGGGATTGCTGGGTCGTATGGTAGTTCTATTTTTAGTTTTTTAAGGAACCTCCATACTGTTCTCCGTAGTGGCTGTATCAATTTACATTCCCATCAACAGTGCAGGAGGTTCCCTTTTCTCCACACCCTCTCCAGCATTTATCGTTTGTAGATTTTTTGATGCTGGCCATTCTGACCGCTGTGAGGTAAAACCTCATTGTGGTTTTGATTTGCATTTCTCTAATGATTAGTGATGTTGAGCATCCTTTCATGCGTTTGTTTTATACAGATTGCTGTCAGGTATTTAAGCTGGCCTTTTGCTTGCCTGGGAGACAATGTGGTTTGGTGAAAAGTGCCCAGGCTTTGGATTCAGTTCCCAGGTTTGCCACCTGTGTGACTTGGGGCATGTGAATTATCCTGTCTGAGCCTCATCTGTAAAATGGAGATGAGACTACCTCCTGTGGGGCTCTCGTGGGGATCAGAGCTGATGCACAGAGTTTGGATAGGAGACATTCCACAAATGCAGCTAGTGTAACATATGGTTATAGTATTATGTATCTCAGGGACTGTCTGATTTGCCCTTTTCTATCTCACATTCTTCACCTGCAAACTTATTTTTGACCTAACAGGACCTAAAAGACGTGGGTCGAAACCAATCATGTGACATTGCACTCTTGCCAGAGAATAGAGGGAAAAATCGATACAACAATATATTGCCCTGTAAGTTTTGTGTTGAAATTTGTAATACCGTCGTCCTCTAGCCATTTTTTTCTCTTTTCCATGAGTAAAATGGGGCAAAGTAATATGGTATAGCTGGATATGGGAGATCAGAGGCTCTGAAAAGTCTTTAAAAAGAAATGACCTGTATGTTATTGCACTTCCCTCCAGGGAGATAACAACCAGCTGAGATTCTGGCTCTGAGAGGCCTCTTATGCTGTTAACATTTCACCATGTGGTCCTAATGCTTCTCCTTAGAGGTCTAAGAGCAGTAACAGGGTTAACAATAAGGGCCAAGCTGGGTTTACTTAAAGTCTGTAGTTCGCAATTTTATATATATATGTATATATATATATGTTTGTTTATTTATACATGTATATATATTTATATGTTATCCTTACCCAATTAGGTGAAGCAATAGAAGGTAGTTTTTCTGGATTGTATTCATTCTAGCAGTGAAAGGGAGCTGGCCACTCCATTGGGCAAATGATATGGTATTACAAAGGAAAGCACAGAGGGGCCTTCAGAGAGCATTTGGCTCGTCTGCTTGTGTGTTTCTGGGCCACCTGTGCAACCAGAAGCAAGTTAGTGATCCTGTCTAAGCCTCATCTGCAAAATGGAGATGAGAATACCTCCCCTGTGGGGCTGTCATGGTGGTCAGAGCTAACGCACATCAAATACCAAGCATTCTGTAAACAGTAGGAGAATCACCATGACTCGCTGACAAATCTCTGTCCATAAATTTCCTTGCAGATGATGCCTCTCGAGTGAAGCTGTCCAATGTGGATGATGACCCGTGCTCTGACTATATTAATGCCAGCTACATCCCTGTAAGTGAACCAACCACGGGGCCACAGTAACTGGGATGAAGCTTTGACGGGTGGCTATGCTGGAGACAACCCTCCTCCAACACGCTCCGACCATTCTTAGGTCTGCAAACGTCAACTTTAGAGAAAAAAAGAAAAAAAGAAATGTCTGATTGCCGTAAAACACAGGCTGTCCTATTCAATCACTGCTAAGGCCCAGTTTTCAAAATGGCTATAGTCACATATGATTATAATGAGCCCAGGAGGCATTTTCAAAGGTCATTTTCTCTCTGCAGCCCTTAGTCAAGATTAGAGCTCCCTGAGGAAGCTAGACCTCCACGGCTAAGGCTGCCTAGCTAGGGAAGCTGATTCAAAGTTATGTGGATTTTTGAAAACCACAGACACAACTCAAAGATTGTGTCAAACCTTTGGGCTCAGATTCTGGCTAGCATTTCGCCAGCTTCCTACAGTACCTACAGTGGAAAAAGCCTTAAGGTCAGACAGACCCTGTTTGAATCCCATCTCTGCCCCTTGCTGACTCTAGGACCTCGGGCAAGTTACGTCAATTCTTTGGGCCTCCATTTCCTTTTCCAAAAAAAGTGAGGATAATATTTACCTCAAATAATCCTCCATTCACTCCATAAACACCATATAGTAAAGTGCTAACTGTAAGTCAGACTCTGAGCTGTGTACAAAGGAGAGGGTCAGATGGAATCCTAACCCTCAGGGAACTCTCAGCAGAGTTGTGGCATCAGGAAATGACAAGGTGGGCGATGCCCCTGACAGGCTAGAATGGTGCTTCTCCGACATTAACAATATATCCACATCATCTGCGGGTCTTGTTAAAATGAAGCTTCTGACGGGACTTCCCTGGCGGTCCAGTGGTTAAGACTGTGCTTCCACTGCAGGGGGCACGGGTTTGATCCCTGATTGGGGTACTAAGATCCCACATGCTGCGTGTCTCGGCAAAAAAAAAAAAAAAAAAAAAAA
>NW_006790307.1:452331-452883 GCF_000442215.2 Lipotes vexillifer
CAGGACTGGGGTGGGACCTGGGATTCTGTATTTCTAACAGGCTCCCAGATGATCCCTGTGCCACTGGTCTGAGGACCACTCTCCGAGTAGCGAGAGGCTATAGGTTGCTGCAGGAGCTTCTGGGAGAACATCCTCCAGCAGAAAGAAAGATAAAGGAAGGCTCAGCAGAGCAGGCACCATGCTGAGACTTGGAGGATAAATAAGGATTCGCCAGACGAGAGGCAGTGGGTAGAGCGGGGATGGGGGTGGCAGAGGTGACACAGTGTAGAGGCCCTGAGGAGAGGCAAGGAGAGAAAGAGCTTCTACTGGGATCTGCAAGTAATTCCATGCTGCAGGAGTGCAGGATGTGTGGGTGAAAATATCCTAGCTCATAGAGTTGTGGTTACAATTAAATAAGATCTGTGAAAATCCTGACCCACAACATGTTATAGGGTGGATGCTCAATAAACAGCGGGTTCTCTTCCCTTAAGTTTCCCTTGCATGGTATCTCTTACCAACAACCCAAAGTCAAGTGCCTGAAATGACTAAAACTCTTCTGTGTTAAATAGGGAA
>NW_006790307.1:452893-466027 GCF_000442215.2 Lipotes vexillifer
CAATGTCAGTTTCTCAGACGGTCCATATACACACACACACACACACGCACGCACACGCACACGTATATATATTTACACTCATAATTGAGGGTGAAGTGTTTTCCAAATTATTGCCCGAGTCCTCCACTGCCTTTAAGAATAAACACAACCTGGGCTTCCCTGGTGGCGCAGTGGTTGAGAGTCCGCCTGCCGATGCAGGGGACACGGGTTCGTGCCCCGGTCCGGGATGATCCCACGTGCCGCAGAGCGGCTGGGCCCGTGAGCCATGGCCGCTGAGCCTGCGCGTCCGGAGCCTGTGCTCCGCAACGGGAGGGGCCACAGCGGTATGAGGCCCGCGTACCGCAAAAAAACAAAAAAGAATAAACACAACCTAATAAAAAAGAACTTGGCTCTTAACAATAGTTCAGTGTTCCGGCCTTTGTCCTTCCTGCTTCCAAGCCTTGACGCCTGTTAGTATCTTTTTTCTCAAGTCAGGGCCCTAGCAAAGACTTACATCTCACCTAATCTACAGAGCTAACCCTTTGTTTAGAGTGGTGAAGAGGCCCATTGTTTCCGACTCTCCACATTGTAAATTCATTGCAGGGCAACAACTTCAGGAGAGAATACATCGCTACTCAGGGACCTCTTCCCGGCACCAAGGATGACTTCTGGAAAATGGCGTGGGAACAGAACGTTCACAACATCGTCATGGTGACCCAGTGTGTGGAGAAGGGCCGAGTGAGTAAATGGTCTTCCTGACATACCAACCTCGCTTTCCTCCACCTGGTGTAATTCTACTCCCCATCCCCATCAGAAGTTAAAGACTAGGGCTTCCCTGGTGGCGCAGTGGTTGAGAGTCCGCCTGCCGATGCAGGGGACGTGGGTTCGTGCCCCGGTCTGGGAAGATCCCACATGCCGCGGAGCGGCTGGGCCCAAGAGCCATGGCCGCTGAGCCTGCACATCCGGAGCCTGTGCTCCGCAAGGGGAGAGGCCACAACAGTGAGAGGCCCACGTACCAAAAAAATAAATAAACAAATAAAAAATAAAAAGAAGTTAAAGACCATAAAAGCCAAGTAGGGGTCATGTAAGAACACTGTTAGTGAATCAAAACCACTTAGTTATAAAAGGCTCTATTGTAAACCCAGGTGATGCCCAATTCTGATTCTGGGTCTGAAGTTTCAGTCAAAGATGTTTGCATTTGACAACTGGGATTATCAGAAGCGCCCATGACACAGAAGGATTACCTGGCCTCTCGTCTGCTCCATTCTTCGCTGTATGGAAAGAAGAGATAAACTGGCAGAGTCACTGGCACTGTCCCTACTTTCAGGAAAGAAGGAGAGGTGAATTTTAGGCTGTGTCTGCAGAAACAAAGTAAAAGAGTTATCTGGACAAACTAAGCAAACCTCTTGTACTGGCATTTATAATCCTCTACTTTGTATGGTTACTTTGAGGATTAAAAAGAGAGATTACATGAAGTGCCCAGTAACTGTGCTCAATAATTATATGTCCACAGTCTTCTTTCGCCTGTCTCCACCTGTCTCCACTATTTAGCTTGGCTAAATGTTCTGACTTTTCAAAGATCACATAGCACATGGCACTGGATCCAGGTTGGGACAATGATATCAAAATATAAACAAAAAAGGGCCAGGGAGACAATACCTTCCTCTTCCCAACTGGATCTTTCTTCAGAAAAACAAACAAACAAACAAAACCGAGAAATTGTAAGACATGGCTTATGTGCTAGTGGAATTGAAATGCTGAGGAAATCAACAAAAACTCAACAAAAGCCGTAGAACACTGAACCTGGAAGGAAAATGAATCCGAAGGTTGGGGGGGTTTGCTCCTTGAACGGTGTCTCTCCTTCACTTGGAGCAGCAGCCCAGCTTCAGCCCTGGCCATGAGCAGGTTAATGCAAAAAAGATGGTCAAATTGCCACAGCAGCTCACCCTGGATTCCAACTCAGGAAGACATTTCAAGGAGGGAAAGTACAGGTTCATGGAGGAGGCGCGTTTCCGGACTCACTTTTTTTTTCTGCCCACCTTCCTCTAGGTAAAGTGTGACCATTACTGGCCAGCGGACCAGGATTCCCTCTACTACGGGGACCTCATCCTGCAGATGCTCTCGGAGTCCGTGCTGCCCGAGTGGACCATCCGGGAGTTTCGGATATGCAGCGTATGTTGGTTTGTTTGACTTCGTTTAATAACGCAGCTTGGGCAGATGAAGAACACCCGTCAATCCTATTTTCTGCTGGTTTCTTCTCCTGTAGTTTCGCTCATAGGGATCCCTGCATGGGCACGGTTGTCAAATTTGAAGGTTTACCTCGGGCCGTTCCTCTTATTAGTCGCTCTGCTCTTACAGGAGGAACAGCTGGACGCGCACAGACTCATCCGCCACTTTCACTATACGGTGTGGCCAGACCACGGAGTCCCGGAGACCACCCAGTCCCTGATCCAGTTTGTGAGAACTGTCAGGGACTACATCAACAGGACCCCGGGGGCTGGGCCCACCGCCGTGCACTGCAGGTACTCCGCCCCCCGGAGCCAACAAAGTGGCAGCCAGGAGTAGAAATAAGGGTGTAAGCCTGAAGAGTCTAGTGGCTGGAGGATTTGTCTTCCCAACCAGTCTACAGAGGCCCAGGGCATTTTCTTCCACCCACTCCTCTCCAGCTTCATTCCTTTGCACTGTCTCTCACCCTCACTCTCCATCTTTCTCTCCCTCTTGCTCTTTTTCCTACTATAGCAAATGCAAAGTTCTTCTGTGACTGCCAGTTCCCCCATAATTAGGCCCCATCTCACCCCCCTATCCAAATGCCCAGAGACTCCCCTCCCACTGTAGCCGGGGAGGAGACAGCTCACACTCATCCTTGCCTGTTACCATTCTTACTCCTGGAATGGCCTTCCCTCTCTCCTCTACCTGTGTAAAACCTAACCAGCCTTCGGGATCCCTGCTCTAGACTTCCTGCCAGATCAAGTGGTACTTGCCATATGTGGCAACCCAATTTTGCTCTTAAATTTCTGTTCTCTCTTGACTTCTCTTTGCTTCAGTCTGTACGTCCATAAAATCAAGCTAACAAGCAGTCTCTCACTCTCTTTCTCCCTGGGGAGCCTGGTGTTTAGCTAATTAATGTTTGCGGAAACACTCTGATACCCCTAACTGAATGGCACTAATAAATAAAGAGCAGGGAACTGCTACAGTAAGAGAAATGTCAAATGTACTCATTTTCTCCAAATCTGCCCAGCACCCTAGGAGCCCTGCTTTTATATGTCATTGGAACCCTGATGCTTTTAATAGGAATGTGAGGCTCTCAAAAGCTTCCTGCTTTCTAAAGAATGGCGGGCATTGTCACCCAATACCACTGAAAAACTGTTCTTCTTTATCTTAAAATATGTGCATCAAAAATCCCCAGGTTGTGCCATCACTTTAGGGAGCAATTTGACAATCCCTGGTAAAGCTGAAGGTGTTCATATTGCTATGATCCAGCAGTTCTGCTCCTACATAGCAACCCTTGAGAAATCCCCACACATGTGCACAATGATGTCCACTGCAACACAGTTTGTAATAGAGAAAAACTAAAAATGATCTCACTGTCTATCAGTAGGTAATGGATTAGTGGTGGTTTATGAAATCTATAAAAGAAATTAGATCTACATGTAACAATGTAGACAAATTTCAAAAAACAATATTCAATAGAAATGTTGGCAAAAGAATACATAAAACGCGTTACTGGGCTTCCCTGGTGGCGCAGTGGTTGAGAGTCCGCCTGCCGATGCAGGGGACACAGGTTCGTGCCCCGGTCTGGGAAGATCCCACATGCCACGGAGAGGCTGGGCCCATGAGCCATGGCCACTGAGCCTGCGCTTCCGGAGCCTGTGCTCTGCAACGGGAGAGGCCACAACAGTGAGAGGCCCGCGTACTGCAAAAAAAATAAAAATAAAAGTGTTACCATTTTAGTAAATTTTTGAAACAAACTAAAAGAATATATTGTGTGTGGATTTACATGAATATAGGAAGAGTATGAAAGCATGCATGGAAATGGTACACAGCAAGTCCTTACCTCTGGCAGGGTGGGAAGATGGAGGAAGGAAGGAGGAAAGATAGAAGGCCAGAGCCTTGGGTTATATTTCTTAGAGAGAGCACATTGAGAGAAAGAAGTATTCCTATAGTCTCCTCTAACTTGGAAGAAAAAGGAAAGATTGTGCTAGAGTCTCTAGATGCAGTCCAGAAAGGGCAGTTTAATAAAAAGGCTCAGTCTTTCTTTACGCTCTCTTCTAGTGCCGGTGTGGGTAGGACTGGAACCTTTATCGCATTGGACCGAATCCTCCAGCAATTAGATTCCAAAGATTCTGTGGACATTTATGGAGCAGTGCATGACCTAAGACTTCACAGGGTTCACATGGTCCAGACTGAGGTAAGAGTTCGGCTGAAGGACACAGACCAGCCTGTCTGTCTCCCTCCTCTAAAATGTCCAGGGTTTTAATATGATAAGGGGAAAGAACTATGACTCTTTAGGAGAAGAAAGAGAATTGAATATTGATGTTCTCTGGGACTTTTTATTTTGAAACAAGTTTCAGTGACCTTGAGGATGATGTATATTCTTATCTTTACTGAATTGGTTGCCCATCTTCTTTAGGTGGGTAGGAAGAAAAATGGATTTTTTTTTTAATCAATGCATTAACATGGAGAAAGGTCAGCTAGTTCATCATGAAGGTCATTTTAAGATAGGCTGGTGATTGAGCATAAGAACTTCAGTTAGTGAAGAGGAAACAGATTCTAATCTCTTCTCTCCTTCAGCCCACCCCAGCTGCAACCCCACACTAAGGAGTGTACATTAATTGTGAAGGATAAATGCTTCCATTTATACAGTCCTTTGACATTTGCAGGGCATTTCTGAACATGTTATTAAATTTTCACCAAAAAAAAAAAAAAAAAAAACAGATGAGAGAGGTATTATTTTCCATTTCCAGGCTAGAAAACTGAAGTTGAGAGGCTGAAGGGCTTTGCACAGTTATGAAGTGGCTGAGCTGGGACTTGAACCCTGTTCTAGAGAATCACAAGCCCTAAGCCCCACGTGCCCTGCCCCACAGCCTCAGAGTCAAATCTATGTCCCCAGACAGACCAAGCCTGTCATTCCTCTGTATCATTGCCTTACCAGGCCCAAGTTCTCTTGCCCTTGTGTTTCCCAAGTAGCTCTGCAAAGTCCTGTATTAAAAAAAAAAAAATGCCTATGGTCAAAAAGGTGAAAAGTTCTACATGCTACCGTGTCCCCTGTTAGAGTCACAGGATACATGAAAGCTGTGCAGGTGGCCATGCTCCACAAAACGGAGATGTCCTGCAGCAAAGGCTCCCCTCGGGCTTGGTTGAGCCCACTGTTGCTGAAACTGCTTTGACCCCCCCAGATTCCCTTTTTTTTTTTTTTAATAAATTTATTTATTTATATTTGTTTTTGGCTGCGTTGGGTCTTTGTTGCTGCGCGCAGGCTTTCTCTAGTTGCGGCGAGCGGGGGCTACTCTTCGTTGCGTTGCACGGGCTTCTCATTGCGGTGGCTTCTCTCGTTGCAGAGCACGGGCTCTAGGCGCGCGGGCTTCAGTAGTTGTGGCTCTCGGGCTCTAGAACACAGGCTCAGTAGTTGTGGTGCATGGGCTTAGTTGCTCTGTGGCATGTGGGATCTTCCCAGACCAGGGCTCGAACCCGTGTCCCCTGCATTGGCAGGCAGATTCCCAACCACTGTGCCACCAGGGAAGCCCCTGGATCCCCTTGTTGTATAGCACATATTAATATCCTGCAGATCCTCATATTCTGTTACACGTTTGGGAAAACACTGTCGTCATTGCCTCATACAGGCAGGGCCCACACCCAGAACCCTCTGTCCCCAATTCCATAATAAAATTTTAAATATTTTATTATTAGATTTTTAAAAAATACATGAAACTAGGGAAAATAGTATAATGAATGTCCATACCCAAACCCCAGTCTCTACAGTTATCAGTATTCTGTGTTCTTTTTGCATTTATAGTCCACATACACTGTTCCCCCAGCCCATGACCTCATTGGAATATTTTAAAGCAAATCCTACTAATACTGTGTATTTAAAAACATATATATTTAATATAATATATTTTTATATTTTATATATTTATATATTATGCATTATTAATATTATATATTTTATTATATATATTTTTACAGTTATATATATATATATTTTTTTACAGTTAAGGACTCTTTAAAAATCATGACCACAATACCATTATCACACCTAACAATTTTAATCATAATCCCTTAATATCATCTAATATCTAGTCAGTGTTAAAAGATCCCTAATTATCTCAAAAATTGCTTCTTACACTTAGTTTGCGTTAGAATCCAAAGTCCATACATTGCGTTCGGTTGAAGTCTCTTTTAAATTTCTTTTCATCTATAACAGTCCTCCCTCTGATTTGTTTTCTGTGCCATTTATTTGTTAAAGAAGTCAGTTCATTTTCCATAGATTTTCCCACGTTCTGACTGTGGCTGACTGCTTTCTCATAATGTATTCCATTTTTCATAACGTAAGGTAATGTATTCCTCTATTTCCCATAATTTTTGTCAGTGTGTCATTAGATCTAGAGGCTTCATGAAGTCTGGGTTCCTTTTTACCACCACATGCTTCGTGGGTGGTGCTGAGCACTTCCTGTTGCATCATATCAGGAGGCACTTCCTGTCTGTGTCTCTTCTCCATGCTGATGAAATGAAAATGGTCCTCCACTGTAACATTTCCCATCGGCCTTTCGCTTAACGGTTTTGGCAGCCACTGATGACCACTGTCTAGCTCTGTTCTTTAATTAAGGGCTGTAGAATTATATCACACTATATCATCATTGTTTTCCTTCAGCTTTTTCCACAAGACTACGAGTTCCTAGAGGGTAGGAACTTGTTTTCCTTTGCTCTAACCTCAATATTTTTTTTAATCTATTAAATGAATGAACAAATATCCTACAATTATGCTGCTAAAAAGTCAGCATCAATGTTCCATTACTAATTTGTTTTCATTTTCACACACTCAAACCATACTTAATTTGTAATTTGGGGAAGAGGAGATTATCACATTTTAAATAATCGCAAGGGGTGTGTGTGTGGCGGGGGGTGGTTCAGGCTCCCTGGTTATTGTCAGAGCTTCTTGGGCCATGTATCACCTCTGTACACCTGCTCAGAACTCTGGAGACGCATTTTGGCAAAGAGCAGGCACCCTCTACTGTCAATATCACTGGTTAACTTCCGGGGCAGGGGCAACACGATATGCCAAAGCTCTCCCTCCTCCTTGGACATAACTCCTCCTTCCCCTGTTCTCTTCCCCTTCTCCTAACCTCTGCGGATTCTGTGGTTCTTGTTCTTCAGCCTGCCTTTTCAGTGTTCGAGTTCCCGAGGGTACGTCCTCAAGGCACAGCTCTTCTTTCTCTCCATCTGCATTCTCCGTGATGCCCTCCACTCCCATGGCTTTGGGAACCACGTAGATGCTCACATCTCCCAAATCTCATTCTCCTTCCCCAGCATTCACCTGAGTACCTGCCTCCTGGGCAGTTCCACCAGGAAGCCTTACAGTCATCTCATCTCCAACTCAAAACCCTCAAAACCGAACTCATTATCTTTCTTTAAATACATAAACAACAGGGACTTCCCTGGCGGTCCAGTGGTTAGGACTCCGTGCTTCCATTGCAGGGGGCCCAGGTTTGATCCCTGGTTGGGGATCTGACTTCTGTTCCCACAGTTCCCATAGTCACATCCGAGCAGTGACTAAGCCCTGTCCATTCTACCAAGCATCTTTCTCCTCGTTCTAGTCTCTCGCCCCTGCCCATGCCCAGCTCTTTACTAACTCCCAGCGGGCCTTCGCAGTAGCCTCCTTGTGGCTCTCCCGCCTCTAGCTTCTGCCCTAACAGCTCCATCACCACTGCCACCACCAAAGTGCTCTCTCGCTGTATCAACTCCCTGCATAAAAATCGTGGAAAGCTCTTCATTGCTTTAAAATGAAGTTCAAGCTCTTCGTAGCCTGGTTCCAACTTACTTCCCCAGTTTCATGTCATAACGCCACCCATCCCCACTGTTTTAGGGTCTGTCAAAATTAAGGAAGGCTTCCCTCTCTGGGCCAGAATCAAAAATTCTTTTGATCATGCTGAATAAAGATTGCAATAAGGTAGAAATTTTCTCTTTCCTTTTTCTCTGTCAAACAAAATCCCAAACAATATCCAGATATTATCTGTCTTGCTTGAAGGCTCTGCTGAAGGTGGGCTCCTTCTACAGTCTTAGATTCTCAGAACCGGCACCGCTCACTTGGTTCTGAGAGTGAGTGCAAAGGGGTGCGATCCACAGCTGAGCCCTTGTGGGTGACGGTTCCAGCAAAGGAAAAAGGACATTCTGACATCCCCTGTATTACTTTTCTGGGTCCACAGAGAGAGTCAACCTCAACTTTATTCTGCCTTATTTGAGAGACAAAGGGGTGCACGGCTTCACAGGTTTTGATAAATATATTAAAGAGCAAAGGTTTCTGAACAAGGAGGCATTAGACAGGGAGTTTGCGAGTGTGTCCCTCCTTCTTTTAGCTGCTGAGTGTGTCCCTCCTTCTTTTAGCCTGGCTTGGGGCATGTTTGCAGCCTGACTCAGAGAGAGACACTCAGACGGAGCAATGACTTGTTAAAGAACAATAGGTGATAGTGATTGTCCATCAATCTCATCTGCTCCCCACGAGGAGGAAACAGTGGGATGTTATGGGACTCAGTGCTCATTTGGGGGATTGTCCTGGGAGTTTCCCATGACCTATGCACCCTACATTTTAACTACACTAGACTCCTCACAGTTTTCAGAATATATTTGCACTTTCGTGTTATTTACATCATTTGGAATATCCTATTTCTTTGCTCAAATTCTTAACAAATGTCGCCTTTTCTCTCTAGCTCCGTATTTTCCTCCCTCCAAAGTGAACCTGATGGCTTCTTCTCATGTATGAAGCATTATAAACAGTTCTGTCTTACGTTTATCACTTTATAGTTATTTGTCCATATACCTGCCCCTCTGCTAAACTGTGCATTCAGAGACCATGAAAGGCTATAAGTACAATCCTATAAATATTATCTCGTACTACAGCTATTGGTGAAATTGAATGGAACTAAGGCTTCACCAGCTTGCTGGACATAGGAAAAATGATCTTTTATGACGTGAAGTTCATACATTAGACTTTATCTACTTTTCGTTAAGAATAAAGTGGGGGGCTTCCCTGGTGGTGCAGTGGTTGGGAGTCTGCCTGCCGATGCAGGGGACGCGGGTTCGTGCCCCGGTCCGGGAGGATCCCGCGTGCCGCGGGGCGGCTGGGCCCGTGGGCCGTGGCCGCTGGGCCTGCGCATCCGGAGCCTGTGCTCCGCAATGGGAGAGGCCACAGCAGTGGGAGGCCCGCGTACCGCAAAAAAAAAAAAACAAAAAAAAACACAAAAAAACAAACAAAAAAAAGAATAAAGTGGGACAATGAGGTATCACCTCACACCAGTCAGAACGGCCATTATCAAAAAATCTACAAACAATAAACGCCAGAGAGGGTGTGGAGAAAAGGGAACCCTCTTGCACTGTTGGTGGGAATGTAAATTGATACAGCCACTATGGAGAACAGTATGGAGGTTCCGTAAAAAACTAAAAATAGAGCTACCATATGAGCCAGCAATCCTACTACTGGGCATATACCCTGAGAAAACCATAATTCAAAAAGAGTCATGTACCACAATGTTCATTGCAGCACTATTTACAATAACCAGGACATGGAAGCAACCTAAGTGTCCATGGACAGATGAATGGATAAAGAAGATGTGGCACATATATACAATGGAATATTACTCAGCCATAGAAAGAAATGAAACTGAGTTATTTGTAGTGAGGTGGATGGACCTAGAGTCTGTCATACAGAGTGAAGTAAGTCAGAAAGAGAAAAACAAATACCATATGCTAACACATATATATGGAATCTAAAAAAAAAAATGGTTCTGATGAACCTAGGGGCAGGACAGGAATAAAGACACAGACGTACAGAATGGACTTGAGGACACGGGGAGGGGGAAAGGTAAGCTGGGACGAAGTGGGAGAGTGGCATGGACATATACACACTACCAAATGTAAAATAGATAGCTAGTGGGAAGCAGCCACATAGCACAGGGAGATCAGCTCCGTGCTCTGTGCCCACCTAGAGGGGTAGGATAGGGAGGGTGGGAGGGAGGCACAAGAGGGAAGGGATATGGGGATATATAGCTGATTCACTTGGTTATACAGCAGAAACTAACACACCATTGTAAAGCAATTATACTCCAATAAAGATGTTAAAAAGAGAGAGAGAGAGAGAGAGAAGCACAACAACAAAAACATAATAGTAATAAAGGAAAGTTTTAATAAAGCACAAGCTAGGGAGAAATTCAGGGTAGATTTTGATTCTAAAGTTTAATGCTTTCTTGCACTCTGATTTGACTGTATACTTTCCAAAAGAAACCATCAATGTATTGCCCTTACCAGAAGGATAGACCCAGTATTTGACTGAAGAGCATGAACTATCATTATTACTAGGTCAAGTATTGTAACTGCCTTTAAGATTTAAAGATCCAAGAACAAAGAAGAGAGATGAAATGTGAATAAAGAATAAAGGAATTCACAAGAAAAAATAGAAAGTGGGAAGCACATTAACAATCTGAAGGTTTTAGTAGTAATCATTTTCAAAGGGGTATTCTGTTGGGAAAAGAATTTATATTTAAGACAAGGCAAATTAATGAATTTTAACTGGTTTCAAAGCCCAGGGTGGATCATTGTTGAAGAATTTATTAATAAGACGTAGCATAGAGGTACGAGAGCTCATTCACAGCCAGACTCTAAGTTCTCAAACTCATTTAATATCCCAGTAGAATTGAAAATATGAATTATGCTTTGGATGGGAGAAAACAGGGAAGTGTCAGTCTATAATTTGGTAGATTGTTTTCAAGATGACAAAAATGATTGCCTGTACTAAAAACCATTTTCAGGAGAGTACTCTTCTTGAATTTTCAAGATCAAGGTGTCATAAAACACTCATAACAAGTGAGCTTGGTTTGTGAGCAGAAATGCAGAGAATAGTTATTAATATTAACACAGGCCTCACTTATGATTGATTGGTTTCTTTGAAATATCCTAATCTAATGATTATACCAGACCTATATGATGAGGTCCCATGAGTAGATGACCATGCAACCAGGGGCAATGCCTAGTGCCAACCCATAAAAATAAATACTTGTCCACTTTTAAAGATCATTGATGAGGTAAGATTTTATAGTCTCCCTTTGTGTCTCAAACCTTGATAATACTCTAAAGCTGACCACATGGATCATCTTAAACATAGGGTCTAGTAATGTTTTTCAATATCCACCTAATTGACAGCAATACAAAGTCTAATACAAACCATTAATAGTCAAAAGATGTTAGCTGCAGAAGAGACCTTGCTCTCCTTGTTTTACAGATGGGGAAACTGAGATCCCCATCTAGGCCAGCTGGTGGTAGACTGCGAGCCCCGGGTCCCTCATCTGAGCAGTGCTGTGTCACTGAGGGAGCCCAAGGCTGAGCACTAAGTTTACACAGACATTCATTCCCTTATTAGACAGCTTGGTTGGTAGTAAGGAAGGGGGCCCAATGCACAAGTTTGGCCGCCTATGGCTGAGCTTCTGTTGTCAGTGGAGGTCTTTGTGGTGTCCTTTTGGTCACCAAAACACTGACTCTTCTATACTTGTTTCTATTTCAAAGTAGTTAGTTTCTAAACCACAGACAAGACGCACGATGCTCCTGCACCCAAATGGTGACTTAGGTCAGCAACAACCAGACCCATATCACTATGCCCTGGTAAATGGGTCATACAGACATTCAGAGGAGACAGAAATTGCTTTTCCAATCTAGGAGAGTCTGATAAGGCTTCAAAGCAACACAAAATTTGTCACTTTCTCACACAAACACATAATTATATTTAAATTCTGCTTACAATACTTGCTTCAAAAATTCAGGATAGACTTGTTTTCATACAGGTCGAAATGAAAGTGTGCTGAAGTAGTCCATGACTCTTTTTATGAAAATAACTCTGATATGTGACCAGATTTCATAGCTTAAAATTTGGCTGAAATTTAGTTTTGTCTTGTTCTTTATAACTCATTTTAAACATTACATCTGGTTAACTCTTCGCTCAAATTCTGACCCAAGGAGAGGTGTTGAAGCAGAGCCATCATCGGCAGACCATGCATAAAAATATTTTAAAATATCATTCTGTTTGTAAAGAATTTAAGCATTTCCTAAAATAGAGAAAAGCTGCACAAAGGAGAGCACAACCTTCTCCAAAGGGACAGCAAAAAAAAAAAAAAAAAAAAAAAAATCCAGATAGCTGACAGGTGGGTCTATCCTCACTGTGTAAGCCTCTGTGGTTTTCTGCAGTCAGCCAACATATTTGAGATTCTTCCATGAGTCAGACTCAGATGCTGAGAGAACCAAGATGTACACACCTATTGTATACACCTCCTTTTTCTCACCATACTCCCCCTCAAAAGGGAATGAAATAGCACAGTATGCAGTGAAATGATTTTCTCATTCAACAATGCAATGAAATTAGGTTTCATCTAAGAAAACTGGTGTAGTGAAAAACACATGAAATTTGGGCTCACACACCCAGGATTAAATCCTAGGGTCCCATTTCTCAGCTCTGTGACCTTGGAGAAGTTACTTAACTTCTCTGAGTCTCCACTCATGTGGATGATTATATCTACTATATGAGGCTGTCAAAATAATCAAAGGAGATAATTTATGTAAACTGCATTGCACAGTGTTTGGCATTCATTTGTATATTTAATAACTATTTGTGGAGGACCTACTATGGCCAGACATAGTTGTAGGCCCTCACAGAACATACTCTAAATACGCACGTACAGAAAAAAAGATGAATAAACACCACCTCTCTGCCCATTAATCATTATTCTATCCTCTGTGGTAATAGAAAGCAGTCACTCTTGTACATACTGGAGACCATTAGTGAAGGGATGATCAAGAAATTTGCTAACCATATAGAATCCCATTACTGTTGAGGTTTGGTGAGACTCCCTTGTCTTTCTTTTTTTTTTTTTTTTTTTTTTTTTTTTTTTTTTTTGCTGT
>NW_006790307.1:466116-472241 GCF_000442215.2 Lipotes vexillifer
GGGACCCTCCCGGACCGGGGCACGAACCCGTGTCCCCTGCATCGGCAGGCAGACTCTCAACCACTGCGCCACCAGGGAAGCCCCCTTGTCTTTCTTTTTTTTTTTTTAATTAATTAATTTTATTTTATTTATTTTTGGCTACATTGGGTCTTCGTTGCTGTGCACGGGCTTTCTCTAGTTGTGGTGAGCGGGGGCTACTCTTTGTTGCGGTGCGCGGGCTTCCCATTGCAGTGGCTTCTCTTGTTGCAGAGCACGGGCTCTAGGCACGCAGGCTCAGTAGTTGTGGCGCACGGGCTTAGTTGCTCCGTGGCATGTGGGATTTTCCCGGACCAGGGCTCGAACCCATGTACCCTGCATTGGCAAGCGGATTCTTAACCACTGCGCCACCAGGGAAGCCCCCCCCCATGTCTTTCTTATGCTTGAAAATTTGCCTTCCTCTGACATGTCTTCTGCTTTTTCATAGTGTCAGTATGTATACCTACATCAGTGTGTAAGAGATGTTCTCAGAGCAAGGAAGCTACGGAGTGAACAAGAAAACCCCTTGTTTCCAATCTACGAAAATGTGAATCCAGAGTATCACAGAGGTAGGAGCTTACTTCACTAATTTATAAGTTTATTTATCAAAATACAGTGGATCTGGAAACCATTAAAAACCTCAAGCTTTTCCAACGTGCACCGCGCATCTCTTCTACCCAAAGGCTTGAGGGAAATGCCCTCACAAAGTGGCAACAGGGAAGAGAGGCAGAGTGGGGAGGAGAGACCCCATAGTGGAACACAGATTTCACGTGGTATCTCTTCCTAGGCCTGGGGTGCCCTCTACTCAGGACTCGGCTTAACATTTCTAAGGGATAAGGCTCACTGCTAAGGAGGACGCTTTGAAATGGCAGCTGGGAGTTCAAATTGTAAAATCCCTTTGGAGAAGAACTTGGCCACGTGTATCAAGGTCCTTAATATGTTCTTTTCACCCAGTATTTCTACCGCCACCCTAAGTACTGCAAAAGCTTTATACATGAAGCTTTTCATAGTTAAAGGTCTGAGTGAAAAAATCTAAATGTTTAACAGTGGAGGAGTAAGTACACCACAGCGCATTCACTGAGTAGAACACGATGCAGTCATTAAGAATGATATTTTAAAAGATATTATAATAGTATAGATAGTCTCATAAATAAGTTAAGTAAGAAAAGAAGAATGTCAAACAAACAATAATAACACATAAGGGGAAAAAAAAAGACTGGAAGGAAATATACCACAATAGTAAAATAAATTTCTCTGAGCAGTAAAATAATATATGATTTTTCTTCCATTTTATGTTTTTTCTAAATTTCCTAGAACAAGCATGTTACATGTTTTAAATGACAAATTCAGTAAAAAAAAAAAAATGTATAAACTTTGTAAGGCACTGCTTTGATCAGACAATAGTTAATTGACACATGAAGGGTCTGCCTTTTCCTACTCAGGACCATCATTAAGATCTAATTTAGCACATTGGCTAATTGCAAATTTGAAGTTACACTGTATTATTTATCACCAGCTAACAAATTACACCAAAACTTAGCAGCTTACCTCTATATTTATTATCTCATAGTTCTGTAGATCAGGAATTTGGGAGGGGCTTAGCTGAGTGGATCTGGCCCTGGGTCTCTCATGAGGTTGCAGTCAAGACATTGGCCAGGGCTACAGTCATCTGAAGGCTTGACTGGGGCTGGAGTGCTCACTTCAAGATGTTCACTCATGTAGCTGTTGTCATAAGTTTCAGTTTCTTGCCACACGGACCAATATCCACCTATAGATTTTTTTTTCGGGGCGGGGGAGACAAACGTTATTTTAGAGCTGTTTTATCACCATTTCTAAATGCTCTTCAGTTTTATTTAGTTCTCTGCACCCTCTATACCCACCCATCTAGCCAGTATGTAAAATAGTTAATAACCTGTAAAGCACCCATACGTAAGAGGGCTGCTACTTAAGGGAGTTCTTTGTAAATCAGATAATCCTTTTGTTTTGTAAATAATTACCCCCTAATTTATCTGTATAGTAAACTGAGGTTTTTGCACGGCAGATTCTTTAAGAAGCTCCAGGATGGAGGGGGCTCTGGAGGATCTTGGAGGTTCCTTTGTATTGTTTTGACTTGTTTAAGAGTCTTTTTTTAGTGTGATCTTGGGTGCTCCTGAGAGAAGCTAACTATGGTATGGTTAGCTTCAGGCATCTGAAAATTAGGATTCAGGAACAGCTCTGGAACTAACTAGCATTCACAAGCCGTGTAACCCTGAGTGAGTTTCTGTGCCTCTCTGGGTCTGTGGGCTCATCTGTAAAACCAGAGGGAATCAGTAGTCCTTTCCAATTCTAGTAATCTATGGTTCTGAATGCAGTGACCTGGGATGGTCTCATCCTAAACCATATTGAGTTTCTGTCGTTTCTGTGAGTCTTTGCCATTTGTCATTTTCATAAACAGAACAAACAGCTGTGACACACTCTGCTACAGCCTCTAATTCTGGTGTCCTTCCTTTCAGATGCGGGTTATTCAAGGCATTGAGAATGCACCCGGAGATCTCCTGGATCAAAACTATTCACTGTGTGATTTCTTTTTAAAAACTTGCTTCATGCCCTACAGAGGTGCCAGCTATTTCTGTTGATACTATGTATAATTTATTAATCTGGAGAATTTTAAAGAATGTATGTAATTTAAAGGTAACAGATGTTATTGTACATAGTTGTATTTTGTAGTTTCTTCTGTAAATATGTATTTTTTCATAATGTTTAATATTAAGCTTTATGTGATACTATTTTTCCACACTAAAGTGTTCATGGCTTGTTGTACATAAACTAATCCAACCTATATCACAGGGTGACTGGTAAAATGTGTACGCAGGTGCTTGCTGTGGCGGGGCCGTGGTTTTTACCAGTTTTAATACTTACTGGACAGGATAAAGGGCAGGGCTGGACAGAGCAGGGAGTACAGAGGGCTTGGCTGCACTGCTGTCCCATGAATCTTAGGATCCAAAGATGATGCAAATGCGATTTGGACAAATATAACAATCAAAAGAAAGGACTGGGGAGATGCGATTAAGCAGCACCAAAGGTTAAATTGGTGGTTGTGCCTCAGGTGGTTAGTCTCTCCCCTTTCTCCTGCCAGAGGTTCAAGCCAACGTGGTCAGCTCAGGGGCCACGTAACTGGCTGAGCAAGTCCAGGCTGCAGGGCTGAGGGTTCTGAGAGAGAACGACCCAAACAGAAGTGATGAATTCCCCGTATCAAGAAGCATGCCATCTGCCCTCCTGACTGGAAACCTAGTCAACATGCAAAGTGCCATCCATAGTGATGGGAAACTGTTTCACTGCATCCACAGTGTGCTGTGCGAACACACATCCCACACTGGGATGTGTGTGTTGCCCAAGGGACACATGCTCGTCTTTGTCTCATTTCTTAGGGGCTGCATTCCTGGAAAAGTCAAAATTGCACCCGTCATACTTGGTTTTCCCATTAAAAGAATATTGCGGTGGCATATTACACTCCTGATCAAAGGGTCTAACATCAATATCTATAGAAATGTCCTCAAACATCATATATCGTCAATTTAAAAAACACAAAAATTCAGTGGTGCTTAGTATAAAATTTTCCAAAAGCCTTTTTTAGTAAATCATTGAGGTCAAAATATAGGGTAGACACCTTCACTTGCATTTAATATAAAAAGCACTACATACTCTACCAAGTTGATCTTCAGTGTGTGTGCCTATTTTGACTATAACAAATTTCAGTGAGTCAGAAAGTGGGCGTTGCCCTCCCCAAGGTCCAGTTCCGAGGGTCTTCCTGGAGAAAATTTGAAAGGCATCTGCACGGTTATCCTCATGGCTACCTGAGAGATGAGTCGGGAATGTTTGCCTTTTTCTCACTACAAATTTCTCTGAAATAAACTTAAGAATTAGAAATCAAGGTTGTTGATCTCACAGCTTCATTTGCAGAAAGAGTACATTTCTTTTCAAAATGTATATTTTTGCTACATACTATAGAGTCCCATAAGTAATATAATGGGTGTCATTGGCATAGTAATGGAAAATCATTAAATATTCCTAAAAGAGTTATTTATAGTTAAGTAAAGCTCCACCCAAACTGGAAAAATTTCCAGGGCTCTTTGAAGTTTATGGAAACAGGAAAAAACTTTATAAGAATGAATGCGCAGAGGATTCCAAGTTTTCACAGTATCATTGTGCTCAATGCCCTTGTGAAATGACAGTGTTAGTCTCTGACCCTGTTTCGGGAAACCAGGTGGCTCTTCTAGAAATGAAAAGGAACAACATACCTGTGAGTGTGGCAGCGGTACCACCAGGGAGAAAATAAAGGTCGGAGATTTATGAGATGTGGTGTCTATTAGGAATAACTTTCCCTGTATTAATAAGAAAAAGCAAGAACTTTAGAAAAACAGAATTTTAAGCTAACGTCGCTGGGCACAAAGCACATTCAAACATGGAAAGAAATTCATTTTTGGCTTTTCATTTATTCAGAAAAGTTTTAGTGCCTGCAACTTGCTAGGCACTGTCCTAGAAACTACACATTTCTACTTAATACAGAGAAAGCATCACAGTAATAATGCTGGGGTTATTGTTACTATTTTCAGTTAAGCCTGAAAGAGGGCCTCAGTGAGGCAGTGAAGTTACCGAGCACCAGGGCAGCGGCAGCCTTCCGCGGACCACACACTGGCAAGAGCTGATGCTGCTTCTCTAGCAAATCGCTGGACCGAAAAGAGAAAGCAATTAATTGAACAAATCAAGAATTCAAACCATAAAAAACCTACACGTCTGTAAAAGTAAATACCCTGGCATATCTGGGGTGGAATCAGAGTCATAAAAATGGGCGTGACAAGGGAAAACTGTATGTTCTTTTAGTCTAATGCAGGACATATTTATTCCTACCCTCCACCTGTCTAATTTTAAATCTCCTTAGCAACAAATATTTCACTATCTTCCCTTCCACCACCACCAAAGACTAAATACATAATCTAGTTGATCTATTTATTAAATTTAGGAGGAGGAAAAAAAGGTTTCCTTGACATTCAGCTCAATTGGATGTATTTTAATTTAATCCCATCATGTGTTATGTCTTGGTAAACACTCCGTTTCCTGTCGTGGTGGGCATCCTGGCAGTGCACCTGTGCGGTACACTTTAATCATCAAGCCTTCAAAGTGCTATTGAGCTATCAAATCTCAGAAGGGTCCCGTCTTGCATCTTAATAATTATTTATCCAAGTTCTTTATAATTAACTCCTTTAATCTCTACTCATTAAATCAATTTCGTATTATTCTGTTTTCTCTGGATAGCAGCCAGTTTTTCAGCTCTTGAATCAGATTTTTCTAAGGCTCATCTTCCTGTCTGGCTCTGCACATACTTGTCCTAAATAATTCACCAGCCCTTAACACTTCTGAGTCCCTCTTTTGCACTACTCTTCCCCTTCTCCCTTTTGAATGTGTTTGCTTTCCTAGTAGAAGGTGATTTTCTTTTCTGTTCATCTTATCTCCTCATACCCTTTGGTATTTCATAGTCTTTTCAGGCTCCACATTATAGAAGAGATGATGATGATTTCACTTTTAAACACTAAAATGGCCACAGCACATAGCATACTGGGGACAGTTTTATTTGGGAGGGTCTTTAATTAATTTTATTACGTCTTGGAAGAAAGCCCAACATGACATGTGAAAATAATATGAAACCACTAAGCAGATGTCCAGCAATACAAAATTAGACTTCACATGTTGTATTTCACACTCTGATTCTCTTAGTGTCTCAGGATCTAGGTTCTTGTGTTTAAACATTCTCCTTACTTCTTGCAAGAAAGCTATCAGCCGTAGATATACTAAATTCTCATTCACTTAGCTTTCTGCGTCTCTAAGGTCGGAATCCTGGAATCGTGAACCTGCCAGATCTGGATGACAGTGAGTGATAGAATCTGAGCCCCAACTCTGGGGTGCTCTAGAGTTTTAGTTCACACATGTGAGCCAGACCAAACCTGCCCTGGTGGGAAAAAGAAATAGGTAATAAGCTGCTTGTTTGAGGTAGCAGTTCAAGGACTTTCCAGGTTCCATTTCACTGAAGAAATGAAAGTAGTTGATCATCCAAGACACAGTGGCAAAAGCAGGAA
>NW_006790307.1:472251-511359 GCF_000442215.2 Lipotes vexillifer
CCCCGATGTGGCTATGAGCAAGGATTCAATAATGCTTCATTTCTGAAGAGACAGTGGAAAAGGCTGTTATCAGCCCCAATGCGCTGTTAAGGTTCTGAGTACTTTTAACCTGAGATTTCAAATCATATCAAGTATTCAAAGATTGTTTCACATCAAGGGAAAAAAAATCTATAAACCATGACTGCAGAAAATGAGTGAAATGATGTAAAGAAGGAAAAGTATTTGAAAAGGGGGCTTTAAGCAGACACCGTCAGGAGGAGGAAATGCCATCCCTTCTGTGTGTCCAGACTGTTCTTTGGAGATGTCATATGCTTCTATTAGGGCGTATTATCCTTTGGGCGGGGGGGGGGGGGGGGGGGGGGTGGGGGGGGGGGTTCACTTTGACTATGCTGGCCAGATGCTTTAGCTGATTAAGCAATTGAATTGATTCATTTAGTTTTGTGAATTGACCAGGTGTTTGATGAAATTGAGTTTGGAATTCTGAACACACTACCTTAGATTCTTGTAGTGGATGATGCCTTTGGAAATGTTTGGCCATTTTAGTTAAAATGCAGGGTAACATTTAATGCAGCCATGATAATAGCAAAAATCTGTTCTGTTCTAAAAATGTTTCTAGCAATGGAAATATTTCTGACTAAAAGAATACTCTTGACTTATAGGGAGGCTCCCTAGGAATAAATGTATGCAACAAAAATGAGGCATTTTATTTTTTTAAAGGTTGTCTATATAGTTGCATTCATGAAATAAGAAAATTGTTGGTGAATGCTCTTAAAATAAAGGTTTATGTAATGGAAATAAAAAGACCTATTAACAGATTTACCAAAGATTATTTTTATAACCTATATGCCAATGTACATGATCTTATGTAAGATACCAAAGTAAGTTGTTGAAAATGGTGAATAATATCAGACAAATGTAACATGTTCCTTCTAGAATATTCACAAGAGAGTTTAGTTATGGCTACTTTCTGCCTTAAGTAATTTCTTTTAAGAAAAACTATCTTCATCCTAAGAGCAAGCTTTTTGTTATGTTTGAGATGTTGTGTTTTCATAGCTGAGTGAGCCAGGTAAGCATCCCAACAAGAAAGGAGCATATGTAACTGTGGCTTTAGGAGTATGCCATAGAGTTGGGTGGTGTTCGCCTGTGAGCTACTGGGAGAGTCTACAGTGGCCTTCGTGAAATCTCCTAATCTCAGCCACACTAACAACCAGGTACACCAATATTCTTACCTGAAGAGTCCTTAATCTCTGGTTTCCCAGGTGGGACCCATCAGGCTTATAAACTCTGCGATGACAAGAACCAAGTCTTTAAACTCATTTCTACTCCTACCTTATAGAAATTAGTGCACAGCTCATAGACATTCAACGTACACTTCTTTTGAGTGGAAATTGCTCCTGACCCAATACTTTGTTTTTTTTATTTTGTTTTGTTTTAACATCTTTATTGGGGTATAATTGCTTTACAATGGTGTGTTAGTTTCTGCTGTACAACAAAGTGAATCAGCTGTACCTATACATATATCCCCATATCCCCTCCCTCTTGCGTCTCCCCCCCACCCTCCCTATCCCACCGCTCTAGGTGGTCACAAAGCACCGAGCTGATCTCCCTGTGCTATGCAGCTGCTTCCCACTAGCTATTTTACATTTGGTAGTGTGTATATGTCCACCTGGCCCAATACTTTGGATGTTAGGTAGTCAATATCTAATAACGTTATTGTCCATGGGGGCTCTTCTGGCTGTTCCTTGATTTGTGTGAAGCTTAAATAAATAATGTAAATACATCTAGCAACTGAGCTTATTATGTTTTATAATAGAGCACTTTTATGTTTTTGATGTCATGTATTCTTTCTCTGCAAATCTGGTTATTTAAAATGGCAGTAGATGATTCTATGCTTTTCTTATGGTAGTACCTCCCCACAATATTGTGTCTCTAACCAACTCTATTTGAAGAAAACACTTCCTTAGTCTTTCTATTTAAGTTATGTATTTGCTTAATATATTTTCATATTTGTAACTACGGTCAAAAAAATCTATATAGTGTCTTAACACACCTTCTCACCAGTACAGGAATAAAACTGCTGTTTGTTGAAGGAAAGTTTTCTGTGCTTTATTTGCCTGTTTCTCACTTATCAATTTCTGTCATCTGTCTGATCAGGAAAAAGGTCAGAAATGGCTGCTTCTAAATGAGAAAAATCTTGTGGGACATCATCATGAAGAACACGGTTGTCTTAACCTTTGTTGCTGTGAGCGCTGAGTTGGTTATCTAGGGCATCACATACATATAATAGACTCTCTAGTTGACTGTCTCCAACTAAATTCTTGGTTTAAGTTCTTTAGTTCATTAGTAACCAAAATGTCATCTATCACCAACAGTGCTGGTGTGTTCTCAGAGGCGCTGCCACAGCTGGATCCCCTGAGCCCTTCAGAGGCACTTCACATATAAGCGGGTGGTGTGACATTTAGTTAAGAGCTGCTGTGTCTATTTCCAGAATTATTATTTTGTCTTTTTCATATTTAAGTTGAAAAATTAGTGTCCTTCACAACTCCAGCATTTCATTTTTCTACAACTTACTTACAGAAATCTTTATTTTTTAAAAATGTGCAAGAGATTTACATGTAAAACCATTAAATCAAAGCCATCCTTTTTTTTGAAAAACAGTTTCTGGATTCAGATTAAGTTAGCAAAATAATTTGCCCTATGAGGCTTGGCCCTTTTTTTTTCCCCAAAGTAGCTGTTTGTTTGATGGAATTTACTCTTAAAGAAAAAGAGAATCTTATGATATGAACTAATCACTTAGTAACTCTGCTGATAACATCCTCCATAATCATAAAATGTTAGAGCTGGAAGGGCAACCTTAGGGATGGACAATAATGGAAACCAAGACCTAAGTTTAAAATGACACAGCAAAATAGGATAGTGCTAGAATTGAAACTTGTTTTCCTATTACTTGTGGGGAAGGGCCTGTCTACACGTAAATATAGACAAAGAAGAAAGCTTCTCAGAAGCAGCCATCTCCAGCACTGAGACAGAACCTTCAGTGGAACTTTCAACATTTTGTGTGATTATTCCTTTCATTTTTTGCATCTCATATGTCTGGAGACATCCATTTGCTAAACAAGTTTCAGACTGTTAATTTAGAGTCATACTTTAGCAAAAGTTGTCACAATCTTAAAGCTGAAATAGTATAGAACAGAAAAGGAGAAAACATGATTTTTTAACATAATACTATTATAAAACATTTTTATTAAGGCTAATTAAATCAAAACACCTAAAACCCAGAAGAGGTTCTACCACTAGATTTTGAAAGAATTGGCAAGGCTTTTAATGTTGCCAATAAAAGGAGCATTCATAACAGACGTGTAAAAAATTAACTGGTAAAATTCAAGCTTGAGTAACATAGATAAACCGTGCAGGGATGGTTCTGTGTAGGCGTTAACATTCACCAAAGGCCATGCTCACTAAAATGTCTCCCTAACCCAGTATCTCCCACGGAAAATTGTACTATTATTTTAAGGAATTGTTGATCTAAGTAAACCTTGCCTTTTTTTCTGGGGTTTATTGTAATGGTGCAAGAACCTTTGTGTAAAGTGTCTTAATATTAAATTGCTTTTCTCTTTGCTTTTGGAGCTCTTGATCCCAGGAAGAAACTTGGCATCTATTTCAGTCTTTAAGAAAGAACCAGCAATGAAATATGTTTCCTGTCTCTGCTACCCTGCTGCAAGCTGTTGGTGGCTAAGAAGTTTCTGTGTCTTACGGCTTGCAGAGGAGATAAGGTAAAAAACAAGAACAAAAATCAGAACCAAAAAGCTGACAATACAACTATAGAAACAAAGAGCATTAAAAGTGGAAAAGTTCAGAAGTCTGGGAACATTCCTAAATCTAACCTCAATCAGAAAATACCATTTGTGGGCTTCCCTGGTGGCGCAGTGGTTGAGAGTTCGCCTGCCGATGCAGGGGACACGGGTTCGTGCCCTGGTCTGGGAAGATCCCACGTGCCGTGGAGCGGCTGGGCCCGTGAGCCATGGCCGCTGAGCCTGTGTGACTGGAGCCTGTGCTCTGCAACGGGAGAGGCCACAACAGTGAGAGGCCTGCATACCGCAAAAAATATAAATAAAGAAAAGAAAAGAAAATACCATTTGTAAGAGATATAAATTAAATGTTTAAGCCATATTTCATTCCTAAAGAACTTTCCAGTGAACCCTGACCCAGTCTTCACTCAAGTAGATGTTCCTTCCCGACTCATGACAGATGGCTGGGGAAGGAGACAACTGTCTATCTGCAAAGGATAACACATCAGCAATAAATAAAGGCAAACCAGGACCAAGAGAAATAAAATGAATGATTCCACTTTGGTGGAAAAATATGAGGAAGAAGGCAAAGAGGGAGTAAAATTAAAGGTGAGAGCTAGAATCTGAAGGCTCTATTGGGAGTCTTAGACCCCTTGCAGTAGCAGAGGATTTTCTCATTTAAGAGGAAGACACTCCTGACTCCCCTGGTGGCGCAGTGGTTAAGAATCTGCCTGCCAATGCAGGGGACATGGGTTCGATCCCTGGGCCGGGAAGATCCTACATGCCGCGGAGCAACTAAGCTCATGCGCCACAACTACTGTGCCTGCGCTCTAGAGCCCGCGAGCCACAACTACTGAAGCCGGCGCGCCTAGAGCCCGTGCTCTGCAACAAGAGAAGCCACCGCAATGAGAAGCCCGCGCACCACAAGGAAGAGTAGCCCCAGCTTGTCACAACTAGAGAAAGCCCACACGCGAAAACAAAGACCCAACGCAGCAAAAAATAAGTAAACAAATAAATATTTTTTAAAAAAAGAGGAAGACATTCCAAGTCCTGTTTAAAGTGCTACAGAAGGGGACTGCATGTTTAATCTCTAGAATGGTCACTAATAGTTTGACTCAAGGCTATTGTCTTATTGAGTGCCTTCATCTGCCATATACTACTGATTAGTGAATGTTTCTACTTTATAGATAATAAAGAAGAGGCACAGAGAAGACCAGGATATCGCCCAAAATTTAGCAGAAGAATAGGAATAATAGTTAATGTATGTTATGCGCTAACTATAGTATCATCTAACTTAACTCTTCACACAGCCTAGTTCTTAGACTTATATTGGAGACAAGGAAACTGAAGTTTAAAGAGACAAAGTAATTTGCCCAAGGCCATACGGTGCCAGAGCTCAGTTTCCAATCTGAATCCTTCTGACTTCAAAATGCGGCTTCTTAACCTCTATGCCAGAGTATCCCAAAGTTTGGTCCCCAAATGGGACCTGGTTAGAAATGCAAATTCTCAGACTGACACCCTCACAATCCTGTTGAATCTGAAACTCTGGGGATGAAGCCCAGGAATGTGTATTTAACAAGCCCCCCATGTGATCAGATGCATGCTTTTCTGCGTGGAGCCTCTCTGCTTTGCAGTTTCTTGTCAGCCAAATCTAATTCTTTGAGAAGAAACTCTGTCGAACCCCGTATGACAAAGAGGAATAGTAGTGTGTAATATTTTTGACCCCTAGTGCATAATAAGCACTTAATAAACGTTAGCAACTATTACTATTATGTTCCAGGTAGCACTCTGTACAGCCTTACCAGTGTTATATCATTTAATTCTTGCAAAACTAAATAAGGCAGGGCCTATAATTATTTCCATTCTACAGATGAAGAAACTGAGGCACAGAGAGAGAGTAAGTATCTGGCCCTAGGTCACAGAGCTGGCAAATGTCATAGAGCTGGCAAATGTCATAGCCTTACTTTGAACATGGACAGAGTAATTCTGAAGCCTGTGTTCTTAACCACTTCCTCCTATACCACAGGTTGGAGAAGAGGTCGATTAATCTCCATAGCTTGAATTAAATTCAACTTTGAGCTTTCAGTTCAGCTTTGCAGACTCATTTATGTGCTGCAAATCACTTCCCTCCAGCCTGACCCTGTTCACTTTTGCTAAAAGGTCCATGAATCCATTAGCCTTGATGTTTGTGTCCCTCCCAGCATTGTGGACTGAACATGATAGCAGAGTCATCTACTCTAAATGTAATCCCATCTGTTCCCTCTGGGGCCCAGGAACATGCTGGTAAACAATTCTCAGGGTGACAGTCAATTCTTAGGGGAAAGGGACAGTGGTTGTCCCGAGCAGAAGTGGCATGTCAACACAGGATGGGAGACATAAAGAAACGGAAGTCACCACAGAGAGGAATCCCCAAATAAGGTGGAAGAAATGGGCCCTAAAAGGCAGCTTCCAACTCTCAGAGATTCTAACAACTAGAGGCTATGAAGGTCAGGCCCAGATGACTGCTGAGCCAGCGGGGAAAGGAGAGGAACAGGGATGGGCCTCTGCAACACTGTTTAGAACAAGCAAGACAAAGAAAGCAAGCATGACTTAGGCTGTGAAGAGTGAGACGGAATGAAGGACAGGGAGGTCAGGACCTCAAAGGTACCACTGCCACTGTGTCCCCCAAGCCCTAGCCATGAACAAGGAATTTGGGATAGAACGCTCACTCATCACTTCCACTTGGGTAAAGATAGCACCAATCCACCAGACAGAGGTCCAGCAGGAAACGGATGGCATACTCAAAAGGGTATGAGCAGAGCTCAGCAAAGGGACGAATGACCAAGAAGTGGGCGGTCTTCCTGGCTCCACTGGGATTTCCCTGGACCCACCACCTCTGAGCAGCTTCCCAGGGCCTCAGCACTCAAGGCTGTGCACACACTTGGCTGGACAGCTTGCCACAGGATTGGGGGTAGAGCAGTATATTTAGGCCCACTTAAAAGCTGTGTGACTTTATTAAGTTTCAAGGACGAGCTGTCTTTTCCATCCACATCTCCAAACAGGAAGTCATCAGCACTTTCTGTACGTGTTGCTGTTTCTATTAACCTTCTAGATAGCCGGCCCTTCTCTAGATCACCGTCTGCCTGGGTTCACATCTCATCATCCCAGCAAATGCAGAGGTCCTCTGTATGGTCTCTGTGCCTCTGTCTGGCACTCCAGTCCCCCCCACCTCCACACTGCCACCCAAGTGATTGATCTAAAATACAAAACTGACCACGGTCCTCCTGAAATTGACGAGTGGCTCCCAATTACACACAAGATGCAGTCCAGGATCCTTGGTGGCCATAGAAAGCCTTTGATGACTTGGCCTGTGCCTTCCTCCCCAGCTGTAGCTGTAGCCACTCCTCTCCCTGTAATTTATGCTTCACTGTCTCAAACGCTTGTGGTTTCTAGGGTATATGCTGCTATTCTGTACATTTTTGCTTTGGTATATTCCTTTTTCTCCCCCCTGAAATAGTTCTCACCTCTTCTCTGATACCCAGGACCCAGCACAGGGGGCAGGAAGGTCATTAGTCCAGGCTTCACCCTCACAATGGGTCACAAACATAGCCCTTTGATTTATATACAAATAAAGTTAAATGTAGAGTCACAGAGATGCAGACAGGAATGAGAAATGAAGACAAGCCTCATATAACTTTCAACTCGGGCTCATTATTAGATCAATTTGCCTATAATGTTTTATAAAGAAATATTTTTAAAGAAATCCTTTCATTATTTTGTGAATTAAGCAATTTTTATAACCCTCTTCAGACATTTTTTTAGTTTTTTTCCTTTTCTTTTCTTTTTTTCCTATACCCGGAAGTCTCAAAAATGGCAGTGACCCTCCGTTGACCCTTTTTTTTTAACTTATTTCTTTTTACAGTAGGTCCTTGTTGGTTATCTGAGTGCTCACCGGTTCGCTAACTTGTCTCCACAAACTCTGCTTCACCCCAGCATTACTTCTGTACCCACAGAGACATTTTCCATTTGTCATGCATAATGCCATATTATGTTGGAATAATTTGTTCTATGTTCTCTATGAGACTTCATAGTTTCTAGAACAGGTTCTCCAAGGCACCAAGTGAACAAATTTGAGATTGATTCCAGATATTATGATGATAATAATAATAATGGAGTAATTATATAATTGAAATCGACACATTTCAACAAAGTGTCTGGAGTCATTCATTTCATTCTCACACACTTAATTAACTCAATCCTCTCCAAAACCCTGTGAGATGAGAAATTGAACCCTAATAACACAGCCAATAAACAGCAGAGTCAGAATTCAAACCCTGGCAGTCTGGCTTCAGAGACGGTGTCAACCAATCTACCAGCGGTTCTCAAACTTTGGTGTGTATCAGAATTACCTGGAGAACTTATTAATAAAACACAGATTGCTGGGTCCCCTTCACAAAGTCTCTAAATCAGAGCATTTACACTATGCTCTGGTGTTATAAAAAATAATGAAGCAAAAATTTGAAAGCTATTTCATTAAATTCTTTGAGGATGATTTCATGTCATTAAATAGATAATCATATTTCAGAAAATAAATTTGCAGCTTTTTAAAAGGATTCACCTTTAAAGCGGACTTTGTAAAGACTGAGTTTGCATTTGTAATCATTGGTCTTTTCTCTGGAAGAGCACAGAATTTTGAGACCATCTGGGTTCACAGAAGCCTGCTGACAAGCTCTGTATTTGCACAATTTTACAATGAGGAAATGGGTTCAGAGAAATCAGTAATCTACTCATAGCTGAGCCAGCAAACAACCCCTCCAGAACGGCTGTCCTGAGAACAGGTTGAGCTCAGGGCACAACATTCCCTGATCAACTATCTAGTCACACCATCACCAGCTCAGCCCACTTCCCCACACACAGTTCTTTCTAACCTTGTTTATTCCTTTGTAAAAGAAGAGCCTTTTGCTGCCGAATCTGATGGATGGAACTTCTCCTCTTGCAACGGTCTGCTTCTCCCATTACAACCACCCCTCTCCACTCTACCCACCATTTGCAGTAATGTTTTCAAATAAAGTCTCTCCTTACCTAAACCTGGATTTATTTTGAACTTGATACTAGTGTGGGTTTGCCTCAAAATGCATACGATCTCTCACCTGCATGGAATCTTAGATACACACTCATGATATTTTTATCCTCATACGGTAGAAAGAATAATGGACCTGGAAAGATATGAATATGAATATGTTAGGCTACATGGCAAAGGGGAATCAAAGTTGCTGATGGAATGAAGCTGCTACTCAGCTGACTCTGAGATGGAGAGATTACCCTGGATTATTTGGGTGGACCCAGTGTAACCACAAGAGTTCTTATAAATGGAAGTGGGAAGCAGGAGAAAGAGAACCAGAGAGATGATAGCAGTGTGAGAAGAACTCGGCGCAACATTTCTGACTTTGAAGATGGAAGAAAAGGGCCACGAGCCCAGGAATGCGGATGGCCTCCAGAAGCTGGAAAAAGAAAAAAAAAAAAAAGGATTCTTTCCTAGAGTTTCCAGAAGGGATGCAGCCCTGCCGACATTTTGATTGTAGCCCAGTGAGACCCGTTTCGGAGTCTGACCTCCAGAACTGTAAGATAATAAATTTAGGTTGTTTTAAGCCACTAAATTCATGAAAATTTGTTACAATAGCAATGGGAAACTAATATACCCCATTTTACAGATAACAGATCTGAGGTTTAGAGTTTATATAGTTTGTCCAAGGTCATGTAAGCAGTAAGTGAGGAAGTCAGCACTGAAGCTGGAGTCTCTATAACACAAAGCCCCTATTTCTCCTACCGTGAAAAGTTGTAAAACAAGTTCTAATCTCTTCCACACGACGGCTTTTCAAATATTTGTAAGTAGATACCATGTCTTCCTTTAGCCCGCTCTAGGAGAACCCAAACTTTCTTTAACAATCCTCAGATGACAGTTTAAGGTCCCCTAACCATTCCTGGAAAATATGGCGGCCAAGCTGAACACGGTGCCAGGGAGGCTCCAATACCACCTTTGTGTGTTTCAATTTGTCTTCTGCCAAAATGGAATTTATAACTCATAAAATTTTTTTTTTTTTTTTTGCGGTATGTGGGCCTCTCACTGCTGTGGCCCCTCCCATTGTGGAGCACAGGCTCCGGACGAGCAGGCTCAACGGCCATGGCCCACGGGCCCAGCCGCTCCACGGCACGTGGGATCTTCCCAGACCGGGGCACGAACCCGTATCCCCTGCATCGGCAGGCGGACTCTCAACCACTGCGCCACCAGGGAAGCCCCTATAACTCATAAAATTTAAACACTACTTTTTGAGTTAAAAAAAAAAAATGAGTTGGTAGTTTTCTTATATTGACAAATTGGCTGTGAACTTAATGTTCCTACAAAATGAGTCATTTGAATTGGAACATTAATTTATTTGAGCAGCCGGGTCCACATCACTCTGAGAAAAGGGCCATTGCTCTGTCCCTACATAGATCATCCCATAATAGTCCCAACACCTGACTGTAGTTGTAACGGTTCAGGCTTCCTTCTTGCCTTCCCGTGCCAACTCTCAGATTCTGGAGGTAATAATGCCCCTTTGGAAGAGTGTGCATTTGAAAGTCCACCTGGCCACCTTTGCCCCACCCAGAGAGATCAGCTGTTGCCCGCAACTGAGATTCAATGGGACCACATGTTTTTATTAGAGACAAAGTCTCTCCTATAAGAAAAAGTGGGTGGAACACTGAGCCTTTGGCTTTGAAATAGCTCTCATGGCCAATAAGGACTGCAAATACATCACAACTGGGAAAGCAGAGATAGAGGGACACACTCAGCTCCCACAGTGGTGCTTTGGTGTGGGTCCACAACAGCCAAATGTTAAAATTTCTGAACCAGTTGTTAAACACAGCCAATACTAAAAATTAAATTATATAAACTTGCAACTTCATAAATCATTAAAAACAAAGGCAATAAATACTCAAAACTCATCACTTCCTACTTATTTTACCACCTTTTACTATTATCTCTGCTCTTGAGATTATTTTTGTCTACTAGATCTGTATGGGTGAAAAACTATACTGGTGTGCCACTGCACAGCTATCCCAAATTCCGAGTTCAGTGGTGTGACACTGATGGCTTTGCAATCAGCCACAGTGGGTGGATTTACACCACAGGCTATGAATGGGGGCATCTCTCTCAGCCATGGCTGAGTGTCAAACATTTACCAGCATGCCACTTGCCATCAGTAAACCTTTCCACACTACAGCCCAACCACACAAACATTGCAACCCATTCACCCCGCGAAGGAGGGAAGTTGTCAGCCTCATCATTTCATCCAATAATTATAAAGGGCAAAGTAAGCCTCTCGGTAGGACATTTTTTCTTTTAAACATTTTTGGGGGGGCAGGGCTTGGAAGTTTTATTCACACATTTATATCTCATCTGTTACCTCTTTAAATTTCAGAGTAGATTTGAATTTCATAATAACATAGAGTTGGCATTTAGGGGTATGCTGTCTCAGAAAGGAGAAATATAAGAACTAATGAGGGGCTTCCCTGGTGATGCAGTGGTTGAGAGTCCGCCTGCCAATACAGGGGACACGGATTCATGCCCCGGTCCGGGAAGATCCCACATGCCTCAGAGCGGCTGGGCCCGTGGGCCATGGCTGCTGAGCCTGCGCGTCCGGAGCCTGTGCTCCGCAACGGGAGAGGCCACAACAGTGAGAAGCCCGCGTACCGTAAAAAGAAAGAAAAAAGAAAAAAAAAAAGAACTAATGAGGATACTGCAGTGCTTTTGGTGTCCCTTGGTTTCTGATGTATGGGACAGTATGGAAACCTCCCCGGGTATCCTCCTTCCTATATCACCTTTTATGTCCATGGTACTGTAGCTCTTTAATTAAAAATAAGTTCTGAGGTTTCCTCTAGAATTCTAATTTCATTAACTTTGTAACTTAATCATGATTTCCTTGTTTAGACACAACCTCATCCAAAATGCTTTACAGAAGTTGTTAGGTTTGTTCATTCATTTGGGTAAAGTGGCAGAAAAGGAAATCTGCTCAAATATCAGGGGTAAAGTATTTTTCACTTTTCATTGTTAAAATCAAATGTCACTGCACGGAGGACCTCCACTCAGGCAGTGCCCCCCAAGAAAACGTCACCTTGAGGGGGCCTAAGGAGTGCAAATATAAAGAACTGAATTCCTCCCTCAGCTCTCTGGTGCTGGTGGGTCGGAAGGGGAACAGAGTCAAAACACCAGGAGGGAGGGGGAACAGATGATCCCTGCCAATCAAGAGAAACCAGTGATGACCTATAACCGGAACTCTATAATCAGAGACAATTAACCTGGAGTTTTCAGGCTGCTCGGAGATCCAAGTAAGGAAGGACTGGGGTGTTAGGGGATTATAATTAGCTAACATTCACTGAACACCTGAACATATTGGGCCAGGAACTCTATTAAGCATGAAGCATTTTGCATATGTTATCTTCCACACATGATTTCACCAATTACCTTAACTAAATGGCCCAGAAGAGTAAACACGCTTCTTAAAATGTCTTTACACACTTCCAAGAAAGAGATTTAGACAATATGGTTAATCATAGTAAATAAGCTCTAAAGAAACCAAATAATGCTTCATGACTCCAACAAGATGAATTTTGTTGGAGATCCCAGAAAAAGCTGTTGAGCAAACAGAGGTGAGTTTATGAAATTTACAGCAGCGACGGAGACCACCTTGACAAAGTCTTGGTAGTCACACAAAAAGAGAAAGTAAGGAAAGAGTATTTGTAGGATTGGGGAATCTGCATTCAAGTGGTTTAAGGTAGCTCTTTTAAGGTGCAGAATTTTTTTTTTTTTTTTTTTTTTTTTTTTTTTTTTTGGGGGCACGAACCCGTGTCCCCTGCATCGGCAGGCGCACTCTTAACCACTGCGCCACCAGGGAAGCCCCTAAGGTGCAGAATTTATTGGGACTGAACCAAATTCATAAGATAATGAATCAATAAGGTGAAGGTCATGAGAAAAATCTTGATTATTGTCCTTAATAAGTAAGCTTTTTTTCCGATTTTGGAGCCAATCCCTGGTATTTTGTAATAGATTCTTTGAACTTCTCCAAAGGTTTGGCCCTCCAGGGCATTATGGAAACAGGATCCTTAGAAGGAGTTGTCTGTCTCACATAATAACCTGGCAGGGCATTTCTTTCAACCTTCCTGTTATCCCTTTTTATATGGCATTCCACCTCCTTAAGAAACATTAGAACACTTTAGAGTTTCTTAGTCTTTTGACCATTTTTGTTTGTTTGATTTTTCCTATACAGATCAAGATCCTTTGTTATTTCCAAAACATTCTCCACCTCCCACCATTGCTATTAACTCTCTTTATGTCTACTCAGTTGACAAGTCCTGGTGAGTACAGTGAGTTCTGCCTTCTGGGTGACTTTGGCTCCAGTAAAGGATCATTATTTTAGGAGTAAGCTGAGACCTGTTTTGACGTATCCACCCTAATAATTCAATTAAAAAAAATTTTTTTTATTGGGGTATAGTTGTTTTACAATGTTGTTAGTTTCTACTGTACAGGGAAGTGGAGTTCCTTGTGCTATACAGCAGGTTCTTATTAGTTCTCTGTTTTATACATATTAGTGTATATATGTCAATCCCAATCTCCCAATTCATCCCACCTCCCTTAATGTTTTCATCTTAAGGTATGACCTGTGAACAAACAAGGTTAACTCTGAGTTTTCTAGATGAGTTTCTAATATATTTGTTCAGGGCATGGACTGTTCTTGGACAGAGGTTAGAGTCATGAGTTACTCCTTCCGGTAAAAGAAGGAAAGTAGCAGGATTTAAACTATTACTACCAGGGAAGGAAATGGGTGAGGGAGAAAATAATAGAATTTCACATGCATGTACCTGCGGTACATGCTTAGCTACCTGCTAAGAAATAGAGTGTCTTTTCAGTAGGCAACAAAGACTGTATATCATGAGGGTGCAAGTCTGAAGGAGTTACTAGTTAGCAATAGCCTCCACTAATTTAGCTTTAGTGACTATTAACCTGCAACCAGGAAGTGGAACTTTTAACATAGGGTCAAGAAAAAAGCTATAGCAAACTTTTCTCTGGTAAATAACATGAGGCTGAGTCAAAACATTAAGGGTTCGTCCAGATTGTTTATGCATGAATCGGTAGAAAGGCTTAAGATACTTACGTTGACCCAGAGTAGAAAGATGTTAAAAAGCTCATTTTATTTATTTTTTAAAATTTATTTTATTGAAGTATAGTTGATTTATAATGTTGTGTTAATTTCTGCTGTACAGCAAAGTGATTCAGTTATACATATATATATATATATATATACATTCTTTTTCATATTCTTTTCCATTATGGTTTATCACAGGATATTGAATATAGTCCCCTGTGCTACACAGTGAGACCTTGTTTATCCAATCTATATATAATAGTTTGCATCTGAAAAGCTAATTTTAAATCACAAAATGCCAGCTCATGTTTACATTCCCAAGGAAGGATTTTGATTACTGATAACTTGATTAAATCACAAAGAGACCTAGTGATTTTAGAACAGTTGGAAACTGCCTACAGTAGTTATCAAACCCAGGAAATCCTCTTAATTTACTCTGAATTAAGTCTGAATAACTGGCCTGGAAAATTTTTGAATGACTTTTAGTCTGTCCAAAGTGATGGATTTGCCTCCTTGGGATAAATCTTGTCATAGGTGATACATTTTATTTTGACAAAATTATAACATTCCTTCTAACTTAAAGCCCTTTCTGAGTTAAAACTGTTGAGAAGATTAATGAAATTAATTGAGAGAGCTCAACTCATCTTCAGAATCCAATAAAAGGTCAAGAGATCATCCATATATTGGGTAAGAACAGAATTGCAAGGAAAGTTAAGGTCTATAAGGTCTTAGTCAGGGTCTTATGAAAAAAAAAGCAGGAGGGCACCTCATTAAATAAATCACTGAAGCATAACTGTCAAGGCACACTGCTCAGCTTTCCAGGAAAGGGTGAGCAGGATTAACCATTTCAATCTAAACTAGGGAACTACTAAAGAAAGCATAGCACAGATTTATGAGTCTAGAATATGTAACCCCAATGATAAAATAGCATTTGGGTTTAGTATCACAGGGAAGTAAAGAATGGCTATTTTATTTATGATCCTGAGGTCCTAAACAAGTCTATACCCTCACCCACTGAGTTTCAGGTTGGTACTGTAGCATGCTGATGGGGGTCAGAACACGCTACCCCCCAGAATGGCACCTTGGCATATTAAGTATCTTAAGCTGAAGGAGTCTGAGAAAACAGCAGAAGCAAGAAGGTCACTATGACCTCCCCCTCACTTGCCCTTCTCCCCTAAAAGCAGGAGATAAATTTCCCTTGTAAAAAGTACCCTCCCTGTACCAGGAAGAAGGAAGACATTTGGGGCTGAGAAATCTGAACCAACCAGCCTTGTTAAACTAACCCTTATCTTCCTAGTTATTCTTTACCATTTACTACCCCTAGCCCAAATCCCCCTATCTTGTCAATTCTTCACAAATTTATTGTTTCTTTGTCTAAAAGGTATAAAAGCTTCCTGCTCTGGTCACTTCTTCAGGTCTTCATTCTCCTGTGAAGGCTCCCAGGTACATGTAAAAATTCGATAAAATTTGTATACATTTCTCCTGTTAATCTGTCTTGTCAGTTTAATGTTTAGACCTAGCCAGGGACCCTAATAGTGTTGAGGAAAAATTTTTTCTCTCCTGCAGTCCATTATCCAAAAAACATTTGCACAACTGTCTTTTAATATTTAAAGAAATTTCAACCTGTGAAATTTAAGAGTAAAGGGCTAAGTGGGTACTTGGTTCCCCCCCCTCTCAGAGGACCTTCATTATTCACTCACTTTATTTTTCCTTTCTTCAGCTTGTTAACTATCACAGTTGCTTTTCCAGTATCTTTTCTGTTTACAACATCTACAGACATCTTTGTTTCCCTCCCTTGAAGCATATAGTAGTTTTATATGTAAGAATACTGGTTTATTCTAAGTCTTAGGTCTCCGGGGCTCTTTGAAAATTTTCCCTGAGGAGGTGTTAAGATCTGGCAATGGGGCTATTTCCAATTTCAGTCTTTGTTTACGTGTGAAATCCCCTTTTTCTGGCTTAAGATTATTCACAAAAAGTGAGGAAAGAGCAAGGGTTACATATGCTTCAGTATCTACTCTTGAAAGCTATCTACGCTATTGAAAAGTCTATCCCTGAAGTCTCCAATAGCTTCTTTGGAAGTTTCTTCATATTAACCAAAAAATGCAGACAACTGAACTTCGCTCACTTTTTGTTCTAAGGTGCCTGGCTAATGGACAATTGTGTCTTATCAAAAGTTCCCCACTATCATCCTGCTGAGCCCCTGCTTCGTACGTTTATTCCACTATAACCCTAACCCATGCACTTATCTTTCTAAGTGGCAAAATTTCACCAAGAATAATTTAGAATTACAGTTAAGCTACTTCCTGATTCCTAACTTTCAGAAACGATATGAGAAAATAAATGTTTGTTGTATTAAGCTGCTTAACTTTTAGAATAATTTGATAACGGTCGAGTGATTATTCTACGGTTCACTTGTTTAAAGGATAGCATATGATATTTAAATACAAAAACATAAGCTTATCTGTTTTATAACTTTTTCACTTTAAGGCTAAAATTGCAATATGTATTTGTTTATTCATTAATTTTAATTTTTTCCAGGGTTAATTATGCCCTGGGTACTACGCTAAGTGTCTTACTCTGCCCAGCTTTGGTGAAGAACTTAGAAAGCTGTTTGACAAGGCATTTAGATGCACATGGAAACCACTTATTAAGAGTTAATTGGGGGTTATTCTTATCGTGGACATTATGGATAAAAAGATCAATAAGTTTCTTGTTGGAAAGGACGTGGAAAGAGTATGTACAAAGGACATAATGGATCTGGGGAGCATTTATCCATTTATTTAGCACCTTAATGTGTCAGGCACTATGCCAGTTGTGGGGAAAAAAAATCCATCAACATTGTTCTTATGGATCTTATCATCTAATGAGAGAGATAAATAACAGACAAGTAAACAAATAAGTATAAGCAGCAGTAGGTACTACAAAGGAAGAAAGAAAGAAGGATGAAGAGGAGAAATCTACTTGTATAGGATTTAGTGAAGGCTTCTGGGAAAAGTCAATATTTAAGCTCAGACCTGATGAATAAGAACCAGATTTACAAATATGGTGAAAGGAGAGGCCCAAGCCATGGGACAGGACCATGGAGAGTACAGTGCCTCTGAACTGTACAGCATATATCAGGAATGTTGAGATATTAGGAAAATGTTGTTATAATGGATTGATATATTTCAGTAATTTTTCAAAAGGACAAATTATCTGAGCCAGGTAAACGGTTCCTTATCCATGTTGTTTGGTAATATTTTGTCCCATTACTTATTGTCATTGCATTGTCTGCCCATCACTACACTTGAGAAAGAGACCTAAAAATGCATCAGATGGGAGTGAAGACACAGACCTGCTAGAGCATGGAGTTGGGGATGTGGAGAGGGGAAACGGTGAGCTGTGACGGAGTGGGAGGGTGGCATGGACATGCATACACTACCAAACGTAAAATGGATGGCTGGTGGGAAGCAGCTGCATAGCACAGGGAGATCAGCTAGGTGGTTTGTGACCACCTGGAGGGGTGGGATAGGGAGGGTGGGAGGGAGGGAGACGCAAGAGGGAAGAGATGTGGGGGCATGTGTATATGTATAACTGATTCACTTTGTTGTAGAGCAGAAACTAGCACACCATTGTGAGGCAATTATGCTCCAATAAAGATGTTAAAAAAAAAAAAAAAGAATGCATCAGAGCTATTGCAAATACATTCAGAGCTCAAAACAGGTAAGGGCAGGAGATAATAGGAATCACCAGCTGAGATCATCAGATGAGACCATTCAGAAAAAGGCAATGTAAATTATATCCCCATCATAACAAAAGTCTAAAATATGTGGCTTTGCATTGTTGCCAGGCAGCAAGGAAATAGATACTGCAAGATGGAAAACTAGAGACCCTTGTTACGCTTTGACTAACCATTAGGTAAAACTGGCACTAGCAACTTGAAAGGCAGACATGTAGCTATGGGGAAAGTAGTTAGAAAAAAGCAGAGCTATGCTGTTTTTTATAGTGAGGAACCGTGAAAAATAGTGAAACAAGAAAAACTAGTTACAACTAGGTAACTCAGCTTTGTTACAAGAGCCGGGCCTATATCCTGTAGCCCTACGGCTTCTATACTCCAAACAGCAGATTATTATGCAGTCTTTCTCAAAATTCTCCATTAAGTATTACCGGCTGGACAATGGAAGTCAGTTGAGCAGAAAAGACCAGGTAAAGGGCACTGCATTCTTTAACTTAAACCCACTTTTCTAGAAGGCTTCAAAGTGGCTGCCACTCGATTAAGGGCTGGAGATACGGGCCAAGCACAGACACAGTAAATAAGATGCTGCTACCTTAAGAACTACTGATATAATGAGAGTAGCCCTTTGGCTGTGGATACTTTCATCTGAACTAACAAAACTGAAAGCAAAAAGACCAAAAACCATGTTTTGATGAAATTTTATCACCAACGTTGTAAGCATCCCTCAGAGGCCAGATGGACCCCGTTACCCAAAATTTGGTTTGGATGTTGAGACTAATAACCACACACACATCAAGAGGGTATGAAAAGGTTTATTATTCACATAATGAATGACACTTTCTGGGAGAGTGGGGCAGTTCCCGAGTAGATCCAAAAATGACTTGACTGGCTTGGCTTTTATTATTCTTAGGGTGTGGGGCAGGGAGAGGTTTCCTGCGAGCAGGCCAGGGCTTGTGTGGTTTGAACTTCCCAGCCAGTCCAAAGCAGGGGGTACCCAGGCTCTCTAATCAGCTTGCCCAGATGTGGAACAGAAGGGGAAAGGGAATGGGGAGCAGAAAGGAAAAGCTGTTATCAGTCAAACATCGAAAATGGAGTCAGACTCCGTACAACAGTCAATTAAACAACAATCCTATAAACTATAAAAATCTACATTTGTTCAGTCTCTAAAGAAATCTAGGTCTACAAATCTCCACCAGCAGGCAGGGGCCTGCAAAAGCTGTGATGCCTCCCAAAAGTTTCGTACGTGGCTACATAATCTGAAGAGCAAGAATTTCCTGGAAGTCAATTAGAGGCCACAGAAGGCAGTGGACAAGGGCGTTCCTCCCAGAGAGCAAAGTCTAAGCAAGGACTGTATATCCTGCCAGGGCAAGAGATCTTTGTCATCCCTGCTCAGATGTTCATCATGGCACCGGCCATGGACAGCTGCCCACCATTCCTGTCTTTTACTGTAGCATTCACTCTCTCCTTTTGTTTTTCCCCCGGAGTTTTAGTAGGACATATGTCCATCTAGCTGGAGAAAACATGTTCCAGCAGTCCTTGAAGCCAGGTATAGTTATGTAGTCAGTATTCACGAATGGACTCTGAGTACAGTGATGGGTGGAGCTTCCTTAAAAGGAAATAGCTAGCTCCCAAATTCTTCTCTTTTCACAGGCTACAAATTGGCTGTGCTTCTTTGAGCCAGCTTTGACTATGGGAAGAATAACACATTTGGTAATGAGAGGACAACAAGGTAGACAAATTCTGGATCCCTTGATTACCTTATGAAACAGAGGCTACCCTCCCTGTCCTGGACTTCTCAACTACCTCTGGATTGCTATATGAGAAAGGAATCAACTCCTATCTTACATGAGTCATGATATTTTGGGGTTTCTGTTCTAGCAGCTTATACCATTTCCTTGCTTATATAAAAAAGAAAATTAAAATATTAAGAAGTTAAACTTCTTTACCTTCTATGATCTTAAAAATGTCTTCTTGTTCCTTCAAATTCTATCTTCAATGATAAGTATAATAAAGAACCTCAAATTTAACTGGCTACAAGCAAGGAAGACCTTAAAACTATATGTGACCTCAGTCATTCAGCATGCTTCTCCTTTTTTCCAAAAAATCAGCCTACAGAATATAATCAGGTATACTCTTTGAGCCTAAATGGAAGCATTTAGTTAATATAAATGGATGAGTAAAAAACTGGTAAATAAAAACTCATCAATATATATCACCTTCCCTTTTTACCAACACAAATGTTGATGCACTATTTTTATCTACTCCCTGTAATCACTTAATCACAGATTATTGGGTTAAGATAAAAATGGATAAAGTAGACTTTATCTCTCACAATGTGATGCAAAGGTGACTTTCTCTGATTCCCAGTTTCATGTTACTCTGTGCTTCAGAATGGTTCACTGTGTTGCTAAGACAACAGGGATGCTGCAACAGAAAACTGGGATTGAAGTCAAGGCACTGTAGCTGCCTCAAAGGATGTCATAAATAGTGTGTTCAAGGCCTTTTTCACAGTGAAATCTGTAACACTTGAATTGGAAGAAAAATATCATCCAACACCCTAGTCTTCCACAGAAGACAATGGCTCACTCAATTACTTGCGTTCTAGAATTAAGAAAACATTGGTATGTGGACTAAAAGTCAGGAAATCATCATTCCACTAACACGTATCTTTCTTAGAATGCTGCACAAATAACTGAGGGAAGCTTGCCCCTAAATTCCAATTTGCCTTTATTCTGATAGAAGCACGTCTGAAGAATATTAGAAGAAAGCAAAAAAGAGATTATGTTGTCAGTTTTTCCTTGACCAAAAATGTACATCTCATCGAAACAAAAGTTTGATCCACATGGTAAATAAATAGGGTAGGTTTGATATTCACTGAGACCTGTGATTGATATTTGCAATCTGAGTTTATGAACAGATGCAAAGAAGTATGGTCTCCTCAATGAACTTTTGATAAAGGCACAGAGAGCTCATCAGCAGAGTGATGTGAGCTGGCTTTGCATCTCCAGGTGTGTCCAAGCAAACGAAACAACTGCAGCAATATTTTCGTTTTAATACTGAAAACATCAAAGGAAGGACAAAGAAAATATAATAGAATGTTTAACTGATTTTGACTATTTTTTTTTTCTGACCTAAAAGAAAAAGAAATGAAAATAGCATTTAACTAAGCTGAAAAGTGTCCTTCACATCATGTACATCCTACTGCACAGAGATAAAATCCATCAAAAATAACCTGAACAGGTGAATGAAGAGGCACAGTCCTCTTAGAGCTAGGACAGGCCTTGTTCAGAATCATCTCCCTCTCTTAAGAAATAATCTGGTGAAAAACAATGCAGAGGCAAAGGCAAGAGTGGAGAATGTTTTCCCAATCTCTGAGGGTTCCTTGCTGAAGAGTCACAGGAGTGACTGGAGTCTGAGTTAACAGTGCAGTTTTCCTTTTTCAAGCAGGAGTCAAAAGGTACTCTTTAATAGTGGAAACTGGGGATTACATTGTGAGGTCAAGACTTGTGCAGGAATTCCTGTCTCCAAGTAAAAGTTTAATCTAGCAAAATCAAATGAAACCCGTAAGACCCTTTTTTAAAACCCTGGTGTTCTAAGCATAAAAAAGAAAATAGAAAAGAACACAGACCACTCTCTTTTTAATATTTTTAAGTAGCATAAATCATAATGGTTTGTATTCTACACTGTACAATTATATACTGTTACTTCCCAAAGAAAATTAAGTTCTATTGGATTTTCTGAAACAGATACTCCTTACAGCTTGACCCTTTAGCCATCGCTACAACACATGGAAAACAATCTATGAGGTTCCAAGTCTTCCGGTTGTGCCTGTTTCTGCTATCGTTGAGGGGGAGCCTCTCAGAGACCTCTCACAGCCCCTTCCATCTCCTGCGCCAGGAAGCAGGCTCTGCAGGTAGATGTGTGCAGATGAGTGCAGCTTCTGTGCTTTGCTTCCCGTAAGCCGACTCCCCTTTAAGAGAACTTGCGCTTCTTCATGGCTTCTGCCTTGACTGCCAGGCTCTTGGCACAGATGGTCAGGACCACAATGAGAACGCCCACCACAAATGTCACCAGGGGCCAGAGGAAGCAATGCAGGAGGACAATCTCATTATGCGTGCGATGCAGGAGCACATCATCTGGTCTGCAAGACAGTGGAGAATAGGAAAGAAAGAGTGGTCAACTGCCTTGGCATGACATAACTCTTCACAGCGCGGAGCTCAACTTGCGCTCTAGCCCAAAGGTCATAACCATCATTGAAAGCAGAGACTTCACGCTGACTATAAATACTGTACTTTGTGCTTCAAATCCATTATGAAAAGTTCTGAGGTCGTGAATCAAGTAATTGATGCATATTAGTTAGAATGTGATTTACATGTAAAATGTCAAAAGTATAGCAATCTCTTACACTATTATTTTCCTCCATTCTAAGTTGCTTAACATAGTCCACTTTCTCACGCATCTTTTAATGTCTGCTGAATCAGTCTAAAAATTGCTTTCGGGTTGGCACTGTCAAACAAACCCAAACCCAAATGATGTTTTGTTTTGTTTTTTACCCCTTTCACCCATTCTGCCCACTTCCCCAACCCTCCACTTCTGGCAACCACCAATGCAATCTCTGTATCTATAAGCCCAGTTGTTTGTTGTTGTTGTCGTTTAAATGTATTTATATATTTATATGTGATTCCACATGTAAGTAAAATCATATGACACATATAAGTGAAATCATATGACATTTGTCTTTCTCTGACTTATTTCACTTAGCATAATACCCTCAAGGTTCATCCATGTTGTCACAAATGGCAAGATTTTGTTCTTTTTTTATGGTTGAATAATATTCCATTATATATATAATATATAATTTATATGTAAAATCACATTTTCTTTAGCCATTCATCCATTGTTGGACACAGGTTGTTGTCATGTCTTGGCTATTGTTAAGTAATGCTGCAATAAACGTGGGTACATATATCTTTTCAAATTAGTGTCTTCATTTTCTTCAGATAAATACCCAGAAGTGAAATTGTTGGATCATATGGTAGTTCTAATTTTAATTTTTTGAGGAAGCTTCATACTGTTTCCATAGTGGCTGCACCAATTTACGTTCCCCGCAACAGTGCACAGAGGTTCCCTTTTCTCCACATCTTCACCAACACTACTTTTGTCTTTTTGATAATAGCCATTCTGACAGGTGTGAGGTTATATCTCATTGCGGTTTTGATTTGCATTTCCCTGATGATTAGTGATGTTGAGCATTTTTTCATGTACCTGCCAAATGATCTTAATTTACAAAAATAGTCAGTTAAAGTCACTATTTGAATTTAGACAGAAAGACCTATGGTGTAGTCTTCAGGTCGACTCAGCTTCACCCTGTGAAGGTTTTTAATAATGAACAGACTAGTGAATGGCTGGATTTAATGCATTTTTCCATGCTTCTGGGTAGGGTTAGCCATCATTTTAAACCACTGGCCACTTTCGTGATATATTTTGCAAAGTCTTAGCAATATATCTCAATCTTATCAATGTGGGGCTTCTATTTGCAATTCCAACATTGGTCTCATTCACGGGAAGTGAAGATGAGATACATTCCACAAGCCATGATCTGTCATCTTTGGCCACTAGAGAGAGATCCTGGGAATTTAGCTTTCATACAAGAGGTTTACATTTTCCAAGATATTTCCATTTCAGCCGCAGGAAAATCTGTTCCATTATGCTAGAGTAGCAATGCTTCCACCAGAAAATAAAATAATGCGGAACAGTCAGTCCAATTGCCCTCAAGAACATCAGAGGCTTTAGAGTATAAGAGCAGTGCATTTAACAGCGGAATGTATTCCTGAGACGCTCTCACTAACCACAGCTCTCATAATTCAAGACCTATTTTCCCAGAAGACTGACAAAGAATGTTGGATATGTCTCTTCTATCTGTAATGCAGCCATCATGTAGCATTAATAAAAACGGTTTTGCAGACTGGCTTTGAAATTACGTAAGCCGTGCCCTTTTTCGTGCATAATATCATTTCAAATCCTGCACATAAAGTGAGATTTTTATTGACATTTGATTTCAATTAAAATTTGAACTAAGTGAATGCAGAGTCACTGTAACAATTAAGCAAAAATCATCCTAGCTTGCAGAAGTTACTCCTTTTTATGAATTCCTATAGCAACACATTGTCTTCAAAACTTGCGCTACCATTAATTTGTGATATATATTAATGTGCGTATCCTTTGCTTCTGTAAGACCCTTGACTTTGTCATTGCCTGTTTATTCTGCACATAGATGGTGCTAAGTAATGGCTTGCTACTGGTGAAGGGGAAACCATCCCAATTGCAGCCTTGTTAGCCATGCAAAAATCTCAACAGACTTCAAGCCTTGAATGTGAAAAAGCAGAGGCCTGGGTCCAAAAATAGTCAGGGCACAATACAGTTCTAGTCATATTTTCCAGTCTTTGAAATCCCACCTGCAGCACTGCCATGGTTCTTTTTCCAGCTACGAGAGCTCACTGCTGTCAGACCCTCTACCTGCATGTGCAAGGGAAGGTGAAAGCTTCTCGGCGTGGCTTTCCTCCCTCCCTTCCTTCTTACTTTTCTTTCCCCTCTCCTCCCCTCCCCTTCTTTCTTGGATTGTTCTACTCCTGCAGAATTGATTTGTACAAAGATGAACTAGATTCTTCATCAGAGGGTGAGAGTGTACAATAATGTGAATGTCCTTAATACCACAGACTATATACTTATATGCGGTTAAAATGGTTTAAAAAAAGGAGGGGGGTTGGCAGAGGGGGACTTGAATTTTTAACACTATTTTAATGAATTTGCATGTGATTTCTATACTAACGTGTTTTACAGCTATTTTTCTAGTAAAATGCTTCAGTGAGCATCTTCTTTTACCTCTCTTCTCCAGTCAGTATTGTTGAAGCTGAATCCTTTACCACAACACAGTAGTCCCTCCCCTTATCGGTGGTTTTGCTTTCCGTGGTTTCAGTTACCTCGAGTCAACTGAGGTCTGAAAATATTAAACGGAAAATTCCAGAAGTAAACAATTCATCAGTTTTAAATTGTGTGCCGTTTTGAGCATCATGATGGAATCTGTTGTCGTCTGCTCCGTCCCACCCAGGATGTGAATCATCCCTTTGTCCAGCGTATCCTGTCTGTTAGTCACGTAGTAGCTGTCATGGTTATCAGATCCAGTGTCATGATATTGCAGTGCTTGTGTTCAAGTCACCCTTATTTTACTTAATATTGACCCCAAAGCACAAGAGTAGTGATCCTGGCAATTCACATATCCTCTTACTGTGCCTAATTTATAAATTAAAGTTTGTCACAGGTATGTATGTATAGGAAAAATCATAGTATATATAGGGTTCGGTACTATTCATGGTTTGAAGCATCCATCCACTGGGGGTCTTGGAACATATCCCCCATCTGCAGAGAAGGGGGCACTACTGTATTGTACAACTGAGCCAGGAAAATAGCCACAGATGAGGGTGGTTGGAACCATTATACATATTTTCTGAAACACAGTTTGAAGAACATTTACTAAAAAAGAATGTGAGTAGAAGGAGGAGAGAAAATAATAACTGGAAAATGATGGACCCAGATATTTGTTTTATCTAGAAACTGCTTAGCATTCCACACTCAAAAAAGCCCTTGGGGCAAAATTCGATTTTAATATTTCAAATGACAAAACAACATCATTCACTTGAGTTAGCCATGTTGAATTTGTAATCGCTTCAAGAGCCTTCTTTGAGGTAAAAATATTATATAAAAGTGTACATGGTTTCTTTAAAAATAACTAGTGTCTGTTTCCATTTCATACGGTTCTAAGATGCCCCACAGTCTCCTTCGATGGGAATGAAGGGTACAGAATATGCCACTTTGGCATAAGGGTTATTTTGAACTGAAGGCAACTGAGAAGCAGCAGCTTCAAAGAGAGCTCTTCACACTTTCCCTATTTGCCTAAAAGCAGGACATACATTTGTAAAGAAAGTTCTCCTCCTTTCTCTTCCTGGAAGGACAGAAGTTAATCACTGGAGACAACTCTATACCCTAACAGCCCGGAGATGGCACCAGAGGGAAAACAAACTTTATTAACTCAGCACTTACCTTCCATTAGTTCCGCATATATTTACCTTCCTACAATAAGCTGCCCTAGAAACTCAAGGTCCTTTTCCTTCGTCTTGTCACTTCTCTAACAATTTACTGCTTTTTTTTTTTTAAAAAAAAAAAAAGATGGCATAAGCCCAAGTTCTAACCACCTCTCTGAGCTGCTCATCACTGAGTGCTCTCATGTGTATGCACAGTGTACATGTTAATAAACTGCTCTGTTTTTCTCTTGTTAATCAGTCTCTTGTCAATCTAATTTACAGGGCCCAGGGCAATGAACCTAAGAGGGGTAGAAGGAAAAACAGTTTTTCCTCCCCTATAGGAAAAACTTATTTCTCTGCAGAGTAATGCTTAAGTCCATCATTCAGTCATAGGATTTACTGAGATAATCTCTAAATTGTCCTTGTGATATAATTAAAATCTGGCTCTTTCAAACTGGGACTTTAGTGCCATAATTGAAGGGAACACCCCACCTCCGCCTCAGCTTCCTGCAATTTTACCAGGCAGATTTCACATGGGTTAGCAAAAATTATTTCCAAAGGGGTTTAGACTTAGAATGCAGTTTTCCATAATTCCATAATGGTCGCACTAAAGAGAAACTTTTAAAAAAAGAACCACTGTTTTCAGCATTTGGCAAACTAGATAAATGGCCTGATGAGATCTGAATAGTATGTATTAAAATCAGGATGGTGATGAGGATGTAGGCAATAAGCAACAAACAAACAAAAAATGATGATTACTTTGTATCTGAGGACTTCAAAGAAGTAAGCAAGAGATTTGTTTGGGGCTGTGTAGAAACACTTTTAAGCCCTGAGGAGGGATGCGTACAAATATCATAAAACAAGAGTAAGTGCTAGGGGTGGGATAGGGAGGGTGGGAGGGAGGGAGACGCAAGAGGGAGGAGATATGGGAACGTATGTATATGTATAACTGATTCACTTTGTTGTAGAGCAGAAGCTAACACACCATTGTAAAACAATTATACCCCAATAAAGATGTTAAAAAAAAAAAAAAAGAGTAAGTGCTGTCTGTGGGTTCCCTTAAAAATACTTTCCTAAGGGTTGGACTTACCCTGAGTTGAGCTTTGAAAGCATATTGTGGACTTCCCTGGTGGCGCAGTGGTTAAGAATCTGCCTGCCAATGCTGGGGACACGGGTTCAAGCCCTGGTCCGGGAAGATCCCACATGCCGCAGAGCAACTAAGCCCATGCACCACAACTACTGAGCCTGCACTCTAGAGCCTGCGAGCCACAACTACTGAGCCCGCGTGCCACAACTACTGAAGCCCGTGCACCTAGAGCCCCTGGTCCACAACAAGAGAAACCACTGCAATGAGAAGCCTGTGCACTGCAACGAAGAGTAGCCCATGCTTGCTGCAACTAGAGAAACCCTGCACACAGCAACGAAGACCCAGCATAGCCAAAAATAAATAAATAAAATAAACAAATTTATTTAAAAAAAGAAAGTATATTGTGATAACAGTAGCCAGTGTTTTTAAGTGCTTACTACCCTCCAGGTACTCTGGTAGAATATTTAATCTCTCTTGATCCTTAAAATAACCCTGTGCTGGAAGAATGTTTGTCATTTTATAATCAAAGGAACTGAGGCAAAGAGAGATTAGTTTTCCCAAGATTACACAACTTAAAATAATGATCTGAAACCCTATGAGTATGATTTTTAAACCTGTACTATTTACTCCTCAGCCAGCTTTTCTCAAATTTGAATCACCTCTGCTGTTTGCTGTAATGCAACCTCCCAGGTTTCAACCCCTAGTTCACTATATCAGAATTGGAGATTGTGGTATCCAGAAATCTGCATTTTTGAGAAGCTCTTGGGTGACTCTAAAACATAATAAAGTTTAGTAAGCACTGTGAAAAATTCAAGTAGTTAAAAAAAATGTGCACTGCATGAAAGTGCCCTGGGATAAGACAGGAGGGCAGCAGGGGGGCTGGTAATGGGAGCAGGGATAGGGGGTGGAAATACAGACCTCAGCGCTAGATTTGCCCGGGGGGGGGGGGGCTTTGTCCTAATTGGTAAAAAGGCACCCCATAGGCTAGCAGCAGACTTAGCTATACCAGATGAGAAGTCAAAGATTTGGTGTGTATCATCCTCAATATAAAAAATAGATTCCCTTTGACTTTGTTTCACCAAAGGAGATTTCTTCTACCTCACAATGCTTGTTCTGATGGCTAACAGGGAGAGGAAATGGCGACCTATTTTTTTTAATGGACTGGAAAATTTCTTATACTCATCTTAACCAGTTCGTGTAAAAATGTGAACTGCATTATAATTTACCAGTATCTCATGATGGTAATTGTACCCATCCAAATACAAGATGATCTCCTTCAAAGATCCTACAGGAAACAGAAATCTTTCTAGATTTATTATCACAGGCACTTCTTATCTGAGCAGAGAAATTTCCTTTTCATGCTAGAAAGTTAAAATTTTGGCCCATCTCTAGCAAGACTATAATGACGTTTTTGTGCCAACCAGACCCCTCATGCTTTGTCTTATTTTCTTCACACATTTCTAATTTATTTCATCTTGCAAAATTCTGTCAATCTTTAGAGCACTCATTAAACGCTTTCAGAACAGACGTGTGTCAATTATGTACATTTACACATCAGGTATACAATAAATACTGGAAACTTTTTTAATTGTCAAGCTTTACCCATATTTCTATGAGAAAGAATATGCTGTATCATTACCAGAAATTGCACTTATGTGTTTTGATGAAATCTCATTTTAAAGTCTATAAATGCCTCGTCATTATCACAATCATAAAATAATTCTGCAGGCATAATACCAGTTCAATATGCCAGGCCTCTGGTATAGCAGCATAGCCAAATGACATAAAAAAGGTAATGATTTCATCCTCTGAACCTTCTGAATAGGTGCTATCTATTCCTGCTCTAAATCTTGTTTATTATTTGTAACATGACCTACTTTTAAAAAGAATCTGAAATAGATAAAAATAAAAACAAAAAACTTAAGGACAATAAAATCCTTAAACTGACGGTAAAGAATAAGTACAATGTAACTAGGATGGGGATAATATAGAAATCCCAGGCTAAGAAAAGCTCCTACCTTAAGCATAAGTGCAACTTACCTCTGAGCATCCCAGTGCCCAAGGGAAAAAAGAACAGAGATGAGTTACACAGCTGCCATATTAAAAAAAGGAAGCATGCCAATTCACCAGATCGAACTTTTTGCTAGGGCTAAACTCGATAAATTAGGTCGTATGTGTTTTTACATAAAGCAATCTGTATAACACATTTAAAGGCCCTTAATAGCAGTTTTACAAAGCTGGTTAATGAAACCATGTGAGGGGTTTTCAAATACTGATTCCAAGGTCTCAATTCTACTGAGGTTTTAAGTAAGTTTTCAGGCAAGGCTGACGATTACTCACATCTGGGAATACCTGACCTAAACAATGCTTTTTATTTTTTTCCCAGCTTTACTGAGCTACAATTGATATACAACAAACTGCATGCACTTAAAGTATACAATTTGATGAGTCTGACACACGTATACACTTGTGAAATCATCATCATAATGAAGACGGTAAACATGTCCATCACCGCAAAAGTTTCTTCGTACTCCCTCTCTGTCACTCATGCCCGCAACCCTACCAACAATGTTTTTTTTTTGTTTTTTTGGGTTTTTTGGCAGTACGCGGGCCTCTCACTGTTGTGGCCTCTCCCGTTGTGGAGCACAGGCTCCGGACATGTAGGTTCAGTGGCCATGGCTCACCGGCCCAGCCACTCCGCAGCATGTGGGATCTTCCCAGACCGGGGCACAAACCCGTGTCCCCTGCATCGGCAGGCAGACTCTCAACCACTGCGCCACCAGGGAAGCCCCCAACAATTCTTTTTTAATATCAAATGTATCAGCACAGTTTTTCACAATAACTGAAGAGCAAATGGTTCAAGACTGAAATCACTGAGGAGCAGTCTCTGTTATTGGTTGAAAGGAGAGTCTTCTGTCAGGTTAGATTCTGACGTGGAAGTGACAAAATGATACCTCACGCAGATAATTTTGTCTTCCTGGAGTCGGGCTTCAGACAGCTCTTGAAAGTTTTCAGCAAGACTCTATGCTACGCACTTTCTAGAAGGAGACTGAATTAAAATGCACCCCATGAAGAAACTCACTTGATCTACTGTCATGGTTTTTAAAAGATTTTTCTTGTAACCGACAGATGCTGAAGATTAGCTGATAAAAACACTGAATTTGGTTTTGGCATAACTGAGCTGTCCTTACTGAGAGTAATTAACTAATGTGTTTGTTTAGTTGCTGTTTGAAGCAATCATAAGAAGTTGCCAAGAGAGGAGAAAAGAATGTTTACCTTCTTATATGATCACAGGAAGGCACCTAACATCTAATCTAGTTATCAAGTTATTTCTATAAATTACAGTAGGAAACAGGGACCGGAACACAGAGACCCTTTGCAGTATTCTTTATGGTGATTTGCTCTATGGTGAGCCCATTTTTGTCCACGTGACTCCAACAATGATATTGTGATAAGGGCTTTTAAAAGCTTGGGAGGTACTCTATCAACATCATGGCTTTGCTCCATAGATGGCACCTATCTGTGGATGAAAGGCTGATTAAAGGTCTATAAATGTTATAAACATCCTTACATTTTCTTAACTATTTTCTCCAATTAGGTGAACTCAGAGTAGTAATGTTTAATTGTATAAGAGTTGTTCCTCAAGCTTGCCTGTTCTTCATGGAGGAAATTAAATCGAGCCCCAAACTTGCAGTTTCCAGAAAGAGAAATTTGCGTTGAGCAAAACTGGCAGGTATGATATTTGCAGCAGTAAAGGGTTAAATTAATTATAAATAAGAAAGATTATACTTTAAGTCCACCCTGATGGAAAGTTCTAAGTCTTGGAAGTGTAGGACAGTATTTCAGAACATGAACTTGAGTTAGACGAACCTGGGTTTAAATATGGGCTTTACAACTTGTTAACTACATGATCTAAAGAAAAGTATTTAATCCCTGAGTCCTAATCTTTCATCTGTAAAATGGGGATAATAATACCTACGTTATAGGGTTCTCCTGAGGAGTAAATGAGATAATGCATGCAAGGTGTGTAGGCAGATGGCTGCCTAATAGTGAGTATTCAATATTCCATAAGGAGTGGTAATGTTGATGACTGTCATTACAAATTTGGGGCGCACAACTCAGAAAATGATTAAAAAATGTTGGCAGTAACATATCTCCTACAAATGTCTTCTTCAGTCTAAGACTGCCAGGCTGAAGTCATAGGAAATTCTTTTGATCAAATTAAAGTTCCTTTTGGTATATAGATATCCTCATTCCCCTCAGCCTCCTTTGCCCCTTGTAGCCATAACAGTGGCTAACAGTGTAAGAGTGTTGAGAAAGAGAACAGGCTTAACAAGCTAATGATTACAGTTGCCCCTGAACAAGTTGGGGGTTAGGGGGACTGGACCGATCTCCACACAGTCAAAAATCTGCATATAACTTTACAGTTAGCCATTCGTATCCCAAGTTCTGCATCCATGGATTCAACCAACCTCAATACTATGGTACCATAGTATTTAACGAAGAAAAGCCCATGTATAAGTGGACCTGTGCAGTTCAAATATGTGTTGTTTAAGGGTCAACTGTACTTTTAATTCTAACATATGCACCTCGGATAGAGACAAGCAAGGGAAAAACATCAATAACACTAGTCCCTTGGCTAGGAACACAAATATCCCCTAAAGTTATCCCAAGCCATCATTTAACAACATTAAATTATTATAGTGGTTGGGCTTATTTAGCAAACATTTTCCTACTGATTAGGATGGTTGTCTCTACAGATGCAGCCCAGACAAGCAGCTGTCTCAACCCAGCTTTTCTAAAGCAGAGGCCTGGGAAAACCATGGCAGCTTTGTGCTCCCAGAGTAAAAAACTTCTTTTAAGTTCTTATCCACACTGTGTAGTAATTATTTTCTATACATCTATCTGCTTCCCCAGCCTGAGTCTAAGAACCCTGAGGTAATGGGCCCATTACGGATAATCCCTGCCTGAGAAAATCTCTCCTGAGTTTTCAGGAAAAAAAGAGGGATTATTGCCAAGACCTGAAAACCAGGAGTATGCTTATGACTTTTTTTGTCTTTAAAAAAGGCAAATCACGTGGAGCGGCTGGGCCCGTGAGCCATGGCCGTTGGGCCTGCTCGTCCGGAGCCTGTGCTCCGCAATGGGAGAGGCCGCAGCAGTGAGAGGCCCACATACGGCAAAAAAAAAAAAAAAAAAAAAAGGCAAATCAATGAATCAATTTTATCCTAGATTCAGCTTGGCATAATTATAAATCCTGTTTTTGTTCCATTAAAAAAAATGGAAAAAAAATTTAAACTATCCAGATAGTCTCTAAGGCAGACCTAAGACTGCATTAAATTTGCATGAAATCCTTTCCTCTTCCACCCACCTCTGTGAGCTGCTCAGGAAGAGTCACCTGTATCCGTGACTGTGACTGTTGGAGAGCATGACTTTCAGCTCCCTGGCGGCATCAAAGAAGAGGAGGATTTTGTAAAGTGGATGACTGTTTTGACCCAGCAATTCCTCTGGGTTTTTCTTAAGAAAAGCTGTTCTTCGGGGTAATTTGGTTTGTGGGTCTCTGAGTTACCAGGTAAGTTACTTATTTCACATAGGGGTGTAAGTGTTTTCTGGGCAAAATGCTTAAATTTAAGGTTTAAACAGAAATAAACTAGAGAAAAGAAGACATCTACATTCTATTTGAGACAGGTTATTCCACAACAGTTCTCACCTTGTGTACCCTACTCAGTTTTTAAAGTGAAAATCTAATACCATTTTAAATCAGTGGGAAAGATGGGTTGTTCAATAAATTGTGTTGGGACAATACTGATCATTTGGGGAAAAAGCATTCGTTCCCCATCTTATTCTTTCCACCAAAGAAAAAAAAGGAAAAAATCCAGATGGATCAGAAACTTAATTTTAAAAAACAAACTGTGAATGTTCTAGAAGAACAACTGAATGTTTAAAAATAACCTTGGGGGTCTTCCCTGGTGGCACAGTGGTTGAGAGTCCGCCTGCCGATGCAGGGGACACGGGTTCTTGCCCCAGTCTGGGAAGATCCCACATGCCGCGGAGCGGCTGGGCCCGTGAGCCATGGCCGTTGAGCCTGCGCGTCCGGAGCCTGTGCTCCGCAAAGGGAGAGGCCACAACAGTGGGAGGCCAGCGTACTGCAAAAAAACCCCAAAAAACAAAAAACCTTGGAATGAGAAAAAAAAAGGTCTTTGTAATGGGGTTTTTTGATATAAGTATGTCCCAAATATTATACTGGACTTACTTATACTAAGAAATTATTCATTGTTTATCAGAAATTAATGTTTAACTGCGTTTCTTGTATTTTAGTTTGCTAAATTTAGCAACCCTAATTTCTAAGACATGAAATGTAGAAACTATTAAGAAAATATGGATGATCCAATTATAGAAATGTATACATTTTTGTATAGCCAAAAAAACCTCCACAAAGACCCATAGGCAAAAATAAAAACAAATAGCTAATATTCATACGAAAAGATACTCAATTCTTTTCTTTAATAAAAGAAGAGCAAGGTAGTGTCAGTAGTCAAGATGGTGGAGTAAGAAGAACCTGAACTCACCTCCTCCCAAAAGAACACCAAAATTACAACTATTTACAGAGCAACAATCTATGAGAACAACTTAAAGACTAGCATAAAAGTTTTTCCATAACTAAAGATACAAAGAAGGAATCATGGGACTTCCCTGGTGGCACAGTGGTTAAGAATTCGCCTGCCAATGCAAGAGACACGGGTTCAATTCCTAGTCCAGGAAGACCCCACATGCCACAGAGCAACTAAGCCCATGGGCCACAACTACTGAGCTTGCGCTCTAGAGCCCATGAGCCACAACTTACTGAGCCCGTGTGCCACAACTGCTGAAGCCCACATGCCTAGAGCCTGTGCTCCGCAACAAAAGAAGCCACTGCAATGAGAAGCCCGCTCACTGCAACGAAGAGTAGCTCATGCTCGCTGCAACTAGAGAAAGCCCACACACAGCAACAAAGACCCAAAGCAGCCAATAAATAAAATTAAAAAGAAAAAAAAGAAGGAACCACAAGATGGGTAGGAGGGATGGAGATGACGTATAGTCAAAATCCTTACCCTCAGGTAGATGACCCACAAACAGGAGGATAATCACAGTTGCAGAGGTTCTTCCCAAAGAGTGAGAGGTCTGAGTACCACATTGAGCTCCCCAGCTTGGGGGTCCTGCACTGAGAAGACAAGCCTCCAGAATGTCTGGCATTGAAGACCAGTGGGACTTGAGTACAGGAGAGTTGGTGCAACACAGGAAACACAGACTCTGTGCTTAAAGGGTGCACATGAAATATCATTTGCTCTGAGTGCCAGCAAAGATGCAGTAATTTGAATGCAGCCTGGGAAAACCCATTTGTTGGTCATGGAGAGCCTCCTGGAGAGGAAGGAGGTAACTGGGACTCCCCCTGGGGACACAGACACTGGCAGGAGCCATTTTGGGGGGTTTGCTCTACCATGAGGACATTGGTGCTGGCAAGTGCCATTCTGGAGTCCTCTCTCTAGCCTATTAGTGCTAGGGGAGTATGTGCCCACCAGCAGGCCAGCACAAGCCCTGGGTCGTCCTGGGCAGGCTAATAGCCATCTTACAAAGGCAGGGTCTGGCAGCCAATTGTGCTGGGGCTAGGCCCACCTACCAGTACATCCACAGTAGTTGGCCTGTCACAACAGAAGGGTGCATGCAGCCCACATAGAGGGCACCCATAGAGTAAATAGCTCCAGTGACAAGAGGGGAGTGTGCTATTGGACCACATAGGATGTCTCTTACATAATACCATTTTTCCAAGATCAGGAAACAACTAACCTACCTAATACATAGACATAAACACAGAGTATTAGGTAAAATGAGGCAACAGAGGAATATGTTCCAAATGCAGGAACAAGACATAACCTCAGAAAAAAAAAAAAAACTTTAAAAAGGGGCAAAAGCAAGCTACCAAATAAAGAGTTAAAGGTAATGATCATGAGATCAATAAACTCAAGAGAAGAATGGATGAACACAGTGAGAATTTTAACAAAGGGTTAGAAAACATAAAGAACCAAACAAAGCTGAAGAATACAATAGCTGAAAGAAAAAATACACTAGAAGGAATCAGCAGTAGATGATACAGAGGAACAGATCAGTGACCTGGAAGACAGAGTAGTAAAAATCACCCAAGCTGAACAGAAAAAAGAAAAAAGGATTTTAAAAAATGAGGATAGTTTAAGGGACTTCTGAGACAACATCAAGCATACTGACATTTGCATTATAGGGGTCCCAGAAGGAGAAGAGAGAGAGAAAGGGGCAGAGCACTTATTTGAAGAAATAATAGCTGAAAACGTCCTTAACCTATAAAAGGAAACAGATACCCAAGTCCAGGAAGCACAGAGAGTCCTGAACAAGATGAATCCAAAGAAGTCCACACTGAGAGACACTGTAATTAAAATGACAAAAAGGCAACTCTCTCACACCATATACAAAAATGAACTTGAAATGTATGAAAGACTTAAATGTAAGACCCGAAACCTTAAAACTCCTAGAAGAAAACATAGGCAGTACACTCTTTGACATCGTCCTTAGCAGTACTTTGTTTGGATATGGCTCCTCAGGCGAGGGAAACCAAAGCAAAACTAAACAAATGGGACTACATCAAACTAAAAAGCTTTTGCACAACAAAACAAAAGACAGCCTACTGAATGGGAGAAGATATTTGTTAATAGTACATCTGACAAGGGGTTAATATCCAAAATATACAAAGAACTCATATAACTCAACATCAAAAGAAAAAACAACCTGATTTAAAAATGGGCAGAGGACCTGAATAGACATTTTTCCAAAGATGACACACAGATGGCCAACAGGCACATGAAAAGATGCTCAATATCACTAATCATCAGGGAAATGCAAACCAAAACCACAACGAGATACGGCCTGGTAAACCCAAGTAAGTATTTCCCTGAGTTCTGTGAGCCACTCCAGCAAATCAGACCTGAGGAGGGGGTCATGAGAACCTCCCATCTGTAGCCAAGTCAGACAGAAATTGTGGGTAACCTACTGCTTGTAGTTGGGATCTGAAGTGGGGTGGGAGCAATCTTATGAGACAAAACACTTAACCTGTGGGCTTGAGCCCTATCTCCAGGTATATAGTGTCAGAATTGAGTTAAATTGTAGGACACCTAGATGGTATCGTGGAGAACTGCTCGGTGTGGGGAAAACCCCACACACATTTGGTTACCAGAAGTGAAGTGTTTTGTTTGAGGAATAAAGGAGACACACAAGAAGGAGACTGAACTGAGATTTTCCATTAACGCCTCAAACCAAGTACATATCCACGTTTCCAAACTTGGAGAATTGAATTTGTCAATCCATAGAACGTAACAACACAGAACTGAAATCTTTAGAAATTTGTGGCAATTTTAAAGCTTAGAATTGAAGAAAGGCTCATAGACATTCATTGTAAAAGATAATTACACTTAATACTATCTACAAATTACTACCAGTATGTTTCCTATTGCTGCTCTAACAAATTTAACAGCTTAAAACAATGCAAATTTATTCTCTTATTGTTCTGCAGGTTAGAAGTCTGAACTCTGATACACTGTGCTAAAATGAAGGTGCTAGTTAGCAGGGTTGTTCCTTATCAGAGGCTGTAGGGGAGAATCTGTTTCCTTGCCTTTTCCAGCTTCTAGAGGTTCTCTGCATTCCTTGGTTCCTGGCCCCTTCTCTGCATCATTCCAGTCTCTTGCTTCCATTGTCACATCTTATGCTTCTCCTCAGATCTACTATCTCCCTCCTTAGACCCATACATTGAGGGCCTACCCAGATAATCCAGGATAAGCCTTTCATCTCAAGATCCTTAAACACATCTGCAAAGTCCCTTTTGCCATACAAGGTAACATAACGTGACAAGGTAAGGTACCAAAAATACATGGCGATTAGGATGTGGACATCTTTGGGAGCCATTATTTAGACAACCACACTGCCACGTGCTGCTATCCTATAATCAGTTCCTTACTAATGCAAGTTTTCTATCCCTTTCCCCAGTCAGTCATTCAGAATTAAATCATCAACAAAAGCAACTAAAAAAAACGAAAAAAAACTAGAAAATAAACTCTTTTCTAATGTCCCAACTTGAGTTATAAAAAATATTTATTTTTTCATTCTTTTTTCAACTTTTGCTCTTTTATGACAAAGGCATTTACATACAAACACACCTGCCTGAAGGTAATACAAAACAGTTCTCTTCCCTTCATCCACACCACTTTCCTACACTGTGCTTTCTCCTACTTAGCGTTCCACCACATCCCCCAATACCCACTGCTCCTAACCACATCATTAACAGAACTCCAAAAATTTTAAAACAATCCTCCATTCTAATCCTCCCTAAGGAACTGTCTCCTTCTTTTCTATAAAATTTCTTTTGTCTTCGTAATACATCTTTGCTATTTCCTTTTCAACTTTACTCCTTATCAAATGTGTCCAAAGATTCTTGATTGTTCTTTACTCCATCTTTCACGAAACGATATGGCACTAGTAATTCTCCATATTAATTTTAACCACAAGCTTACACCACATCATAAATTTGACCTTCCTGAACTGTTTTCCCCTTTACCTTTCCTTCAAAAATCTTTTTAAAACTCTGAATTTAAAAACTGAGGTAGAATTTCTACACAGGGAAATTCAGAGGTAGTAAGTGTATAGTTTGGTAGTGTCATTTTTTTTTTTTTTTTTTTTTTTTTTTTTGGAGTACGCGGGCCTCTGACTGCTGTGTCCTCTCCCCCTGCAGAGCACAGGCTCCAGACGCGCGCAGGCTCAGTGGCCATGGCTCACGGGCCCAGCCGCTCCGCGGCATGTGGGATCCTCCCGGACCGGGGCACGAACCCGTGTCCCCTGCATCGGCAGGCGGACTCTCAACCACTGCGCCACCAGGGAAGCCCTGGTAGTGTCATTTTAATACTGTTGATTTCTCATCCTTTTACCTCTAGTTTATAAAAAAAAAAAAGTTTTATAATTTCTATCCAACCCCTTCTACTATTCACAAATGTGCATGCTTCCATACCATTATTTCTCTAATATTTAATGATTTAATCTCATATTAAATCAGATCTTAACCAGAAATGTGGACGTTTAAGGGTGGGCCATTATGTTCCCAAAGGAAGTCTCTCAAAGCCCATCTTCCACCTCAGCCATGCTAACTCCTGGAGAAACAGCCTCAGAAATTAGAAATGTTGGTTTATGATGCTAATGCTCAAAATGCCCTTTGGCTTTTCAGTTCCTTGGAGGAAATAATTCTTAAACATCAAAAGATGCTTGTTGTGATCTAGCATGTCTGAGAATTCAGTGATGCAAACGGAACTTCCTAACAAGCCAGGGGCTGGGAGGGACAGAAAACAACAGTACTGATTAACCAGGACATCCCAATATTCCCCTTGCTGAGTAAGATAAGATAATGGGGCCCCTGAGACACTTTGTGAAGCCAATAACAAAGCAGAAGGAGAAGCTCTCTTTACAGAAAAGGCTGCAAACACCGAAAAAAATAATCACTGAGAGAAGCTATTAAGTGCCTTTTTCTCAAACTTTCCACAAATGGGGTAGAGGTTCCCCTTTGAAATTAAAGAAGATGGTAGCCACAGGCTTACAGTTGAGCTGGTGTCTTCCAGGTTGTCTAATATCGTGATTCCGAGATCCCATGATTCAAACCTACTCCATTGTTTCAGGTGAAGGAAGACCTGAGATGCACCCAGCATAGTAACTGCACACATAGAAAAGGACTCTTTTGAAAGATCACTTTAATAGCCACATTTTGTATCATTTCCCTAAGCTGAATCATGTTCTCATCCCTCCCTCCAGGCAAAGAGGACATGGAAAAGTAGCAGGAGATATAATCACAGATCACACACTTGCAACGTGGGTGTGAGAAGCCGTTTCCAGGGAGAAGATGACAAACATACTGATGCACCCGAAATATGCATATGAGCAGGGATTCCATTGGGCATTTGTAAGGCTGGCAAGAGCTTCAGAATTTGGTTCTCAAGGAAATGAGGCGGGTAAGGAATCCCCCCAAATGTCAATGTATCTTCTTACCATCTGAACAATGCTAGGCATATTGTATACGGTTGGAATGTGGCATTTAAAGGGAGGTGAAGAAACATTTCCCCCATGATTTTTGATATAAAATCAAGATGACAGGAGTTCCTTAACTAGCAAAATTGAAGGAGGGGCAGAGCAATGAGGGCTCACCCACCCACCCATGGTTCGAATGCAAATGCCCCCCCCCCCCCCA
>NW_006790307.1:511403-544928 GCF_000442215.2 Lipotes vexillifer
GGTTCGCGAGCCAATCCCCCCCCCCCCCCGACAAAGAACAGTGATCTCAGTGGGTCTGCCCAACTCAACAAAGCCTGGATTTTTTCCAGTGGTTCCCACACCTAGAAGAGCATGACACTGTGCTAAGCTCGAAATGAGAGCTCAGTAAATGTCAGTGGAATAAGAAAGGAATGAAAATCCAGCAAACACAGTTTCAGTTAAGCAGATCTGGGGGGGCAGGGCAGGTGGGAGTGGGGGCAGGATCCTAGACTTCATGGGCGTTCTTTCAAGGGCCACATGTATTTGTTTGGGATCGTAAATACCATAGATGCAGTTGCATAAACAATCATGTGTATTTGCTTGTGTTTTCACCGACTGTGCCAACTATTTTCAGATAATTTCCAAGAGAAAGCGATCGTGTCTACTATGCTTTTTGTCATTACAACATTTCTTTTCTTCCCTTCCTGCTTGGTTATTTAAAAATCTATCTCTAGCCTGTCCAACCAAGCCATGTGCGTGTAACTACTGTCACTGATGGTTCCTGTTCCTTCGACTCACCTGCCCCAGCCCTGCTTGGGTGCTTTACCTCCCCGAGAAGCCTTCCAACACTGCTGTTCCTACCCATGGCACTGTTTTGGACCTAGCATGCTAGGAAATGCTGCCAGCACCTGGTAAAGCCAATACCAATGCACCCAAGCAGGTGAGAGACATTCTAGTTTTTCCAGACCTCTGAAAAAGATCCTTAGCTCGTTTAAGGAAATCACTATTTCAGGAAATCACTATTAATGTCTGATTAGGTGAAGTTCAATTCCCTGTGATTAGATCCTCAATGAAGAAAAATCAGCCAGTCACCAAAATTTCTTCTCCTATCTATAGCCATCATGCCATCAGCATGGCTTCATTATTTTGGCAGCTCTCAAGAGAGGATCTGAAAATGTATCCTGGGTGGGGAAAAAGTGAATTGCACAGCTTTTTGATTATTATGAAAGCTCGAAGGAAACAGGGCTACTTCTATCATAATTTTGTCATTCTAGACATTTCCCAATTGTTAAAAACCCATCTCATTAAAATGTATTACTCACCAAGCAGTTATTTTTTTAATTAAATAATTAGCAGAGTATACATATTTTGCTGCTGCATGTAGGAAGATAGAAACAGGTTAGCACTTCTATCAAGGCTAGCAATGAACCCTTGAACCTAACCCCTAAATCATACAGTGAAGAGTACATGAATAATAGCTTTACGTTCTGCTTTGTTATAGTCTGTAATGTAGTTATTTCTCTCGGTAAAAGTACACTGAGCGAATATTGAATTACTTTAGCCCAGTAAAATTAGCTAAATTAATTGTCAAGCTCTTTTCCTAACTGATAAATTGCTTATACGTATATGTTTGGAGAGCAACAGTTTTATAGAGGAATGTGCATAACAATGAAAGTGATGACTTATGGTACAATAATAGAATTTTTTAAACTTGAGTAATTAAAAAGACCCCATCAGTCAATCATAAAGTTTCTCTTGTCTGTGCCAGTAACTTAACTTTACCCTGGTAGCATGTGATATGCAAAATTCAAGAAAATACACATATATAGCCATCAGACTGTTGGACTAAACACTATGAAGAGTTTGAAAATCACTAAAAAATTTTTGGCACAAGTATTCCTAGGGAAATCTGTTTTCCTCTGACGCGAGACTACTATTGATGTCCCAGAGAGGGGCCACTCCTTTAACCAGAGTCCCACAGTGATAAAGGCACAGGGCAAAGCTGCACATGACCCAAGACAGACAGGTACTGTAAGTAGGAAATAAACTCTCATTGTTATGAGCTACTGAGATTTTCAGGTTGTTATCCCAGCACAGTGTGGCTGAAGCTGACTGAATCGCACAGATATAGGGTGGGGAATCGTACAGTTTCACCAAGTGAACAGCCGTGATGGTCACAACCAGTCCTCTCTTAATCTAAAGCACAAAAACAGTTTGCAGGTGCACATCTGAGTATTTTAAAAGACTTTCTTGGTACTCAGCTCCCTTCCATTCAGCCATTCAACAACACTTGCAGCACCTACAGTGTGGCAAGCACCAGGGCGGTGCTGGTGTGTTGGTTCTCACGAGCCAGCGGTAAGCTTGCAGGCAGAACACTGTCTGCTCCTATCTGTATTCCCATCACCCGGCACAATGCCAGGCACTTGCCCCAGGTGCTCTGTAAATGTTTGCTGTTTGTTTACTGTTGAGATACATTTCAAAATGCATTTGTACAAATGAAGAGGCAATACAAGAAAAGTATTTCTGTGTGCCTGGGGAAATAAAAAGGAAATATCTTTTGAGCAAACATGAAAGAAGAGGAGGATTATAGAGTCCAAGTTTCTTGGGAGAAGACATAGCACATACAAATGCACTAGTCCCTTCATCTGTCATTTCAGAGTATTTTGCCACCAATGGTACAATTACAGAATGTTATAGTTGCAATCTCATTGATCAGATTTCATAGAGTCCCTGATGTTATCCGATCCCAGTACGGCCTGGAATCCTGGCTGATGTCAGCAGCAGTACAAGCAGAGTGCTGGAGAGCCTGGGCTATGGAGGCAGAATGCACAGGTTTGAATCCTGCTTATGCTACTTGTCAGCTGTGTGATCTGTGCAACTTGTTTAACCTCTCTGTGCTTCATTCCCTTATGTATAAAATGAGAATTATGACAATAATGCCTTGCAGGGATATTGTGCAGATTTAATGAGATTCAATGTATAAAGCACTGTTTCTGGAACAGAGTAAGCATGGTAGGAGGGCATTGGCTATTATTGGATAAGGCCAGAGGAAGATTACCAGGGAAATAGTCAAGTCTCTGCCTATGAATCAGTCCTTTCCAGGAGTTTTATCAATAACTTAGATAAGGAGATTAAAGTCATTCTGACTTGCAATTAGGATAACATTTTACAATGGAAAAAATAACAAATATGATGTGTGCCAGAATCAAGATTCAAAGTAGTCATGAGAAGGGAACAATCAGTAAAAAAGTAACAGTATGTATTTATATAGGGATACATTTTAAATTCTTTCATTTAAATCCAGAACATCATTCTCACAGTGAAATGTTAGAAATGGGGAGAGGGACAGACTTTAAGAGTAGCATGTATAGGGACTTCCCTGGTGGTCCAGTGGCTAAGACTCCACGCTCCCAATGCAGGGGACCCGGGTTCGATCCTTGATCTCGGAACTAGATCCCCCATGCATGCTGCAACGAGGAGTTCACATGCCAGAACTAAGAGTCCACGCGCTGCAACTAAGAAGTCCACATGCTGTAACGAAGATCCCACGTGCTGCAACTAAGACCTGGTGCAGCCAAAATAAGTAAGTACATTTGCAAGAAGAAGAAGAGCATCACAAGCAGTGAGAACAAGTCTATTCCCAACAGCAATGGCAGCAGTGGACTGGAGGACACCTTTGGTTTGAGGGTCAAGGACTTGGGTTCGGATACTTAACTCTGCTCCTCCCTGGTCATGTGACCTTAAAGGCTGTTTGTTCTTCTGTAAAATTCAGATAATATGGTCTACCTTCCTACTGAGACCATAGGGCTAACCAAGATGAACTTTTTCTATTTTTACTGTGGTTTAAAAAAAAAAAAAAAAAAAAAAATATATATATATACACACACACACACACACACACACATATATACATATGTACACACACACACACACACAATACAATTTGCCATTTTAAGTATACAATTTAGTGGCGTTAATTAAATTGACAATGTTGTGCAACCAGCACCATTATGCTTCCAAAACTTTTCCATCACCCCAAATGGAAGCTCTGTAACCATTAAGCAATGACTCCCCTTTCCCTCTTCCCCCAGTCCCTGATAACCTCTAATCTACCTCCATCTCTGTGAATGTGCCTATTCTAGGTATTTCCTCAGATGAATTACTGACAACTAAAAATGTTTGGAAATGGAGTAGGATGCTTCAGGAGAAATGACATCCATTGTCACCAAAGTTGTTAAAATAGAGAATGGAAGATACTTTCAAAAAACGTGGCAGGGGGGCTTCCCTGGTGGCGCAGTGGTTGAGAGTCCGCCTGCCGATGCAGGGGACACGGGTTCGTGCCCCGGTCCGGGAAGATCCCGCATGCCGCGGAGCAGCTGGGCCCGTGAGCCATGGCCGCTGAGCCTGCGCGTCCGGAGCCTGTGCTCCGCAACGGAAGGGGCCACAGTGAGAGGCCCGCATACCGCAAAAAAAATAAAATAAAAAAATAAGGGGATTTCCCTGGTGGTGCAGTGGTTAAGAATCCGCCTGCCAATGCAGGGCACACGGGTTCAAGCCCTGCTGGGAAGATCTCACATGCCGCGGAGCAACAAAACCCGTGCACCACAACTACTGAGGCTGCGCTCTAGAGCCCACAAGCCACAACTACTGAGTCCACGTGCCTAGAGACCGTGCTCCACAACAAGAGAAGCCACCGCAATGAGAAGCCCGCACACCGCAACGAAGAGTAGCCCCCGCTCACGGCAACTAGAGAAAGCCCACGAGCAGCAACGAAGACCCAACGCCGCCAAAAATAAATAAATAAAATAAATAAATTTATTAAAAAAAAAAAACGTGGCAGGGATTCACTTCGGGTTGGAATAAATGACTAGAAGATGTCTCCCAGATTTGATACCCTCTACATGTGTTAGAGGCTAATTCTGGCCCCATTTTATCCACGATGAAACTGAGGCAAGAGCTCTTCAGTAAGTAGACCAAGGTCATACACCAAGTCAGGAAGAGAGCTATGGATAGAACTCAAGTCTCCTGACGCACAGCCCTGTCCTGCATTCCACCATCTGACGGTGCTGCACTCTGTGACCTACTTGTCCTACAGCTCCTGTAGTTTTCCTCCCAAATACCCTCGCAGCTTTGTTTAATAGCTACATAAACTATCACAAGTGAAAAGTGATTTAATAACATCAAATTCTTAACTTTACTGCCACAATGATGAAAGCTGTTAGAAGGTGAATTTGCAAGCATAAAAACACTTTGAATAACCATCAGAAAACAGACTCTCAAATTTACATCCTAAGTAATGTACAGCCATTTGGGTGTCAGACTTTGAAAGAACACTGAAGTGAATTCCATACATATTCTATAGCATACTGGAGAGGGCACAGCCATCATTGCTTTTTTTTTTTTTTTTTTTAAGTACAGGTTTTGAGACCAACGAGAGCTTTCAATTCTGATGTAATCTCTCTTAATATGGAACCAGACACAACTGTATACAGAAAAGACTCAATTTTGGTAAGATTCCAGATTCACTGTTTTCTTTTTTAAGACTCAAGATATATCATTGGACTTAATGCCTAAAAAGAAAACCAATATATTCCTTTAAAAAACAACTATAGAACCAGTCTCTTATTTAATGAAAGATTATAAGAAATATTTTTCAGAGTAAACAGAAAACAAAAGTAAAAAGCTCTATTAAAAATTAAATTTTTATCAAATAACAAGTCTAGTATTTAGTAATTCATTCAAAGGTCAATAAAATTTCCCTATGGAATTTATTCAAAATATCACTTCCCATATTTATATGCACATTTTCCCACATTTGTATCCTAAGAGGTCTGCAAGTAAAGATGAGGTTTTTTTCTTTAGTAATTTGTCTTATAAAAAAATAAAAGGAGGGCTTCCCTGGTGGCGCAGTGGTTGAGAGTCCGCCTGCCGATGCAGGGGACACGGGTTCGTGCCCCGGTCCGGGAAGATCCCACACGCCGCGGAGCGGCTGGGCCCGTGAGCCATGGCCGCTGAGCCTGCAGGTCCGGAGCCTGTGCTCCGCAACGGGAGAGGCCACAACAGTGAGAGGCCCGTGTACCGCAAGAAACAAAAACAAACAAACAAACAAACAAAAAAGGAAAGCTTAGAAGCCAATGGAACAATTAAATTCAACCTATAAATATATTAAAAGAAATCTGGTTTTAGAGCTTCATAAGTTGAAAACAAATGCAAAGACATAGCCAAAATCAATAACAATTGACCAATCATTTTTCACTGTATTGGTTATAAATGTATTCAGAGACATGTATATAAACATGTAAGTACAATCTCACTTACATGCTTAATCTCACTTCTGTACAGTCTCATGTCCGTTCCCTCCTTCCCTTCTCCACTAATTCTGCCTTTGCCCAAGCTCTTTTCATCCCTTGTTTAGACTGATGTGATTACTTTTCAATTTGTTTAACCTTCCTCCATTTTTGGCTTATATCCAGTCTGTCTTCCATGCAGCCACAAGACTGGTCTCCCTCAAGTACAAATGTGACTTGCTACTCCAGTGCACACTGAATAAAGTCTAAAACCTTAGCATGCCATAAGAGCACAGTATTATCTCATTCAATCTCTGCCGGTTCATCTATCACTTTTCCCCTAAATGCACTCTCCAAGAATATGTAGCTCCTTACACTTCTTTCAGTTGCCTATAACATTCCAAATATCAATGCCTTATTTTCCCTGAAACCCCTTTCCCTAGCCTTCATTTATCTGGGAAATTCCTACTCATTTAAAAAAACAACAACAACAGCTCAAACTTTTCTCTATGAAGGCTTTTCTCTCTCCACTCCTTATCTCCATTCAAGTAGGTCCAGGCACTATACTGTGTGTGTATGTGTGTGTGTAATTATGGCACTTACTAAGTTACATTCCAATTGTTTATTTACATGTTGGTCTTTCATAGTAGTCAGTGAGTTCCTTGAAGACAGAAACAAAGTCTTATTATCTTTGATCACTGTTGTTTGGTATAAGACAGGTGATTAATAAATGCTTGTTGAATAAATGAAAGAGTAAATGACTGAAATGGTGGTAATTTTATGGATGAAATCTAGGACACTGAAAAGGATAACACATGATAGAAGACTGATAATCTATTTGTGGTAGGAAGCTTCTGCAGCCCCTAAAACAGTATTGCTTATTTCAAGGAGAGGAGCTAGGTATTCACATAAGTGAATTTTCCAAATAACTGAGGTTTAACCTTTCAAGTTGAATAAAAACTAATACAAATATTAAAATATAATTGGTAACATCTTTCTAAAAACGCATTACACATTTCCTTGCCTTTTAAGGAGAGTATATTGAACCAAATTTAACTTTTTTGATGACTCAGTGTCATCATTATGAAACTCAGTTACTGTTGAGGTAGGAGGACTGTCTGCTCCTCCACTAAATGGCTCCAGACTGTTAACCATTTGGTTCTTTGCTAATCTTCTTTCTCTCTCACCATTAGGATATGATCTAGTGTCTTAAGCTGTTGTAATTGTACAAGCCCTTCAGAATCAGGGAATCACAAAATCGTAAAACTTGAGAACTTAGAGGACTCTTAGAGATCATTTAATCTATCAATCTATCAAATTTTGTAGATATGAAAACTAAGCCCTAAGTAAGTGAGCATTCCTTTTCTGATTGATTGCTTTTAACCTTCTATTTTAATGGCTTTCAAACTGTGTTCTAAAGAGCATTCTACTCAACTTTAGCTGGGGCCATTATGTTCATCTTTCTCTAAAATGCTAAGGGCAAATTTAAGTTGAAAATATATACTATAGGACCCACATACTCTGAAGGAACTTAAAAATTAGGATATAACTGTTCAGTGTCAGAAGTACAATGTATTTATTTTATTTCACAATAGAATCCATTTTTTTTTGTTATTTTTGTGTGTTCCACTGCTTTACTCATCAATCAAATCTCTATTATTTATTCAGCCTCCAATCAGTGAATAACAGGGCTATTCACTGATTAGTTTTTCTACCCCAGTTGTTAGAAATTTACAGAGCAAGGAAAGAAAAGCACATACATTTACTAAGTACTCATTCTTGTGCAGATATGATCCTTTCCAAAACAAAACAAACAAACAAACAAAAACCTTAAGACAGATAACATTATCCTCATTGTATAGATGAGGAAACCAAGAGCAAGAAGTTCCACCATTTCCCCTAGGTTACATAGTTAGTAAGTGGTAGATGTAAACACAGATGCCTACTGCCACATAGTTGCTGCATTAAGGAATTCATAATCTATAAAAGAAAAAGATACATATTCAACCAACTCTATAACAGTGTGAAAAAAGCAACCCTATCCCTGTAGGAGCTCAGAAGAGGAAGTGACTGATTATACCTGAAAAGGTGAGAGAAGGTTACACAGTGGTCTTTGAGGCAAATCTTATTAACAATAATAAAAATAGGCAGACGCCTGAGTGGAGGAGGTGCTGCTGTCGCCCCCGTCCCCGCCTCCACCTGGAGCCCGGAGCCCAGAGCCCACCACTCTGCGTGGAGCCCACCCGTGTCTCCGGTGCGCGTCCCCGTCCCTCCAACCTCAGCCGCCGGGGATGCGGCGGGTTGAGCGAGACACTCTGTTGGCATCAGGCAAGCAGGATCACAACAACTCATTTTTTCCAGTGAAATAATCCATTCATCAAGGGGAAATTGAATCGGAAAGACATCTTGCCAGCTATGTGGTTTGGAATAGATCAAGGAAGACATGGAAGGGATCTCCATTGACATCAGAAGCTGTGATATCAGGACCTCCTGCTCATCTTCAGGTAAGAGTTCAACCTACAGATGCTTTACAAGTCTTACTATTAAAATTACTCCTAGACGGACCTTCAAGATGACAGAGGAGTAATATGTGGAGATCACCTTCCTCCCCACAAATACATCAGAAATACATCTACATGTGGAACAACTCCAACAGAACACCTACTGAATGCTGGCAGAAGACCTCAGACTTCCCAAAAGGCAAGAAATTCCCCATGTACCTGGCCGTGTGGCTGACAGGGTCTTGGTGCTCCGGCCTGATGTCAGGCATGAGCCTCCGAGGTGGGAGAGCCGAGTTCAGGACACTGGTCCACCAGAGACCTCCCGGCCCCACGTAATATCAATCAGTAAGAGCTCTCCCAGAGACCTCCATCTCAACGCTAAGATCCAGATCCACTCAACGACCAGCAAGCTCCAGTGCTGGACACCCCATGCCAAACAACTAGGAAGACAGGAACACAACCCCACCCATTAGCAGAGAGGCTGCCAAAAATCAAAATAAGTTCACAGACACCCCAAAACACACCATGGGACATGGTCCTGCCCAACAGAAAGACAAGATCCAGCCTCATCCACCAGAACACGGGCACCAGTCCCCTCCACCATGAAGCCTACACAACCCACTGAACCAACTGTACTCACTGAGGGCAGACACCAAAGACAACAGGAACTACGAACGTGCAGCCTGCGAAAAGGAGACCCCAAACAAAGTTAAGTTAAGCAAAATGAGAAGACAGAAAAATACATAGCAGATGAAGGAGCAAGGTAAAAACTCACCAGGCCAAACAAATGCAGAGGAAATAGGCAGTCTACCTGAAAAAGAATTCAGAGTAATGAGAGTAAAGATGATCCAAAATCTTGGAAATAGAATGGAGAAAATACAAGAAATGTTTAACAAGGACCTAGAAGAACTGAGCAAACATACAATGATGAACAACACAACAGATGAAATTAAAAATTCTCTAGAAGGAATCAATAGCAGAATAACTGAGGCAGAAGAACAGATAAGTGACCTGGAAGATAAAACTGTGGAAATAACTACCACAGAGCAGAACAAAGAAAAAAGAATGAAAGGAATTGAGGACAGTCACAGAGGCCTCTGGGACAACATTAAATGCACCAACATTTGAATTACAGGAGTCCCAGAAGAAGAAGAGAAAAAGAAAGGGTCTGAGAAAATATTTGAAGAGATTATAGTGGAAAACTTCCCTAACATGGGAAAGTCCAGGAAGCACAGAGAGTCCCATACAGGATAAATCCAAGGAGAAACACATCAAGACACATATTACTCAAACTATCAAAAATTAAATACAAAGAAAAAATATTGAAAGCAGCAAGGGAAAAGCAACAAATAACATACAAGGTAATCCCCATAAGGTTAACAGCTGATCTTTCAGCAGAAACTCTGCAAGCCAGAAGGGAGTGGCAGGACATATTTAAAGTGATGAAAGGGAAAAACCTACAACCAAGATTACTCTACCCAGCAAGGATCTCATTCAGATTTGATGGAGAAATTAAAACCTTTACAGACAAGCAAAAGCTGAGAGAGCTCAGCACCACCAAACCAGCTTTACAACAAATGCTAAAGGAACTTCTCTAGGCAGGAAACACAAGAGAAGGAAAAGACCTACAATAACAAACCCAAAACAATTAAGAAAATGGGAATAGGAACATACATATCGATAATTACCTTAAATGTAAATGGATTAAATGCTCCAACCAAAAGACATAGACTGACCCGTATATATGCTGTCTACAAGAGATCCACTTCAGACCTAGGGACACATACAGACTGAAAGTGAGGGGATGGAAAAGATATTCCATGCAAATGGAAATCAAAAGAAAGCTGGAGTAGCAATTCTCATATCAGACAAAATAGACTTTAAAATAAAGACTGTCAGAAGAGACAAAGAAGGACACTACATAATGATCAAGGGATCAATCCAAGAAGAAGATATAACAATTGTAAATACATATGCACCCAACAAACGAGCACCTCAATACATAAGGCAAATGCTAACAGCCATAAAAGGGGAACTCGACAGTAACACAATCATAGTAGGGGACTTTAACACCCCACTTTCACCAACGGATAGATCAACCAAAATGAAAGTAAATAAGGAAACACAAGCTTTAAATGACACATTAAACAAGATGGATTTAATTGATATTTATAGGACATTCCATCCAAAAACAACAGAATACACTTTCTTCTCAAGTGCTCATGGAACATTCTCCAGGACAGATCATATCTTGGGTCACAAATCAAGCCTTGGTAAATTTAAGAAAATTGAAATCGTATCAAGTATCTTTTCCGACCACAACACTATGAGACTAGATATCAATTACAGGAAAAAAACTGTAAAAAATACAAACACATGTAGGCTAAACAATACGCTACTAAATAACCAAGATGTCACTGAAGAAAAAGGAAATCAAAAAATACCTGGAAACAAATGACAATGAAAACAGGACAACCCAAAACCTATGGGATGCAGCAAAAGCAGCTCTAAGAGGGAAGTTTATAGCAATACAATCCTACCTCAAGAAACAAGAAACATCTCAAATAAACAACCTAACCTTACACCTAAAGCAATTAGAGAAAGAAGAACAAAAAAACCCCAAAGTTAGCTGAAGAAAAGAAATCATAAAGATCAGAAATAAATGAAAAAGAAATGAAGGAAACAATAGCAAAGATCACTAAAACTAAAAGCTGGTTCTTTGAGAAGATAAACAAAACTGATAAAACATTAGCCAGACTCATCAAGAAAAAAAGGGAAAGACTCAAATCAATAGAATTAGAAATGAAAAAGGAGAAGTAAAAACTGACACAGCAGAAATACAAAGGGTCATGAGCAATTACTACTAGCAACTATATGCCAATAAAATGGACAACCTGGAAGAAATGGACAAATTCTCAGAAATGCACAACCTTCTGAGACTGAACCAGGAAGAAACAGAAAATATAAACAGACCAATCACAAGCACTGAAATTTAAACTGTGATTAAAAATCTTCCAACAAACAAAAGCCCAGGACCAGATGGCTTCACAGGCGAATTCTATCAAACATTTAGAGAAGAGCTAACACCTATCCTTCTCAAACTCTTCCAAAATATAGCAGAGGGAGGAACACTCCCAAACTCATTCTATGAGGCCACCATTGCCCTGATACCAAAACCAGACAAAGATGTCACAAAGAAAGAAAACTATAGGCCAATATCACTGATGAACACAGATGCAAAAATCCTCAACAAAACACTAGCAAACAGAATCCAACAGTACATTAAAAGGATCATAGACCATGATCAAGTGGGGTTTATCCCAGGAATGCAAGGAGTTTTCAATATACGCAAATCAATCAATGTGATACACCACATTAACAAACTGAAGGATAAAAACCATATGATCATCTCAATAGATGCAGAAAACCTTTTGAGAAAATTCAACACCCATTTATGATAAAAACTCTCCAGAAAGTAGGCATAGAGGGAACTTACCTTAACATAATAAAGGCCATATACGACAAACTCACAACCAACATCGTTCTCAATGGTGAAAAACTGAAACCATTTCCACTAAGATCAAGAACAAGACAAAGTTGCCCACACTCACCCCTATTATTCAACATAGTTTTGGAAGTTTTAGCCACAGCAATCAGAGAAGAAAAAGAAATAAAAGGAATACAAAGTGGAAAAGAAGAAGTAAAACTGTCACTGCACGCAGATGACATGATACTATACATAGAGAATCCTAAAGATGCTACCAGAAAACTACTAGAGCTAATCAATGAATTTGGTAAAGTAGCAGGTACAAAATTAATGCACAGAAATCTCTGGCATTCCTATACACTAATGATGAAAACTCTGAAAGAGAAATTAAGGAAACACTCCCATTTACCACTGCAACAAAAAGAATAAAATACCTAGGAATAAACCTACCTAAGGAGACAAAAGACCTGCATGCAGAAAACTATAAGACACTGATGAAAGAAATTAAAGATGATACAAACAGATGGAGAGATATACCATGTTCTTCAACTGGAATAATAAACATTGTGAAAATGACTATACTACCCAAAGCAATCTACAGATCCAGTGCAATCCCTATCAAACTACCAATGGCGTTTTTCACAGAACAAGAACAAAAATTTCACAATTTGTATGGAAACACAAAAGACCCTGAATAGCCAAAGCAATCTTGAGAAAGAAAAACGGAGCTGGAGGAATCAGGGTCCCTGACTTCAGACTATACTACAAAGCTACAGGAATCCAGACGGCATGGTACTGGCAGAAAAACAGATTAATGGAACAGGATACAAAGCCCAGAGATAAACCCACACACATATGGTCACCCTACCTTTGATAAAGGAGGCAAGAATATACAATGCAGAAAAGACAGCCTCTTCAATAACTGGTGCTGGGAAAATGGGACAGCTACATGTAAAAGAATGAAATTAGAACACTCCCTAACACCATACACAAAAATAAACTCAAAATGGATTAAAGACCTAAATGTAAGGCCAGACACTATAAAACTCTTAGAGGAAAACATAGGCATAACACTCCATGACATAAATCACAGCAAGATCCTTTTCGGCCCATCTCCTAGAGAAATGGAAATAAAAATAAAAATAAACAAATGGAACCCAATGAAACCTAAAAGCTTTTGCACAGCAAAGGAAAATATAAGGCGAAAGGACAACGCTCATAATGGGAGGAAATATTTGCAAATGAAGCAACTGACAAAGGATTAATCTCCAAAATATACAAGCCGCTCAAGCAGCTCAATATCAAGAAAACAAATAAACCAATCCAAAAATGGGTAGAACACCTAAATAGACATTTCTCCAAAGAAGATATACAGATCGCCAACAAACACATGAAAGGATGCTCAACATCACTAATCTTTAGAGAACTGCAAATCAAAACTACAATGAGGTATCACCTCACACCGGTCAGAATGGCCATCATTAAAAAATCTACAAACAAGGATTCCATGATGGTGCAGTGGTTGAGAGTCCGCCTGCCGATGCAGGGGACACGGGTTCGTGCCCCAGTCCGGAAAGATCCCACATGCCGCAGAGCGGCTTGGCCCGTGAGCCATGGCTGCTGAGCCTGCGCATCCAGAGCCTGTGCTCCGCAACGGGAGAGGCCACAACAGTGAGAGGACCGCGTACCGCAAAAAAAAAACTACAAACAATAAATGCTGTAGAGGGTGTGAAGAAAAGGGAACCCTCCTACACTGTTGGTGGGAATGTAAACTGATACAGCCACTATGGAGAACAGTATGGAGGTTCCTTAAAGAACTAAAAACAGAACTACCATATGACCCAGCAATCCCACTACTGCACATATACCCTGACAAAACCATAACTCAAAAAGAGTCATGTACCACAATGTTCATTGCAGCACTATTTACAATAGCCAGAACATGGAAGCAACCTAAGTGTCCATTGACAGATGAATGGATAAAGAAGATGTGGCACATATATACAATGGAATATTACTCGGCCATAAAAAGAAACGAAACTGCATTATTTGTAGTGAGGTGGATGGACCTAGAGTCTGTCATACAGAGTGAAGTAAGTCAGAAAGAGAAAAACAAATACCGTATGCTAACACATCTATATGGAATTAAGAAAAAAAAAGAAAAAATGGTTTGATGAACTTAGGGGTAGGACAGAAATAAAGATGCAGACATAGAGAACGGACTTGAGTGAGAGAGTGGCATGGACATATATACACTACCAAACGTAAAACAGATAGCTAGTGGGAAGCAGCCGCATAGCACAGGGAGATCAGATTGGTGCTTTGTGACTACCTAGATGGGTAGGATAGGGAGGGTGGGAGGGAGATGCAAGAGGGAGGGGTATGGGGATATATGTATACGTATAGCTGATTCACTTTGTTATACAGCAGAAACTAACACAACAATGTACAGCAATTATACTCCAATAAAGATGTTAAAAAAAAAAGAGTAATAAAAATAATAATAGCAAAAACTTTTATAGGAATTAGTACAGGTAGGCACATGTCATCTCATTGATAACCTCATAATAACCTTATTATTTCTCCCTCTACAAAGGGAATGGAGGCACAGGTAGGTCAGAGTAACATACCCAAGACCACCCATGCTAGAAAGTGGCTAGTTCCAGCATTCCTTCTAGAACCACCATAGTGTGCTAATTCCTAGACGTGGGAAAAGGTGAAGGAAGAGGAGACAGGGCAAAGGCATGGATGTGCATGAGAAACACAGAGTAAACCATACTCTGTGACTGGATATAAAACTGAAAACATTTAAAGCAGGCCATGTCACCACTCCCCATCACTGGCTGCTCACTGAGTTTAAGAGAAATGTAAACCCTGCCTACTCTCTCCAGAGTCAACACTCACCACTGTCCTTCTCTCTTACAGCTCCTCCGTCACATGGGCCTTTCAGTTCCTAAAACTCACCAACCTCTTTCTTGCCTCAGAACCTTTGCACATGGTGGTGTCTCATTCTGAAATACTGTTCCCCTCACTTTCCACCTAGCTAACTCTTGACCATCTTCTGGTCTCTACCTAATTATGATTTACTCATACAGGCCTTCAAAATTCCCCACCTTGTTATAATATCTCATAGCAGCACCGCTGGCCTTTCCTTCATAGCATTTACCCCACTCTGTAATTATCTGTGTAATGGTATGACGACAGACTGTAAGCTCCATGAAGGCATGGATCACGTCTGGTTGGTTTCTTTTTTTTTCACCTGATGGACACATGATTAAACAGCAGAAGTTGCACCTAGAATTGGAAGGGCATAGTTCTTATCCAATGAACAATAAGAAGGCAGAAAAATGTAATCAAGGATTGTGACAAAATCAAATATAGACTTAAATAAAGTACGACGAAACCTAGTGTAGTGTAGGTGATGGATGAGAGAAAGGCCAAGCCTGAAAGACCAGTTGAGGGTCACTTCAACTATCTAGTTGAGAAACAGTGAGGGCCTCAACCAAGGGAATGAATTCAAGACCTCACAGGTGGTGTGACTGGATTGGTTCATTTGATGGGGTGTGTGTGTGTGTGTGTGTGTGTGTGTGTGTGTGTGTGTGTGTGTGTGTGTAAACCTGCTCTGTGCCCTCTGTGAACTATTATCCACTCAGGACAACAAAATAAAGTATTAAAAAGCAGACCTGTATAGAAAAACACGACTCTCTCCATAAGAGGAGAAGTTCAAAAAAATAAAGACCGATCACTCTTCCTTGTCCTTGGATCCAAAGGGAATTAAGGAAGGAGTAACCATTTTCCAGGGACACGCCCTCTTCGAGGGGAAGCTAGTGAAGGCAAAGATGAGGGAGGAGAATTGGATGGACAGACTGACTACAGAGACACTTTCTAGCAATGGAATGGGGCTTTCAAAACAAACTTGGTAAGGGGGCATCACACAGGTTTTGCTGAGAAAGGATAAGCCAAGAAAAGGCTAAGAAGAGAAAAGAATGGTATGGGGAGGGTAAGTGTGACCTTACCGAAAGTGTGGCCTTAGCAAAAAATGTAAAATAAAAATCTACACATTGTATGGAGATTGTGAGCCTCGAGGCTGAAGGAGACGAGCCCAAAGGTTGCAGAGGAAGATCATGAACGGAGGCAGCTTCCACTGAGCCCTGGGCGTGACGTCACGCCAGCAGCACCTCCTTGGTGCTCCTTGGTGCAGAAGGAGGGAGCGACTGCATGGGGACTGTCCTGCCATGGCAGGCATGGCTGCTGGTGGCTGCTCTGGCCACCGCAGATTCTATTCCTGAGTATACCTCACCTAAACAAGGCTTCAACAATGGAAAGCTAAGACTTCAATCATCTTTGTCTTAGATTTTTAAAATAACACCCTTTTCTTGAAAATGGAAACTTCTTGGTACCTATTCTCCCTAATTTCCCAAATTTGAGTGAAATCTAAAGGTTACTTTAAATATAAAGTTCATCTGATCAAGAGCATCTGGGAGTCTCTACAGTAAGTCTATTTTTATTTCATATTTAGCAGTAGTAAAAAGTGTACTAAGAGTAGATGGCACCAAGGAGCTGCCATTTTTCACACCTACAACCAGCATTCTTGTTTCCTCTTGCAAATGTCACAGTAAAAGAGCCAAAACTCCAAAGTTCTGTTTTCCCAAAGTGACTTAAAAATTATGTCTTGAGTGCTTCTGAGTTGTGACAGACGACCCCCACTTCTATCTACACCCGGACAGTCTGAAAATGGGACTGCCAGATGATGGATAAGGAATGGGTATCCGTTCTGAACAAGGAATGGGGGGCTTAAATGTACTGCTACTGAAGTTAATACAACTGATACATCATGCAGGGAGAGTTCTCACTATTCCAGGGAATGGTCCTGCTTGGTTGGGCTCTGAAGGTAGTCAGAGTTCACGCCCTAACAGGAGGCCAAATGGGGTTGCCAGCCTTTAGAAAACTGGGTGCCTGAGTGGGGAGTGAGGGGAAGTTAAGAAGATGACCAGCAGCTGGGCAGGACAGCCCATGGGAGGGGCCACCTGTCTGCTTCCACCTGCAAGCTAAGGTCATGGATGCTCGGAAACCAGCTTCCGGTCCAGCGCTTGGAAGCTTAAAGGCTCACCTGGTTCAGACTGTGGTGGGTTCAGTATCAAACTGTCTTGACTGCTGGTGCCTATTTCCTGTTGCTGTGCTCCCACCTCACAGAAAAACATATCCCCACTGAACCTTTTTATTTCATCTTATCTTGTTTTCCTCAGGGCTCCCTCTTTGCCTTATTTACTATCTGTGGTCAACGTTTCCTTCTTCCCCAGCAGGTTTAGTCCATACCTGTCTCATTTCTCTGTATCCATTCCTGTTTCCCTCTCAGTTACTCATCTCCTCCCCCAAATTCTTTTTCCGGTCATGGCAAATTTCTTGAAAAAGGAGTCCGCACTTCGTAAAGCCTTCACAGTCTCACCTCAGGCTACTACAAAATGATTTCAAACCCTGTGCTTTAAGACAGTACCTAAACGGTGTTCACAAAGATCACTCACACACTCCTAATTGCCACAGCTGAAGACTTCCCAGTAGTCTGTCTTGATTACCCCTTTCCCCTTAAAACACTCGCCCTTCCACGTCTTTTCACTTTCCTCTCCACATCTGGCCACTCTTTCTCCATCTCTTCCCCTCATACGGTCAACACAGAGGATCCCACGATTCGGTCAGCATTTCCCTCCTCACTCCAGTATGCATTCTTTCTCCTTGCTTCAGCTACAGCTTGTGTGCCAGTGATTCCCAGACTCGTATAACACTGACCCTGACCTCTTGCTTCTGAACTAAAAGAGGTACTTCCATCTCTTTCTTTCGGATATCTTACGAGACCCCCAAATTCAATGGTCAGAGCTAGACTCTCCTCATGCTCAGTCAAATGTGGTACCTCCCTTTTCCTCATCACGTGGTCATCAAGTTCTGGTGATTGTAATTCCAAATGTCTTTCTGATGTACCCCTCCATGAAATACTTCCATTACCTCTACTCTCGTCTAGGCCCTCAAACTACTTTAACGGGACAAGAAGATGGTTAATAGAAGGAGCTTTGGGAATCAGACTAGCTGGATTCTGGGTTTTTTTCACTTAAAGACTTCAGATGGAGTCTTTAAGACTCAGTTTTCTCACTTGTCAAGTGGGGCCAGAATTTAGAACTATTATAAGAAATTTGGTGATCTAACCAAAACGTTATTCACAATGGTTGGCCCGCGGTAGCCACTCAAAAATGTTATGTTTTTCACTCAGTACTCTCCTTACTTCCTCCCATCTCTGAGCTGGAGCTCCTGCCTTTAGCCCATCTCTCCTCTCCAGTACACACTCAACTCTCACACCAATTACTTTCTAAATCAGAGATCTACTCATGTCAGTCTTTGGTTCAAAAAAAAAAAAAAAAACTTTTCACAAATTTTCATTGCCCATATGACAAAGACCATCTCCTTAGTTTGGCATTTTTGACCCTTTAGAAATCTAACCCCAAGCTACCTTTCCAGCTTACAGATTCACCACTCCTTATTATATAACCTATTACCTAATGTACCTTTCATTGTCAAGCTTGGTTTCTTTATTGCAGCCACCCCATCTTCAAGGTCTTCCTCCCTTTCATTTCTAGCTGATGAAGTCATACTTATATTTGCATAAGCATCTGTTTCCCCCAATAAAGTCTAATTCCTTGGAAGCAAAGAACCTGCCTTATTATTCTGACACATTGCATTCATTGATACATTCATTCACCAAACATTTTTAAACTGAGAACCAGGCACTGTGTGAAGTGCTAGGGATCCAAAGCCAAAGAAGATATAGCCCACACCATTAACCAGTAGATAGTCTGGTTGGGAAGATGGGCATACAAACAATTCCAGTAGAGGGTGACAGGTGAGAGGATAGAGCAGTGGCTCTCGATCCTGGTCGTATATTAGAATCCCTGGAATCAATTTTTTAATCAGTTTAAAAGAATGCTAATGCCTAGGTTCAACCACCAAAAATTCTAATTTAATTGGTCTGTGATGCATTTTTTTTTTTCCTACGGTACACGGGCCTCCCACTGTTGTGGCCTCTCCCTTTGCGGAGCACAGGCTCCGGACGCGCAGGCTCAGCGGCCATGGCTCACGGTCCCAGCTGCTCCGTGGCATGTGGGATCTTCCCGGACCAGGGCACGAACCCGTGTCCCCTGCACTGGCAGGCGGACTCTCAACCACTGCGCCACCAGGGAAGCCCCTGTGATGCGTTTTTTTAAAAAGCTCTTCTGGTATAGTTACGATAGTGAGGGTTGCAAACCTCTGAGAAAGAGCTCTACACACAATATGGGAGATACACCTTATAGCTGGCACTTCTGGTTGTTCCACAAATTCTGCCCCCTTCTGTACAACCTTCCTCCACATGATTTAGGAGACACTGCCTTATCCCCATCTCAGAGGTAGATTCTAATTGCTCTTTCTTGTGATTGGTTTAGGTGTAGGCAAGGACACCTGAGGGGAGGCTGGCTGTGGGAAGTTGGGAAAAGGTTTCCTAATCTTAAGAAAAATATACCAGGAGAGATAGGTTTCTTTCTGCCTTTGGACACTGCTGTGCCTGGCTGTGACAACTGGAACCACAGCAACCATATTGTATCCATGAGGGGAGCCATCGGGAGGTAAAACTGAGATCTAGAAAGGAGTGGCATTCTTGATGACACTGTCAAGTCATTGTATCAAACTACCCTACTATTGGTCCACCTGTGCATTTTTGGATGTGTGAAATAATAAATTTCCTAACTGTTTATGCTATTTTGAGTCAGTTTTCTGTTGACCTGAAGCAGATGGTATCCTAACTGATATACAAATAAACCAAACTTGAAGATCAAGGAGAGCAGGTCCAGAGAAGGTGATAATTAGAGGAGAGTCTTCAGCAAGGCAGTCAAGAAGCAGGAGAAGCAAATAAATAGGCATGGATATAAAAGCATAAGATATTCATAGAACTTCCTATAGTTCAGAATGGCTATTGCAAATAATGAGTATGGAGATGAAGCTGGAGAGGAGGGAGTCTGAGGCGAGAACTTGAGGAGGCCTGTATGCTGTGAACTAGATTAAATATGGCCACAAAACCGTTGCCACTTCTTCTATCAAGAAGCAGAGTCTGGGCTTCCCTGGTGGTGCAGTGGTTGAGAGTCCGCCTGCCGATGCAGGGGACGCGGGTTCGTGCCCCGGTCCGGGAAGATCCCACATGCCGCGGAGCAGCTGGGCCCGTGAGCCATGGCCGCTGAGCCTGCACGTCCAGAGGCTGTGCTCCGCAACGGGAGAGGCCGCAACAGTGAGAGGCCCGCGGACCACAAAAAAAAAAAACAAAAAAAAAAGAAGCAGAGTCTATTTCAATACCCCATGAATCTGGCTGGCTTCATGACTTGCTTCGACCTATAGAACATGTCAAAAGGGATGTGACGTGAGTTCCAGAGCCAAGGCCTGGCTCTCTTTAAACGCTGTCCTGAGGCTGCCATGTTGGAAGGAAGGCAATCTAGCCTGCTGGCAGATGACAGACCAGGTGGAGAACGGAGATGCCTCAGCTGAGCCATCACCAAGTGCTGGGCATGTGAGGGAGATTCCATGCCATTGTGGACCATGCAGCTAGTCCAGCCATCATGTGAAGAACCAGCAGATGAACTTCCCAGCCAACCCACAGGATCTAAGAAATAATAAATCACTGTCGCAGTAGGCCACTAGATTTGGGGTGGCTTGTTACACAACAACAGATACCCGATACATAGGCCATGCCAAGATGTTTGGCCTTTACTCTGAAAACTATGAGGAGTAACCTGATGAGACTCATGTTTTAGAAAGATCGCCTTGGCAGCAACATGGAGAATGTCTTGGAGGGGGGTGCAGGGCAGAGGTAGAAGGACTGGTTAGAAGACTATTGTGTTAATAGGGCTGAGAAATAATATGAATCTGAACTAAAACAGTGGCAGAGGGAAGGCAGAGAAGAGTTAATAGAGGGGTAAAATCAACAGGATGGTGAATACAGGTTATAGACTGTAAAGGAGAAAATGAGTTAAGAATGACTTAGTTTCTGGACTCTGCAAACGAGGGGACGATAGTGCCATTCACTAAGAGAGGGAACTATGGGAGGAAGAGAAAGTCTGACCTAACTTTGGAACACCCAAGTGGAGATGTACAGCAAGGAGTTGCGAATACTCAATACGCAATAAATGTCTGATGAACAAATTACTATGGTTAATCTGGTTGGGAACTGAAGTATCCATTGTTATATGGGATAACTTGAGTTCTCTCTAAGACAAGTAAAGTTATAATGGTGTGAACTCATTTTATGGATACTTGGTCAGAACAGAAAGGAAAAAGAAAGATAAGATTTGATGTAGCCCAAAATGCTGATAAATCTGCACATTGTTCAGTTTGTGTGCATTAATCTATAATTCTCAGGGAACATTCCTAGTATACAATGTTCTTACCTAAAGGCACTTTCTTAGTGTATCCAGAGGGTAAACTCTATGATACAGGTTCTCTCTTTTTTTTGGCTGGCAGATTCTTTACATGCCACCCAACCTGTAAAATAAGAAGGGGCTTCCCTAGGTACATGCTAGAAAGAGTTGAGACTATCTCCACGTTGTATATTTTGCCAAATGAGCCCATTCTATGATTTACTAATATAATAAACTACAGAGGCTACAAACAACTTTAATATGCACATGTAAATATTGGCTTACCTTTGAAATTGATTAAAATAGCAAGTAAATGGCTGGGAACCAATCTCATCTTTCCAGTACTGTTGCCAATTCATGACACTTTCCAAGTTCTTCTGATTTTCTCTCTTACAGGGAGGGATATAGGAGCACTAACAAAACAGAACACAGAAAGTAAACCTATTATTCTATAGAATATTGAAATATAGTCCTTTTTAATAGACAGATGGCATTATGCTGATGGTAAATCTAATTCTGACCTACTTAATTGTTAATTTAACCAAATTGAAATTCTGAAACTATATTTCAAGTTTTGAATTTGGCGCAATTACAGAAAGTATTCCGATAACAAAAGTACAGCGAAAAATAACTTTCAGTCATTACAGTATAAAGATACTTTATAAACAATTAGTTACAATTTATTAGTGAATTTAAAGCGTAATATACTCTGTCTTTGAGGGCCTGCCAATCAACAAAGGGAGGTAACACAAAACTTAATTTTTATCCCCAATCTCTAATAGACCTTGATATTTTCTTCTTCCACTTTTAACTAACAAATCAAGCACATACCTCTCCACAGATACTGCTCTCAACTGCTGAAACTCCAGTTTTCTTTTCTTACATTTTCTCGGACAACAAAATCAACAGAAAATTTCCTCTCAAGTATAGGATCAATGCATTTTGCTAACTGATATCCTTTTCTAGCCATGCCTCTGACAAAGCAGTTCTCTCAGAAGGAACTTTATTACTCTAAGCAATATAGACTCAGCAGAATTAGAAAATTGCTCTTAACCTTAGGTGTTAAAATTAACCCTTAGCATTCTAATCCATTTTCTCCATTTTAGTCTTTCATCACGATGATGATCAAGATGAAGATGATGTCAGTTTACAGTTGTTGAGTGTTTACTATGCAAGACACTGTAATAAGTGCTTAATAGGCCTGACTTCCTGTACTTCCTACAACAATCCTCTACTGATGTTCATCCTACAGATGAGGAAACTGAGATTTCTGTCAGATCTACAGCTGGAACTAGAGTCTGGTGATTCATCACATTTTACTCTCAGATGTTTTTACAAAGGTGTTCATTATTAAGAAGCAGGAAAAAATCCATTAGCTCTAGAGTATAATGTGAGTTGCATTATTTTAGAGCATATAATTTGTCAATGCCTTATCACTATTTTCTAGCAAAATACAAACTTTTTAGTACGATGTATAAAGCTCTCCATGAGGTCCCTGCCCTGTCCTCGTCCTCACTTGAGCCTGGGAATGCAGACGTACAGAAGCACTTGCTCCCAAATCTGCCACATGGAATCACACAATCTCATACTTGTCTGTTTTATGTCAGCCTCTCCAATTTGTTGGCAAGTTGGGACAAGGGCTATTTTTTTCTCTTCTGTCTTTAAACTTAGGACTATACCTGATTACAGTGAAGTTTCAAAAATGTTGGTAAAATTAATTAATAATAACACACTTAGGGGTTTCCCTGGTGGCGCAGTGGCTGAGAGTCTGCTTGCCGATGCAGCGGACACGGGTTCGTGCCCTGGTTGGGGAAGATTCCACATGCCGCAGAGAAGCTAGGCCCGTGAGCCATGGCCGCTGAGCCATGCGAGCCCGGGGCCTGTGCTCCGCAACGGGAGAGGCCACAACAGTGAGAGGCCGGCGTACCGCAAAAAATAAATAAATAAATAAATAAATAATAATAACATACTTAGATACATCTTATTCAAGACGGTGAAGCTATTTTCACAGTGGTTAAACATTTTAAAAATATATATAAACATTTAAAATTTTAGTAAATTTGTTTATTTTTGTTATATGTAACGAATTCACAACATGTTATGAAAATATCATCTCAATGCTTGAATCACTGCACATTTATCTTCTGCATATATAGTTTCACTTCTACTAATAACAATAGTACAAAGCTAAAAAGTTCTGTGAAATTATGAATTCTGAGGTCTTCAAAGCAATAGTTGGGCTTAGAAGCAATGGAGACCATTAGATAGGGCTCCAGTCCTATTATTTGTTACATGTTTAGACTTGAGTATATCACTTTTTTTTTCTGGATTTCATTTTTTCTAATCTGTTAAATCTCCAAAATAATTTCGATCTCTACATCTCTATGATTCTCTTCTTGGAGATACAAGCAAGAAAGGACCCAGAAGAAGGCAGGACTACAAACACCGTTGCAGTGTTTTTCCCGAAAGAGATCCTGCCCACTGGGGAGATGGCTGGGAAGCTTGATGAAGCCACCATTCCAGCCAGCAAGGACAAGTGTGGCAGGTCTTTACTTGGGGACCTGTATTTTGCATCAGGAAAATGTTCAAAAGGGGCCTCTGATTTTCCTATTGTTTATTTCCTATAATGTGCTGGACATTTCCTTTCCTTCTGTTTAAAATTCTTTTTCTATATCATGGTCAACTAGTTTGTAAAGTGAGAGTAGGCACCAGATGACTGTGCTCTTTGTAGAAAGGAGAAATTTCTAGATTTGGAGGCAGAAGCCGTGAGGTATGAAACCCAAAAAATTCATCAGAGCTCTTTTTGCAATGGGCATACTCAACACAAGAGGTATACTAGACATTTTAGGGAATAACAACGAATAACCAAATGTAATTAAAGCAGATTTTACAGTTTTGCAAGTTAACTCAGCCTGAATTCTTTACTATTCAGTTTTGGTGGGGGTGGAAGGAAGAAACGGATTTAAAAGAAACGTCTCTACTGAATGACACTATGATCTGACCAGGAGAATCACACCTACATGTTTCTGAAAAAGTCAAACAAAAACTTTCACTGAGTGTGTAAAGTTTTGTATTAGTGATTTGTATGTTGTGATTTTATGGGGGATAAAAGAAATGTTTCCTGCCTTTAGGAAACTTTGAGCTGGTATGGATGGATTTTTGGAAGCAAAGTACCCTTTTATGTTGGGGGAAATAACCTGTGATCAAAATTCAAGTATTTTTTCCTTGGACTGCATTCTTTCCAAAGAGTATCATAGATTAAATAATGAGCTTACAATACTCCAGCAACTTCTAAAGCTCACATCGTTTTGAAAGGAAACTTGTTAAAAGGCTAAACTTTAGGCTCTTAAAAATCATTACTGTTTATTTTGTTATACCATGATTGTCCGTTTAGTCGGTCTTTAAAATTTCTGTGAAGCCTAACTCAGATTATCCCTAGATTCCTTCTCAATTTTACTCAGTGGATCAGTGTAGATTGTTAGAATTTTAAAATAAGCTATAAATGAAAATTCAAAGCAGTGTTCTAGAAAAAAGAATTCGAAAATAAGTCATAGAAACCTTCCTTTCTAGGTTGCTCAAGTCTGATGGTTTTCCATGCACCAAAATGCTCCTTCATGAATCTCTCTCCTTTGGGGGAGGGGCACAAATAACAATGTCTGTCATATCATCATCATCATCATCATCATCATCATTACTATCATCATGTGGCTAACATTTATTCACTATATGTCAAGCATCTCATTAATCCAAATCTCATTTAATTCAAATGAGCAAATATTATAATCACCCCCTTTTCACAGATGAGGAAACTGAGGGACAGAGGGGTTTAAGAAACTTTCCTTAGGTTACAATGGCAAATGGAATAGCTGGGATTCCAACTGCAGAGGATTCTTAACCACACTACCACACTACCTCCCTTTAGGGTGTCCCAGTTTTCTCTCTTTGGAGCCCCCTGGTTTGGAGGTAAGGGAGGTGTCCCGACTTCTGCACCCTTCTCTTGGAGAAATAGTATAACGTTTCTTTGGGAATGGAATTGGTGTAGTTTTCCTGAGGACTGGTGGGCTGAGGCAGGCTGTCGCAGCCCTTTGTTTTTCCAATAAACTCCCAGAGAAATGCATTGTTAAGTCCTTGCTTGTTCCCTTCTGTCTCAATTTGGCTTCAGGGTTGGTTTTTGCTGCCACAGATGTAATTTCACTTAGGTGAATTTACAGACACAATGTGTTTGGTCATGGAGGACAATGGGCATTCCCTTGAAGAAACTTTTTCATACAGTTCTGACCTTTCTTTTTTTTTCATTTGCAAAGGCAGCATTTCCCAACTTCTAATATCATCATCACCCAAATAACCTTCACTAGAGGCTGTGTCATTTGCGGCCTAAACTTGCATGAAATCACTTTCTTTAAAAAGTCAGGAGAAAAAGAAGCATGTGAAAAAATATATTTGTTTAGTGCCGACCTTTTAGAAAGAAAATTTGACTTTTGCATTCATGAAGGAAGTTGAGGGGATCCAGTGGGCTATTCTGAGTATATTAACATAAAGACTTCCAGTGAGTTTATTAAGGGAAAAACTATTATCACTTGATGTGGAATATTTGATTATGTATGTATTATCACTTATTTTCCATTATCTCATTTTAGGGTTTATCAAGATTTGTAACAGTATTCTTTTTCAGCCTACCACAATGAATTTACATTTTAATAGAACACTTCTTGAGTGGGTTCTTTGTGATGTGTCTTGAGCATTGCTTTTCAATCATGTGGGCAGAGTAGGCAAAATTCACTTTCTTCCTCTACTGAGTCATTTAAAAAAAAAAAACACTGCACAAGACATGTGGTCTATTTAAACACTGGGGGCCGGATTCTATGATAGGCATTACCTAAGAAAGAGAAATGAAGGAACTTTTTGATTCCAGTTTCTTTCTTGACTTGACTTGGTTAGGGAGGGTAGTATTAAAAGAGATAATACTGGAATGGGTTTAGTGGATTCGATACTTTCCAAAGTAAATTATTGGTTAGAAAATGAATTCTTAAAACATTATCTACTGGAACACAGGTTTGACTATATTTTATACTATAATCCTCCATTTTCTGAAATCCTGTAAGACATCTCTGTGTCAACTATGATTTATAATATTAATGACATTTCTGACAAGATACACATATAATCAGAAAAGCACTAAAAAAAGAAAAAGAAAAAAGGGGAGTTCCCTGGTGGTCTAGTGGTTAGGATTTGGCACTTTCACTGCCAGGGCCTGGGTTTAATCCCTGGTTGGGGAACTAAGATCCTGCAAGCCGCACAGCCAAAAAGAAAGAAAAAAAAGAAAAGCACTGTGGAATAAAAAGTATAACTGAATCATTTATAAACCACACACTATTTCACATGCCTCATGACTTCATTAACTGTGTGCAAACATGCATGCACAACACACACACACACACACACACACTCCTTATGAATGTAGGTTAATTGAACAAACATGAAATTATATGTCGGCTAAAAAAATTCTAGGGCAGGTGGTTCCAGAATATATACGCATATCTGAAAGCTAAATGGAAATACTCTTATGGAAGAATCTGAAAGTCAAATACATGGCTTAGAAAATGTGAAAAGTAAGGCTAACTAAGAATAGTTAGGGGCTTCCCTGGTGGCGCAGTGGTTGAGAGTACGCCTGCCGATTCAGGGAACGCGGGTTCATGCCCCGGTCTGGGAGGGTCCCGCAAGCCGCGGAGCGGCTGGGCCCGTGAGCCGTGGCCGCTGGGCCTGCGCATCCAGAGCCTGTGCCCCGCGACGGGAGAAGCCACAGCAGTGAGAGGCCCGCGTACAGCAAAAAAAAAAAAAAAAAAAAAAAAAAAAAAAGAATAGTGAGGAGATGCTAAATTAATAACTAACTAAGGAGTAAATTAGCTCTTCAGAGAGAGCAGGCTGGGCAGGTACAGAGAGGTGCCCAGCCTAAAACAGTGTTCATCAAAGTATGGTCCACAGACCACTGACTGTGTCAGAAAGACCCACCCTCCTGAGACTGATTCAGTAGGGCTAGGAACCTGCCTTCATTTAATAATTTTTGGCTGTGTTGGCTCTCCGTTGCTGTGCACGGGCTCTCTCTAGTTGCGGCGAGCAGGGACTACTCTTCGTTGCGGTTCATGGGCTCCTCATTGCGGTGTCTTCTCTTGTTGCGGAGCACGGGTTCTAGGCACACAGCCTCAGTAGTTGTGGCTCGTGGGCTCTACAGCGCAGGCTCAGTAGTTATGGCTCACGGGCTTAGCTGCTCCGCGGCATGTGGGATCTTCCCAGACCAGGGCTCAAACCCATGTCCCCTGCATTGGCAGGTGAATTCTTAACCACTGCGCCACCAGGGAAGCCCCAATAAAGCATTCTCGATTGCTGAGTACAGGATACAAAGATTAGATGTTACTCCCGACCCCTCTTCTTCCTCCCCTCCCAGGAGCATGTAGTGCAGTAATAGTAGCATATGCACAAAGTGCTTTGTGATTGCAAAAGAGGAAGCAAACATTCTGGCTTCAGGAGGGTAGGGGTGGAATAAGAGAAGGCTTCATAAAAGAGGTGACATGATTGTGTCTTTACGGCTGAACAGGAGTTTGCTTCTCAGAGAATGGGTTGGGAAGGTGACAGTCCAAGAAGAAGAAATGGAATGTGATGGATGTTCCAGAAAGACCGAATCATCTAATGTGCTTGAAGGAGAGGGGCATGGGAGATGGCATTGGAAAATGCCCAAATTATCTGAACTACTACTCATGAAGAATTGTTCCTCTGTCCTTGCATGCTCCTGTGAAAAGCTGCTCAATACCTCCAGCAAAGTATTCCCACCCCCACCCAACGCTCCTTTAGTTAGAATGTATTACTATGTGTTGGTATTACATCTGCACTTTTGTAATGTAACATTATTCATTTAACTTCTGGATTCAAGTAGACTGCTAAAGTTGGTGATATTATTAAAACTGAGAAAAGTTTGGAACAACATTCTACTTTCAAAAGAAAATAGTTCATTCAGCTCTAGAGTTGGAAAATAAAAATACAGTGTCTTTGCCAAAAATAGAGTTCGAACCTAAATAGAAGTCAGACCACAACTAGAAGTTTTAATCTGGAAGAAGCTCAATAGTTATTAAGCATATGGCAGTACATGTAAAAATTGGTTCAATGGCTTATGATGATACTTTAAAATCCATGAGGAGATGGCCAATCCTCTTACAACCACACAGAACACAGGAATGAAACAAAACATCTTAAATGCTCATGCATGCCTTCAGATAGGCTCATAATGTGTATATATGTGTATATATATATATATTTAATGAAATATTACAACATCATTTCTGCATGAGTGAAACCAACAAGCCCTGTCCATAAGTCCCTAGAACCAGGATTGATAGATGGGGGTGATGAAAAATTGATGCCTCCTATTTGTGGCAGAATGTATTTTCCAAAGATGGCTGTACCAATATCCATCCTATTTTACATGCTCTCACAATGTGACATTGACACTCCTCTATTCAGAGGTGTGGGTTTCCCTTGCCTAGAACATGGATGAGACTGTGATTACCGAGTATGTGATGCTATGTGACTTCTAAGGCTAAATCAGAAAAGAGATTCTGCTTGAATCTCTCTCTTGGGAATGTGTGCCCTTGGAATTCTGACACTATGCTATAAGGAAGCCCAAAGTAGCCCATGCAGAGAGATCACATGGGAAGGCCTGTGTGGAGAGGAACCAAGGCCCCCCAGTCAATAGCCAACATCAACTCTCTGATATGAGAGTAAATGAGCCTTCAGATGATTCTAGCCTCCAGCCTTCGAGTATTCTACAACGACCTCAGACATCATAGGGCAGAGATAAACTGTGCCCATTGTGCCCTGTCTGTATTTATGACTCACAGAATTTGTGAGCATAATAAAAATGATTTCATCCATCAATGATAACTTTTGACAGTGACTAAGAGATCATAGGACCCCTAGGACTAAAAATGTGGAAAACCTTTAAGGTTCTCCTTGATCTACATACCAGAAAAAACCTGAGGTTTGATGAAGTGGAGTCCAATGAGTCACCATGATGTAAGACAGGACTCCTTATCCAGTCCCCAGACTTAAAGCTCCTTGAATGAAGGCAAGGCTGCTTATTCTTGAAAAAGACCTGTGGCAGCACCTCAAGTAATGCCTACTAAAAATCTTCTCCTATCCTTTCCCAAAAGCACATGCAAACATTTACAAGAGTAGCTGTGCAGTGGGGAAAGGGCAGCCATTTACAGTATTATTGGACACTGGCTCTGTGCTAATCCTAATCCCTGGGGACACTAAGTATGACTGTGCTCAGAATGTGAGCCCATGGGGTTACGGGAAAATGGAGTTTTGACCTAAGTTGATGTCACAGTGGGTCCAGTGGGGCTTCCCTGGTGGCACAGTGGTTAAGAATCTGCCTAACAATGCAGGGGACACGGGTTCAAGCCCTGGTCCAGGAAGATCCCACATGCCACAGAGCAACTAAGCCCGTGAGCAACAACTACTGAGCCTGTGTGCCACAACTACTGAAGCCCGTGCCTCTAGAGCCCGTACTCTGCAACAAGAGAAGCCACCACAGTGAGAAGCCCGTGCACCGCAATGAAGAGTAGCCCCCACTTACTGCAACTAGTGAAAGCCCACACGCAGCAATAAAGTCCCAACGCAGCCAAAAATAAATAAATAAAATAAATAACTTAAAAAAAAAACAGGGTCCAGTGAGTCCATGAACTCTCCTGTGGTTGATATTCTAAATGTACAGATGCAATATACATGCTTGGTCTGGTGGTACACTGGTCGTAATTTCTACCCTGACTTCCTTTACCCATGGAGATAGGCTATTATGGTGGATTACTGAAACCACCTCCTTCCTCCCCAAATAGTAAACCACTACTGCATCCCTAGGGAAGTCACAGAGATTACAGAGTGGGGATTCCTACCACATTAATGTTTAACTTGCCTATCTGGCTCTTGAAGAAGACATACAAGTCTTGGAGAATGACTGTATTGTTAAATGAATCGGTGGTAACTCTACCTTCAGTTGCTGTTTCAGATACAGTCTCTTTATTGGAGCAATTAAACTTACCTCCAGAGCCTATTCTATGGTGACTGATCTGACAAGTGCTATCTTCTCCATCCTTGACAGAGAGCACCAGAGAGTCTGCTTTTACCTGGCAGAGATGGTGTAGACTACTGTCTTACTCAGGTCTACCTCAACTCTCTCTGGACGTCATGCTCTAGTGTGCAGGGACCTTGACCCGTTGCCCTCCAACAGAACATCATACTGTCTGTACATCGAGGAGATCATGCTGATCAGAAATCAGGGAGTACAAACTGCCCTAGATTCCTTGGTAAAGTACAGGTGTGCCAGAGGGTGGGAAATGCAGCGGCCTGTTATTTCAGTGTTGCTTCTGGGGGTCTCGCGGCACAGGGAATTTCTGGATATCCCCTTCAAAGTAAAAGACAGATTGCTGTACCTTTCATTCCTTAAAACTAAAAAAGAGGCACAATGCTTGATGGATCCTTTATACTTTGGAGGAAACATTTACCCACATTTGGGATTGCTCCTCTGACCCCTTACTGAGTAACCCATTTACCTGCCAGCTTTCAGTGGCAGCCAGAGCAGGAGAACCCGCTCCAGGCACTCCAGGCTACAGAAAGCTCTCTTGATTGACTTCTGTGGCTCAGGGCCTCCAATGGTATCCAAGGTGTCTGTGACAGATTGGAGGGATAGATGGAGCCTGTAGAGAGCTCTGATAGCATAAATCAAACTCATGCTTTCTTTGACAAATCACTATCCTCCTTTTGAGAAACCCTTGGTTTGTTACTGAACGCCTGAACATGGGACACCCAGTCACCATGTTATCCATTGCATACTGGGCTATTTGACCCACTGAGACATACAGGTGGGGTTTTCAGGGCTAAAGCAGGTCCTGCAGGCAAATAAGATTCACAAGAAAATGGCTCGCATTCCCAACGCACCTTCTCTTTTGTACTGCGGCTTTCCCCAACTTGTCCTAATGTGCAGTTGTTAATGTGGGCTTGTTTTTCTCATACCAAGACATACATACCTCCAGGAGTACTCTGCAGTGTGCTAGGGAGTACCTGAAGCCTATGACCAGTTTCGATGGATGAAAAAATTTGAGCTCAGTTTGAGCATAACTTTGAGCAGAACTCCTCCTGATTGTTTATTTCTCTTGAAAGGCATGATGTTGGAGGTATAGACCTACACTGATTTATGGGCACTAGATAACAAATAATAAATTGCACTTTGAGTAAACAGATTAGAGTATGTTAAAGCCTCAGAAACAGAACTCTGAACAATACATAAGATCCAAAAGGTATACTTCCCATGCACCGTTTCTCAGGAAGCTACTTAAGGATGTACTCCACCAAAGCAAAGGTATAAAGAAGAAGGCATGGGGTCAAGGAAACAGAGTACCTAACAGAGGAGAGACAGAGCAGGCCTAAGGTGCAACCAGTTCGGTTTGTGGCAGTAGGCTAAAGGAGTTCAGAAAAGTTATGCCAGGAAAGTTTTTTTAAAAGAGAAAAAAGTAGAAACAGTTACGTATAATGAATAAGTATATGAAAAACAGTGTGCAAAGGAGTTTTACAATTCTGTGGGAGAATTTTGTTAAAGTAAGAGAAAGGTATACAAGGAAGTAAGAAAATATTATAAGGGGATGATTATCAGCTCAAAGAACATAAAAAGTTGCAATAAAAACGAACAATACAGGCTTCCATGGTGGCGCAGTGGTTGAGAGTCCGCCTGCCGATGCAGGGGACACGGGTTCGTGCCCTGGTCCGGGAAGATCCCACATGCCGCGGAGCGGCTGGGCCTGTGAGCCATGGCCGCTGAGCCTGTACGTCCAGAGCCTGTGCTCCGCAACAGGAGCGGCCACAACAGTGAGAGGCCCGCGTACCGCAAAAAAACAAAAAAAACGAACAATACATAGTTAAATAAGTTAAGCACTCAATGCTAATTTAGCCAAAAATTATGATATTTAAAGGGGGGAAAAATGAGATGGAATGGGCTGGTGTAAGAAAGCTAAATCCTCAGATTCAATCATAGGCAGGCAATTGTGTCTAAAATATATATATCAAACTGACACAGCAGTGTAAAACAACTATACTCCAATAAAAACAAACAAAAATCAAAAAAATATATATATACATCACAGAGCTTACTGTTTAGAAACATGGAGGTAAATACTAGGAAAAACAGAAAACAAAAATAGTTAAATACAGTTGTTTCTGGATGCCAAAAGGGATTGGGACAGAGGAGTCCCAATAGTAGCTCTACTGAGAACTTTCTCCATTTCCTCTATGGTAATTCATCTATTTTTTTTTTTAATCACTATTAGATTGTTTTAGTTTGGAAGTTTGTATTATCCTAGAGAATTACCATATCATCCTATGGTTTCAAATTTACTGGCATTGTATTTGATCAAAGTATTCACTTGAAATTATTTTAACTTTTCCTATATTTACAGTTATTCCCTCATTCTTGTTTCTAATTTTGTGTTTTTGGAGAGCATTTCTTTGGTAACTAAACTTGCTGAGTATTCATATCTGAACTTATCTTTCTGAAAAAAATTCTGCCTTCCCTGAACATGCTCAATAAATCTCCAATGGGAGATTTATTTTTTAAATTTTTTGCCATGCTGCTTGGCTTGTGGGATCTCAATCTCAGCTCTCTGACCAGGGATTGAACTGGGCCATGGCAGCGAAAATCCAGAATCCTAACCACTAGGCCACCAGGGAACTCCCTCCAATGGAAATTTTGAAGCTCTGCAAAATTTTAATGCCATAAATTTGTGTTGTTAATTTTCCACCTAGCGGCTCTGCAAAATCAAATAAGTATCTGTTGAAAAACACTGAAGGGCAAGGTGCTTGACATCAACCAGAAGAAAACAGACACTCAGTACCTCACATGGGCATGGGAGAAAGAAAGCTCAATGGATGGAGGAGGTGGATGTCACCTCGGAACTAAGCAGTAAGTGCATGCATATGCTCACACACACACAGAGTACTGTGTAAAGCCCTCCGACAACTACACAGAAAGTAAGCTCCAACCCAGCAGG
>NW_006790307.1:545161-546851 GCF_000442215.2 Lipotes vexillifer
CAGGAATTTCTTTTACCACTGCATCCCCAGAACCTAGAATAGTGTGCCTGCCACATGCAGGTCCTCCATAAACATTGTTGAATTAATGATTCTACAGATATTTTAAAATAATGCAACCTATAGATGATTTGTACAAGTAGATATTTTCCTACCAGCTATGAAGATTAAGGAATGGAGAGTTGGAAATATTGAGATACCAGAAACTAAGCTGTTGTCTCAATATTACAAAGTTTGTGACAAAGTCCCTAAACTCTTTCCTTGTCCGTGAAATTTTCCCTACTTGATGCCTCAGTAATTATTTAAAAATGCAAATGCCAAGGTTTATTTATTCCACAAGTATTAATCAATTATACCTTCTTGGATCATATTTATCCATATATTATCTATAACCTGTATTATCAATAATCCTCAGTCTGTATTATCAATAATCCTCAGTCTGTGAAGAAACTGAGGATCAAGAGGTTGAGTGACTGGGGGCTTACCTGGTGGCGCAGTGGTTGGGAGTCTGCCTGCCAATGCAGGGGACACGGGTTCGAGCCCTGGTCGAGGAGGATTCCACATGCCACAGAGCAACTAAACCCGTGCACCACAACTACTGAGCCCGCGTGCCAAAACTACTGAAGCCCATGTGCCTAGAGCCCATGCTCCACAACAAGAGAAGCCACCGCGATGAGAAGCCCGCGCACCGCAATGAAGAGTAGCCCCTGCTCGCCTCAACTAGAGAAAGCCCGCTCGCAGCAACGGAGACCCAATGCAGCCAAAAATAAAATAAATAAATTTTTTAAAAAAAGAAAAAGAAAATTGAGGGATTGTTTAAGAAAAAAGGTTGAGTGACTGGCCCAGAGGTGCACACCTAGATTCAGGTGTAGGTACCTCGATTTCAACACTGCAGCCTTCCCCACTCTACCAGGCAGCTTCTAAAGGTCTGCTATGAGTGCAGCTCTGCCCTGAACACAATTAGTGAAACCTAAGGTGGTGCCTGGAACACGAACCGTAGAAGACGCTTTCCATTCCTTCAGTACTGTGGCAACGTAAACTGGTATGGGTGAGGCAGGTATACAAGTACAACACACTGTGGTTTTCTCAAGTCGGTAGCTTCATCTCCAACACACTGATCCTCTCAGCTGTACTCTCTAGTCGTGCCCTGTGTGCTCCACAGAGCATTTATTTTAAAGTAACATTTCTGGGATTTCTCTCATTACAGAAATAATGTTTCACCAGCTATCTGGGCATCCCTTAGCTCCAGTCAAATTGACACAGAAAATTAACCATCACACCTAGTCTTATACAGAAGAGATGATCATTTATTGCTAAGACAGCTTCACGTAATGAGTTTTGAATTATTGCTCTACCATGATGCAAATATTCTCCCAAATTTGTCATTTTTCTTTCAATTTTAATGTTTTTAAAATAATATACGTTGTTTTTTCTTAATATGTCATTAAATAAATGAGTGTATTCTTCTATGATTTTTGCTTTTGTTAGCCTTAGAAAGGCTTTGCCCACTGCCCAAATTATGTAAATATTCATCTATATTTTTAGTACTTTTATAGTTTATTTTTGTACATTAAAAATGTATTCCAGGGCTTCCCTGGTGGCGCAGTGGTTGAGAGTCCGCCTGCCTATGCAGGGGACACCGGTTCGTGCCCCGGTCTGGGAAGATCCCACATGCCGCTGAGCGGCTGGGCCC
>NW_006790307.1:546943-552631 GCF_000442215.2 Lipotes vexillifer
AAAAAAAAAAAAAAATGTATTCCATCAAAATTATAATTTTATTTTAACTAAATATTTTCTAAATAATTTTTGAGTACTTTGCAAATAAATTTTATTTGGAAAATTAATATTTTAAAGTACATATTTTTCCAAATAGTAGGGAAGTTTTAACCTCTTTACAACTTATTTGAAATGCCAAATTTGCAAAGTAAATCTCCCATCAACATTATTTTTTGGTAAGAGCTTTACTGAAATATAACTGACATGCCATTCAATTCACCCCTTTAAAGTGTATAATTCAATGTTTTTAAGTGGATTCACAGAGGTGTACCACTGCCACAATCAATTTTAGAATGTTTTTATCATCCCAAGAAAACACCATATACGTACCCTTTAGCTATCATTCACAATCATCCTATAGATTTCCCTACTCTATAGACATTTCATGTAAATGGAATTGTATAATATGTGATCTTCTGTGGCTGACTTCTCACACTTGGCACGTTTTCAATCATGTTGTAGCATGCATCAACACTTCATTCCTTCTTATAGCCAAATAAAATTCCTTGCATGGATATAGCACATTTTATTTGTCCATTTGTCAGATGATGGACGTTTGATTTATTTCCACATTTTGGCTATTATAAATAATGCTACTACAAATAGTCATGTACAAGTTTTTGTGTGGACATGTGTTTTCATTTCTTTTGGGTATATACCTAGGAATGGAGTTGCTGGGTCATATGTAATTCTGTTTAACTTTTTGAGGAACAGTCAACTGTTTTCCAAAGCAGCTGCAAATCTTTTACATTATTACCAACAATGTATGAGGATTCTAATTTCTCCACACCCTCACCAAAACTTGTTATTGTCTTTTATTTTTTAATAGTCTTCTAGTGGGTTGAAAGTGGTATCTTACTGTGTTTTGTTTTGTTTTGTTTTGTTTTGTTTTTGCGGTACGCGGGCCTCTCACTGTTGTGGCCTCTTCCGTTGCAGAGCACAGGCTCCGGCGGCATGTGGGATCTTCCCGGACCGGGGCACGAACCCGTGTCCCCTGCATCAGCAGGCAGACTCTCAACCACCGCGCCACCAGGGAAGCCCTCTTATTGTGGTTTTGATTTGCATTTCCCTAATGATTAATGATGTTGAACATATTTTCATGTGCTTCTTGACCATTTGTATACCTTCTTTGGAAAAATATGTTCCCAACTTTTGCCTGTTTATAAATTGGGTTATTTGTCTTTTTGTTATTATTGTTATTGAGTTGTAAAAGTTCTTTATATATCCTGGATATTCAACCCTTATCAGATGTGCAAATATTTCCTCTCATTCTGTGTTTGTCTTTTCACTTTCTTGATGGTATTCTTCAAAGCACAAACATTTTTAAATTTTGATTACATCCAATTACCTATTTTTCCTTTGATTGCTTGTGCTTTTTGTGTCATGTTAAGAAACTGCCTAATTCAAAGGCATAAAGATGTACACCTATGCTCTCTTCTAAGAGCTTTATAGTTTTACCTCTTATATTTAGGCCTCTCATCAACTTGAATTAATTTTTGTATATGGTGTGAAGTAGAAGTCCAAATTCACTCCTTTGCATGTGTATAAACAGTTGTTCCAGCACCATTGGTTAAAAACTTTGTTTTCTGTTGAATGCTCTTGACACCCTTGTCAAAATCAATTACTTATAAATGTATACATTTATTTCTGGACTCTCAACTCTGTTCCATAGATTTGGAATCTATTCCTTATGCCAGTACCACACAGTCTTGATTACTATAGCTTTCTAGCAAGTTTTAAAATTGGAAAGTGTGAGTCTTCCAATTTTGTTCTCCTTTTTCAAGATTGTTTTGGTTATCCTGGGTCCCTTGTACTTTCATCTGAATTTCAGGATTAGCTGGTCAATTTCCGATAAAGAAAATCCAGCTGAGTTTTTGATAGGAATTGTAATGAATCTATAGATCAATCTGGGGAGTGTTGCCATCATATTACAATATTCAGTCTTCCAATCTATGAACAAAGGATATCTTTAATTAGTTTTTCTTTAATTTCTTTCAATAGTGTTTTGTAGTTTTCAGGGTACAAGTCTTACATTCTTTTGTTAAATTTGTCAAATGTATTCCTAAGTATTTGATTATTTTGATGCTACTGTAAATAGAATTGTGTTTTTAATTTTACTTTTGGATTGTTCATTGCTAGTGTACAAAACTATAATTGATTTTTGTATATTGACTTTGTATCCTGCAATCTTGCTGAATTTACTAGGTCCAATAGCTTTTTTTTCTTTTTTTTTTTTAGGGGATTCTCCAGGAGTTTCTATATACAAGATCATGTGATTTGTGAATAGAGATACTTTTATGTCTTCCTTTCCAATCTGGCTGTCTTTTGTTTCTTCTTGCCTAATTGTCCTGACTAAAACCTACAGTACAATGTCGAACGCGAGTGGCAGGAGTGGACATCCTTGTCTTGTTCCTGATCTTAGGGGGAAAACTTTCAGTCTCTCATCATTAAGTATGATATTGGTTGTGGGTTTTTTCATAGTTTCCCTTTATCAGGTTGATAAAGTTCCCTTCTATCCCTAGTTTGTTGATTTTTTAAGTCAAGGAAGGATTTTGTCAAATGTTTTTCCTGCATATACATGCATGTGATTTTTGTCATTTATTCTATTAATATGTTGTATTACATTGATTTTATTATGTTTAACCAACCTTGCATTCCTAAAATAAATCTCACTTGACCATGGTGCAAAATCATAAACTCTTCTGCCAAAAAAAGAAGAGGTAATATCTCCCAGCTCATTCTGTTATTATGATACCAAAAGCAGACAAAGATATCACAAGAAAACTACACAACAATATACCTTATGAATATAGATGCAAAAATCTTCAACAAAATGCTGTTAAACTAAATCTTGGAACACATAAAAAGGATTATATACCATGACCAAGCTGGAGGAATTGGGAGTGTGTAGTAATGTGCATGAGATTTCTTTTGGGAGGAATGGAAATATTCTGGAATTAGCAATGATGGTTGCACAACTCTGTGAATATACCAAAAACCTGTACACATTAAAAGGGCAAATATTACAATATTTGAAATATATATATATATTTTACAGGAAGCTGCCTGCCTTTTATTTTTCTCTTTCACTCTTCTCACTACCTAAAAGGCAGACGTGATGAAGTTAGGAAAACCATGTTAAGGGACGGTTAGAGCAACAAGACAGTAAGAAACTGGGTGTTTGAATGACCTTCCAGATCAGAACGGCACAGCCCCACAGACTGCTTACAAGCTCATACATTTACAAAAGAAAAAAACCTAGTAGTTCCTTTGTTTAGGTTACTGTTATGAGGTTCCTATTAAAGTAGCCCACACTTTGCTGTACAGCAGAAACTAACACAACATTGTAAATCAACTATACTCCAATAAAAATTAATTTTAAAAAATGGCAGACTGCCGTCAGCCCGCGCCAGCCAGCTCCGTTATGGTGACTCGCAGCCCCAGCGTTGTGATTAGTGATGATGCACCAGGTTATGACCTAGATTTATGTTGTAGACCTAATCATTATGCTGAGGATTTGGAAAAGGTGTTTATTCCTCATGGACTAATTATGGACAGGACCGAACGGCTGGCTCAAGATGTGATGGAGATGTAAGGCTATCACATCGTGGCCCTCTGTGTGCTCAAGGGGGGGCTATAAATTCTTTGCTGATCTGCTGGATTACATCAAAGCACTGAAACAGAAATAGTGATAGATCTATACCTATGACTGTAGATTTTATTTTTATGTAAAGATTTATGTAGATAAAATGTAGATTTTAACTTTATGTCACCTGTCAACAGGTGACATAAAAGTAATTGGTGGAGATGATCGCTCAACCTTAACTGGAAAGAATGTCTTGATTGTTGAAGATATAATTGACACTAAACAATGCAAACCTTGCTTTCCTTGGTCAAGCAGCATAATCCAAAGATGGTCAAGGCTGCAAGCTTGCTGGTGAAAAGGATCCCTCTAAGTGTTGGATATAGACCAGACTTTGTTAGACTTGAAATTCCAGACAAGTTTGTTGTAGGATATGCCCTTGACTATAATGAATACTTCAGGGATTTGAATCGTGTTTGTGTCATTAGCGAAACGGGAAAAGCAAAATACAAAGCCTAAGATAAGAGTTCAAGTTGAGTTTGGAAACATCTGGAATCCCATTGAATTCACCAGGAAAACTATCAAATGTTCTAGTTCTGTGGCCAACTGCTTAGTAGAGCTTATTGAATATATCTTCTAAGAATTTTATCCGTTTTGTACTTTAGAAAAGTCAGTTGCTTCATTCCCAAACTCTTTATTTGCACTATGAACCTACAGACTATCAGTTCCCTTTGGGTGGATTGTTTGACTGTGAATGAAAAATCTCTTAAACCACACCACTATTGAATGAAAATATTGAAATTGTATCTGTAAGAAACATTTAAAGAGAAGAATAATTAGTTTTTTAATTGGTATTTTAATTTTTATATATTCAGGAAAGAACAGAAGTGATTGAATATTGTTAATTTTACCACTGTGTGTTTAGAAAAGTAAGAAGCAGTCAGTTTCATATCAGTGGCAGTATTTAGAGGTATCGTTATGTCAGATAAACCATATGCCCTGGAATTATTTTAGTAGGTTTCAGTAGTATTAACTGTATTTTCCCGCTTGTTCAGATTATTTCTGGTAAAACTCTGTCAACAGTTCCTTTTAAATACAGGTCAAGAAGTTCTAAAATCCTACCACTTTTTGAAGTCTTCAGTGTAAAAATCCTTAAAATAAAGGCTGTCTCTTTAAAAGAAAAATAAATTACCCCATCCAATATCCAAATAAATTCAGTTAGATTGTTTCTACTTTTTCACTACTACAAACAGTTCTGCAATGAAAATCCTCATATATACTTCCTTGAATATGTGTTATAGTTTTATTAGGGTAAACTCCTTGAAGTGAAATTGTTGTCACGTCACTTGATTGTCACAGTGGTTGTCAGGTATGCACAACTTCAGTTACACACACTATTGATATGTTTGATTATTTTTCTGAGTGGTTGACCCAATTTTCCAGCAATCAGTAGGATTTAACATTTTCTCAAAACCTCACCAACACCTGGTCTTATGAAACATTAAGTTTTGCCAATCTGATGGGTGTGAAACGGTATTCCATTATTGTTGTCATTTGAATTTCCCTGAGATTACTGGAATACAGCATTGTTTCACATTTACTGACCATTTGAGTTTTTTCATGAATTGACTGTACATAACCTTCACTGATTTTCCCATTATGTCATATGTCATTTTCTTAATGATTTGTAGACATTTTCATAAATGCTGGATAGTCCTTTGTTGATTACCTGTTTTACCATTATCTTCTACTAGTTTGTGGCTTACATTTTTACTTTGTTTACAATAATTTTAGTCATATGGAAATTATCGTTTTAACATGTTCAAATGTATCAATCTTTTCCTTTTATGATTTGTTCTTTAAGCCTTATTTGAGAAAATATTTCTTAGGCCTTTGTCATAAAGATATTTTCCTATTCCAACTGCTGGAAGTTTTATAGTTTTCTTTTCACATTTAGGTTTTATTCCATTTGGAATTTGTTGTTATGGGTATGAGGTATGTATCACATTTTATTTCTTTTTTACATAGAGCTAATTGCTCAAGCACCATTTATTCATAAGGTCACT
>NW_006790307.1:552674-621928 GCF_000442215.2 Lipotes vexillifer
TGAATTTCCCATCTTCTATGTCTCTCAGTAAAATTTAATCATTTCTAGCTTAATTTCACTGAGGATATAATCTTTTTATTTCACTGCTATGAAATTTGTTAAGGCTTTCTTTATGGCCCAGAATGTGATCAGTTTGGGGAAATGTTATGCGGGCACTTGAAACGATGTGCACTCTGCTGCTACTGGATATACTATTTTATATATGTCAATGCGTCAGTTGTTAAACATGTTATTCAGATCTGCTGGATGTGTATTGATATTGCTTTTGTCTGATTGTTCATCAGTTACAAACAGAGGTGTGTTAAAAATCTCTCATCAGGATAGACTTGTATATTTCTCCCTTGAGATATTTCTACATATTTCTGCTTTAATTTTTTTGTTTTTATGTATTTCAAGGTTATATTTTTAGGTACTTCCCAATATAGAATTGTTATATTTTGTTGAATTAACTTTTATAATTATGAAATGTCCCTTTTTATCTCTAGTAACATTTTTTTGCTTCGAAGTCTACTGTATTTCATATAATACAAGTACTCCAGCTTTTCTTTCTTCATTTTTTTGGGGGGTTGATGTTTGTATGTTTTCCAGTCTATGATCTCTACCTTTTAATTGGAAGAGTTAGTCCATTTATATTTAATATAATTATAAATTTGGGTTTAAATCTACTATCTTTTTTTTTTAATTTATTCTACCTGTCTACATTCTTTTTACTCTCTTTCACTGCATTTTTTAAAAATGGCTTGCTTTATATTATTTCATTTTCCCCACTTATTAGCTTGGTAGTTATATACTTTTTTACTGTATAAATTCTTGAATTCAACACAGAACCACTAACTCAGAAATTAGGGTGAAATTTCTGATTCAATGGGTATAGGATGGGACTTGAGAATGAGCATTTCTAACAAGTTCACAGATGATGCTGATGCTTCTCATCCACTGCTCACACTTTGAGAACCACTGGTTTGGAGGAAGAAATTGACTAAATATAAGGAGATTAGTAAAGAGATACTATAATAATCAAAGCAAATGATAATATCTTTGACCAGGATAGTGGCAGTGAAAATTGAAAATGTATTAATACCAGCGAATAATGATACCATTGATAGAAACAAAAGATTCCAGAATAGAAGCTGGTGTTAGAGAGATAAAGATGATTTTCTTTTGCCATTTTTCTCCTTGTAACAGAGGAAACAGAGGTAATTATAATCAGAATAGATCTTACTCTCATTAAGCAGTATTATTGTCTGGTTTTCCATTCTTAAGAACTATCTTAAAATAAAGTTGTGTCGATAAAGACAATTGTATATTTATTACACAGGAAAAACTGGATTAAACTCCTAGGATTTGGAATGTAATTTTCTACGATTTAATTTCTGCTAATGAGATACAACATCAATATATGCTGCTGCAATATTGTTAGATTACAACTAGTAAATTGGACATTGGATAAGGTTTCAAAGTCCATTTGGTCTACTGCATCAGTTAGATGAATGGCACAGAAGAATTTAGATGAATGGATATTTCTTCACATATGCTTCAGTATACAGAGAACTTCTAGTGACCCAGTCTGCTGGACTCTGCTACTCAATCAAGCAAACAAGTTTGTTTGATTAGTTTATTTATAAAAATGATCATAAATTTAAATAATTTAATAAGCACATAGTTCCCTCCACCTTTTCTTTTGGCCATGCCACATGGCTTGTGGGATTTTAGTTCCCCAACCAGGGATTGAACCTGTGCCTTCTGCAGTGGAAGCACCGAGTCCTAACCACTGGACCACCAGGGAATTCCAGTTTTCAATTTTATGTGTTTATTTTAAAAGAAAAGAGGGTATTACTAAAACTCAGAAGTACAAATTTTTACACATTGATTTATGTGACCTAGAGAATACCAAAGGCACAGCATGAGGAATAGTAAGAAACATATGTAATATTAAAAACCATTCTGTTCAGTATTTTACTGCGAATATTTATGATAATTGTAATATAAATGTACTGTTTATCTAGGAACTCAATATGAAATTCTGCTAAAGATGGGAAAAAAAATTTTAAACCCAACGTAAATAAAACTTGACATCTTCATTCATAAATGAGTAGCAAAAACACTTTAGATAAACAAAATTGACAACTTGTAAAAATCTTTATAATTCTGAGGCAAGTTTGTGATAAAATATATGCACTTTTCCTCCAAACTTTAACTGAAATATATTGTAACATCACAAATCTCTCTTATAAAAGTAAAAAGTTTCTGATTAGAGTTTGAGATACATAATTTTGGGAGTTCTTACAAATAATTGGGAACTTCATAAAAGCATCCACAAATGGATGTCAGGGAAGGATTATGATAAGTAATCTCAGACAGGAAAATCCTAGCAGCCTGCAGATTAGATTGTTTCTAAAGAGCCATAATATAAGTGGATATTATCTGACCAAGTTTTCAAATATCTTATCATATTAGTCACCTACTCAAAAGCCTTCCTTGACTTCTGTATTAGTTTCCTGTTGCTGTTATAGCATAAATTTAGTGGCTCAAAACAACACAAATGTATTATCTTACAATTCTGAAGGTCAGAATTCCAAAATGGGTCTCACTGAACTAATATCAAGACACCAGCTGGGCTATATTCCTTTCTGAAGGCTCTAAGAAAGAATCCATTTTCTTGCCTTTTCCCACTCCCTTGGAAAAGGGGACTGCCTGCATTCTTTGGCTTGTGTCCTCCTTCTGTATTCAAAGCTGGCAACAGTCAGCTGAGTCTTCTTCAAATTGCATCCCTCTGACCTCCTCCTCCACATTTAAGGACCCTTGTGATTATACTTGGCCCACCAGGATATCTCCCTATCTTAAGGTCAGCTGATTAGCAAACTTCACTCATCTGCAAACTTAATTCCCCTCTGCTGTGTAACATAAGATATTCACAGGTTCTGGGGGTTAGGGTGTGGACATCCTTGGTAGGGGGCATTACTCTTCCTACCATGGCTTCCCAATGTCCACCAAACCCATCCTATCTGTCAAGGACCTTTGCATTACTGGCCCCAATTTACTCTCCTGTCTTACCCCCAGGGCTCTGATCTTTGTGCCCTGGGTTCCAGCCTGATCTCTATTCCAGTCCTAGAACCTGGAAACACACACACACACACAGCACAAAGTGGCACTTAATAAATATTTGTTAAATGAATGAACTCATCTTTGTATGTCCTCCTGTTTTTTGCCCAGTTCTCTGATCATAATAGATGCTGAAGAAGTATTTGTGGAATTAAATTTTATGTACATCCCCAGTATTACTTCATATCATCACCAGAGGAAAAACAACCATAGTAAGCCACTTTTTCATGGAGAAATAAAGACTATAGACAAGCTGTCACAATTCAGATGAGCCTTTTATTACTTAGTTTTGATGTGATGGACCTCCCTAGAGCACAAAGTATTGCACATTTAATTCAAGGATGGAGTTCATAAATTAACCCCAGCGGACCACACCATCTGCACAGGAAGTGTGTGTGTGCTGGGGGGAGAGGCACACTAGTATGGATGTGTAGGATACCAAGAAGGTAACTAAGCCACAATTCCCTGTAGTTCATTACATCCAATTTCAGGGTATATACTTAAAGCCTGAAGCCTCTTCTAGTTCTTGCCTAAGTTTTTATTCTCTTGAATGCATTTCTCTTACTTTTATAGTAGTACTGGTTTCTTAGAAATAGACGTTTGTCCTCTCTTTCTAGGTTTTTCATATCAGAGAAAGAAAAAAACTCAAAAATAAAACATATTGCCTCTAATCACCTGCTCTCTCTTGTTCCATATACAAGAGGCTGGTTTTAAAAATTCATCTTTTCTTTGCAATCCAATGTAATCAACGAGGCAAAAGCAAATGTTTGGAACTGCACAAGCTCATTTCACTTACATTAAACCAATTTTAAATGTTTGGAACTGCGTAAGTTCGTTTCATTTACATTAAACTAATTTTAAATGATTCTCTTCTTTTCCTTCAGAATTTGAGTCCCCCCTTTCAAACCAACTCCCTATATTCAGTAGCATCAGTAACATCTTTTAACCCAAACACACAAATATTAATCACAATGAACCCTTTCAGTTCTTATTTTACTTTTCTTGCACAACAGATGAGGACATTTTCTAAGCCAGTGTTTATTTTTACTCTGTCTACAGACTAGAATTACTTGTAGAACTTTTTAAAAAACATCAATGCCCAGGACCCACCCAAGACCAAGTCTGAATCTGTGAAGGCTGGACCCAGGCATCAGAATTTCTTTTTATCTTTTTTTTGTTTTTTTGGCCGTGCCACGCAGCTTGCGGAATCTTAGTTCCCTGACCAGGGATTGAACCGGGCCCTCGGCAGTGAAAGCATGGAGTCCTAACCACTGGATTGCCAGGGAACTCCCCAGAATTTATTTATTTATTTATTTTTATTTATTTATTTTTGCGGTACGCGGGCCTCTCACTGTTGTGGCCTCTCCCGTTGAAGAGCAACAGGCTCCGGACGTGCAGGCTCAGCGGCCATGGCTCACGGGCCCAGCCGCTCCGCGGCATGTGGGATCTTCCCAGACCGGGGCACGAACCCGTGTCCCCTGCATCGGCAGGCGGACTCTCAACCACTGCGCCACCAGGGATGCCCCCCCAGAATTTCTCTTTAACGTTCTCCCAGTGATTCTAATGTATGGCCATGGATGAGAACCAAACCTCTTAGCACACACAACTGCGAGTCACAAAGAGATAAGGCAGTGATGTGAACAGTAGTCAGAGGAAGCTGACCCCAAATTTAGATTTTGCTACGGTCAATTCAAAGAGCAGATCCTTGCCCTGTGGATAATTAGGACTTGACTAGATAATTAGGATAACTGACTTGAGTACTATATTACATGGCTGAATACAGTGATTGCTTTAGAAACAAGGATATGATTCAAAACATAAGTTGAATAGGACTTAAAGATATTTTAAAGAAATTATTAGTCAAAGGTCAAATTTATTCACACTGTCTTCTTTAGTAGTCTATGGCTTAAGATGTTAGATATGTGCAATATTCTTTCCCCTTCCCTGCTTTTTACTGTATGTAATGCAGCACACTCAAGGGAGGGGAGAAAGTCCTTGTTCTCTTTTTCTAAAAAGAGATTTCCCAAATGGCTTCTTGTGGTAGTGGGCCATGAAGAAAAGAAAGTTGAAGATGATTAGGATCCATGACACTGTAGGGAATCTAGACATTCTACAAAGAGAATGGGTGGGGCACCCAGGCCTTCAATAAAAAGGTAAGGTCTGGGTAGCCGAGATGCAACAGCAACAGGCAGTGGGTATTGCCTAATTGCAAAGGCACTGTGGAAACATTCTGCTTACATACTGGACTCTGGCACAATATTTTGGTTGAGCTGAATTTTTCCATCACTAATTGCTTATGAGAATTTCCAAATTGAGCACTTCATTGCTCAAAAGTCAAAAAGTGACTGCAAAAGAACATACTTATGTTCTATAAATGGTACAATGCAATCATAATTTGGATAAAGAGATATATACTGCTTTGGCCGAGGAAACCTTGACTAAATTGAATGGGATGTTGTTCATCATTTTCTGTAACATTAACATATCTTTCTGCAGTTCTGTCATTTCTTGTATACTTTACTTTATAAAATCTTATTTTGTTCAGATACTTCTTCAAAACGATTGTTGCCAGGATCCAAACTGGCAGTGGAAGAAAACTGATTATTTGCAACAAAAAGAGAGAAATATCAAATCCTAGGATTACATATAAAGCATTACCACTCCTTCCAAGTGATTTAAAAATATATGTCCTAAAATCCCAATTTATTTTTTTTGTCAGATCCTTCAAAATTACCTGGAAATTGTGAAACAGCCTTTACATAGTAAATTCTATCTTCTCAATGTCTTGATTAGATATTAGCCACTGACTGAAAAACGTGTATGTAATTTATTAGTGCCTGAACCACAATCTTAAACTAATTAGCAATGTTTCACCAATTATAAACTAATTAGCAATGTTTCACCTTTTAAATGATGAACTACCATATAATTTCTAAATCACTATTTCTTTTTGACACCTTTCTTTTATATTAATGATTTAATCCTGAAAAAAGTGATGTTTCTAAAACCCTGCAATTTGTTTTGAAATTCCTGAGCGTTGAGCAGATTAATTTACAACATTTGTCTTTGAAACATTATTGCTTCTTCAGGACTTTGAACATTATACTCTATCTAAATTCTGTACTTCTATATTTACTGCTTATATATTATGTTCATTTTTAAGGTCCTCTCCCTTTGTCAGCAAGAGCATCATTTTTAAGAGAAGTCATATATTTTTCTTTAAAGGAATTCCCTTTTTAAAATTTCCCCAATTCAAGATTTTACTGTTTAGGAGACAAGAACAAGAGGTTTACTGTAGAGAAATGATAAGCTTATTTTAAATACTTGTAAAATATTGAGATAGAATTCTTTTTTTGGATTGATATAATTATATCCTGTCACACTTAAAGTTGTTCCTGTGTACACAAGACTCATTCCCTTCTGGACAGCTTTCTTGCTTGATCTTCAAGCACTGCTCTCACAAAGAGGGAAAATGCCAGTAACTTTAAATAAGATACACATCTTTACTTTGGTAGTTAAGCAACAAGAAGAGCCAAAAAGGGCAAGAGAAGAAAGAAAAAACGAAAGAAAATCCTTCTTGCAAAATCAGGTGTACTACAAAGCTCAATTAGTTCACAGACTGAGGACACTGCTTTTTATAAGTTTTTTTCTCCACTGGGAACAGTTTTCTGAGCGTCCCTCTCTCTGCTCTCCATCCCTAGAGTCTTAACCAGGTTTTTTCGTTTTTGCTCGTGAGAACTAAAAAAGTTGCAAAGGAAGGAATATTCGGTACATTTCACGGACGGTTTTCTATTTTCAGAAAGTTTTACCGTTTCCCAGGTGGCTCCCAATTGTTTCTAGACACACAGAGCCTAGGAGTCACTAGGCTGCCTCTAGACCCTTCTGAGAAATCTATTCAGAGTCCGCCGTACTCGCCCAAAATGGATCTACGCAGAATTTCGCGTTTGATTCCATGTCGTTTGTCGACCCACGAAAGTTCATCTTTGGACCACAAGTTAAAAACGTCTGTCAAGAGTTAAAAGGCAAGGAAACCTCTAACACCTTTCAAGGGGCTAAAAGACTCCCTGCACTTCCCAAGACGAGCTCTGGACGCGGCCAGTGGGAGCTTGGACCTTGACCATGCGCCGGAGTAGGTGTATCCCCGCTACGCACTGGCTTTAACCGGAGGAAAAGTTAACTTTCGGCTCCTTGCATTTCTCCAAAGTCAATCCTCTAGGGCCCTAACCTAAGCTGGGCCAAGGCCTCAAAATCTGGGACCAGGCAAGACAGGTGTGTAAAGAAAGCCTCCGGGCACCACGCACGGGTCGCCGTGCACAAACCCTCCTGAAAGACCGGGGAGCCCGGGGCTCCCCGATGTATTTACTCCTGGTTTGAGTATAGCCTGCGAAGCCTCGTCGCCTCCTGGTAACGCGAGCATACTCCGAGCCACCCCGCGGAGGGTCTAACAGCGATGCTCCCCCCACACCTCAAGATCTCCGCAGGAGCGAGGCATCCCTCACGGGGCGTCCTTACCTTGGGGTTGGTCAGGAGCTGGTGCTCGTCGCTGTGCAGTAGCGCCCTGGAGTTGGACTCGGAGTTGTTCACGTAGACCTGGACGCAGGGGTACTGCGAGGTGCCCCTGCAATCGGCGCCACAGGTGAAGGTGCACTCAAACACCTCGCCGATCTGCTGCACCGACAGCACCGTGCAGTTGGCCGCCGTGGCTTGCAGATCCTGCAGCGCGGGACTGAGCCAGCAGAAACCGAAGATAAAGAGCGACACGACGCCGGAGATGATGAGAAACAAGCCGAGCCGGATGCTCTTGTCCTCGGCTTCCGTGTACTCGTAAGCCACCCGGAGCTTCGCCATCGCCCCCCACTCCTGGCGGCAGGCACGCTCCCCCCGCCCCCTCCCGCCCCCGGCGCAGAGCCCGACTGCCTCGGGCGGGAGGAGCCGCCGCCGCGCGACAGCAGGGGAGTGGGCGGCCAGGGGGAGCGCGCGAGAACAAAGGGGCCGAGGCCAGCGACGCCCCCGGCGGCGGCGGCGCCCCCCCAACCTCCCCGCCCAGCCGCCGCCCGGGCCCCGGAGGCTCGCGGCGCTGCCGCGGTTTCAGAGCCTCCTGCACCCTCGGGCGCTCGGAGCGCTCGGGCGGCTCCTGCCTCCAGCGCCCCCTGCCAGCCTCCGCCCCCGCGCTTTCCCCGCCTCCCCCACCCCGCCTCCTCTCGCCCAGTGTCTCCCAGTCTCCATCGCCCGCCTGCCGCTGCTCCACGGACTCGCCGGGCAGCTGCCCCGAGGGCAGGAGCCGCAGGGCTGAGGCGAGCCCGGGGGCTCCCCCGCGAGGGAGGCAGCTCCGCCCGGCCCCACCCGCCGCAGACCTGAGTCCTCCCGCCCCGCCCCGGGGCGTTTCCCGTGGGCGAGGGGCGGGCGAGCCCCGAGGATATAGGCGGCTGGCGCTCGGGATTCTCGTTAAATCCCTTTGGAGGGACCTCCGAGATAAAAGCTTAGGGTCAATATAATTTAACCGGAATGAAAGTTTAAAACACAAAATAAAACACAAACGAGGGAGAGGGTGTAGCGCAAGTGAAGCGGCGGGAATTTTGAACTCCAAACGGGGATTGGTCAGCCAGCGGGGAGAGTGAGCTAGCGGCCAGGCGGCGGGCGCTCCCGGGGAAACGGGCCGCCGGAACCAGCAAGACTCGGTTGGAAGCCCCTGGGCGAGCGGCGTGCGCTGGGGGGCGCCCCCGGGGAAAGCCTGGCGCCAGTTCCCACGCTTGGGGCGGGAGCGCACGCGGCGGGGTGGGAGGCGTGACCCGCTACCGCCCCCTCCCCGCCAGCGAGCGCTGTAACGGTCGGGCCTCACGGTCCCGGCGCTGCCAACCGCCCCGGCGCAGCCGGCGCTCCCCCGGCCCCAGCCCGGCCCGGAGGGCAGCAGGAGAGGAGTCAAACAGGCTGAGTCAGACCGAGTTTGCAGTGGAGGCAACGCACGTGGGGGCAGGAACCTGCGACGGGCAAGACCCGGGAAAGTCGCTTCATGGGTCCTGGGTGGAACTCGTGGCAACTTAGGTGTCCGGCTGCCGGGTCGGCCCCAACTCAATTTGCCCTACGGCTGGGGCTGACTGAGTAGGGACCGGAGGAAAGAGGTGCAGAGGCTTGCAGCCCTGGAAGGAGACACCACTTTCCCCATCAGGACCGTCCCCTCGCTCCCGGCCTCCCGAGAACAGGATCTTCTCTGTTCTGTCTCCCTCCTTAGGAGTCTTGCCACCCTTGGCCCATCCCGGAATTTGTAGATGAGCTTTCCAGGAGCGCTGTGCAAGGCGATAGCGGCATGCAGACTCAATTTGGGACAGGTACTGTTCCTAGAGCTGCGTCCTGCTCTCTTAATTCTTCCCTCCACACCCACCTCCCCACCTCGCCCGCGCATACCTTCAGCCTCTATACTTTACGTGACCTTTAAAAAAAAAGTTAAGATGATCTTTCTCCAAACCACACTTCTATCAAAATATCAAACTTGGAGAACTATTTCGACCTACATTGTGAAGAGTCAGAATGTTCACTTTGCAAAATATATAAAGATATATTTTTCTTGACTTGCAAGTCCCAAATGAATATACTCTTAATTAAATTCAGTTATGTTCCTGATGAAAATGGAAACACCAAGTCATGGAACTCTTGACTTCTCTTTCTTGGATTTCAAATGTTACTTTACTGGTGTAGTACTTTTCAGCTGAAGTCCCGATCTGCTACTTTGAAGTACTCCTTGATGTGGCAGGTAACAGTATTTCCAAGCAAGGGGTAAAGCAAGTTTAATTACAGGAAGACCCTAAGTGTTTTTCTGAATAAATTAAGAAGGTGCAGGGTTTGGAGAAGACAACTTTGTACTTTAATACCTTTCAAGTTTTTAGAGACTAGATTTCTTTCCTTCCTTACCTAGGAATTATATTATTTTCTTCCCTTTCTGTTGGCATAAAGACAATTGTTAGTGGTTACACACACTACCTGAAAGGAAAAGTGAGTTTAATAGTTGAAGCAGCTTAACCTAAGATCACAGATTTTCAGTGTGAATCTTTTTCCTACGGCAGGTTATAATTATCTTCCTTTTCAACAAGGCTAAAGCCAATCTAAGATCTGAGGCAGTGGTGAGCAAATAAGATCCTATTATCTTATAAGATCTCATAGCCCTGATATGCTGAGCAACTTGACCTTGAGGCAGAATGAATTCCTATAGGGTTCATAAAACACAGGGATGGGGTGTCTAAAAATAATTTAATGAATATGATTCATTTTTCTATGATTCCAGAGCTCAAAGAGTTCTGTGAATGAACCCTTTGCCTCAAGACTGAAGCAAGATGGTCTTCCAAGTAAATCTAGAGAACAAACATCAGAAAATTCTGTCTTAATTTAACTTAAATTCTTAAAGGCTTTTAAATCCATTTTTTTCAAGTTCTGCATTTAGTCACTGTCCTTCTTTATAATTATTCTAAAAGTATTTGAAGAAACTGTTGCCATCTAGCCTTCTGTTCTTTAAACATTTACTTTTCTTCTCTTATTTCCTATTTTTAAATTAGCTTGCTTCTCTTCTGAACCTTTCATTATTTCATGTGTTTCTTATTGAAAGTCAAACATATCAAAAGACTTTCCAAATTTCTGTTTTATCCTTAATGGAACACTGGGTTTGTTATCAGTTTCATTTATTTGAGGTGGGGCTGCCTTTTCACATTTCCAAGGAAGGTTGGGTATGTCAGCTCCTCAGTTTCTGAAAACAGGTCACCATTGACTCTCTTAAGTTAGAATAGTAGTAAGACCCCCTGGGACGTCAGAGATGCTAAGCTCTGAGGTCACTGAGCATCTTGTTTCCCGTGGAGGGCAGAGGCACAGGAAAAAAAGAAAAAGAAAAGCGAGTCCTTTCTTTGCATAGTTGTCCACCAGTTAAAATTAAAACTGCAATACTCAGAACCAGACTGACTTATTTGATGTACTTCATTGTCTACAACAATGTTTTCAGGAGAATCATGGCCAAGCCTTGATGAAGTTCTTTTTAAAAGAAAAACAAAATCTATCTAAACAAGGACATTAAAACCATTGTTATTTATAGTTCTCATGATCAGTATTCTTCAAGAAGTTCTGTGACTGATGTTAAAGTTGCAATATACAATTTCATATGTATATATACTTTTATTGAAAGATTCTGAAAAGAATGATCATAAGTAGGGCTTTGGTATCCTAGGAATAGAAGGGAATTTGGAATATGTTGGGAAAATGTTTATACATGGTTTTAAAAATTGGTACATTGTGAAGTTCTTCAATAACAAACTGCTACTGTACACTTGGATAGCTAAAATACATAGGGGAGAAAATACTGTATCATCACCTTTTCTCATTAAAATTCACATGCTGGATAGGTTTTAGACATTTGCAACTAGAATAACTAGGTAAAAATAAATATGAATGAAAGCATGAGTGATCCAACAACAAAAAATATATAGAAAAAATTTATCCTTTCCACTTATCTTATATAACTTTAGATTTTTGTTATTGTCACAGAAAATTAAGTTTCCTTTTTATTTGGTCTTAACTTAAAAAATGCTTACAGTTGCACTAGATCGTTTCCAGCTTGCTGATATTAACTTTCTTGCCATGCTTCATGAATGTTAAATATTTGTTATTAGCATTAGAATTTTACATTTGAAATAAATTTCCTGTGTGGCCACTATCTTTTCTAATTACATTTATTTTTTTCCTATCTGTAAACTTTACCTATTATATTAAGCATATAATTATTGAGGACACTAGTTACTATTTCTAAATATTTATAATCATATTACAGCAGGAAGGGATCTTAAATATTACCTAGCTACATATTAAGCAGGAGAGCTTCCAAAGACTTTGCATTTTGTTTGAAATAGTAAAGAATGATTATTAAAAAATACTTTTTCAAAGTTCAAATTTGTTTGCATACAGCCTTTATCTTTGCAATTGAAAAAGAAAAGCAAAAAGCACAGATAATCACTTCATATTAGTAAATTCATAATACTGTACTGGAAGTGCTGGCTGGACTTCCTAAATTCTTGCCACCTGTCTATCATGATAATGGAAGTGAACTTCTATGGGAGGTATATATACACATATGTAGTAAAAGGGAAATCAGCTTTGAAATTGGAAAGCAAGAAGCTGAGAAATTCTGGTCTCAACATTGAGTAAATAGTTTATAACTGATGTTCTTAGATTGTTTCCTCCTCCCCATACAAAAGTTTTGGACTAGAAGATAGTTTTAACATTTCATGATTTTTATTCCAAGTTGATTTTGTTCTTCCCATGTTCTTCAAAAACTTGGGTATTACTCTCTAACGGCACCTAGTCCTGTTAAAGAGTCTTTTAATAATTCCCAAATATGGAGAGCACCTCCTAGTACAGTGACTAAAAGGGAGAGTGTTTGTCTTTGGAGAAATGGACCGACACCTACTGAACACCTACTATAAGCAAATGCTCTAATTTAATCTTACCGTGAGATGAAGAGGAACACGATTAAGTAACTGCGCATGTATTGACTAGGGCAGATTACAAGACCCATTCTTTTTCTACTGTACTATGCCATCTCTAAGGAATTTATGTATTTAATAAAAAAGAAATGTAGGTAATGCAAGCAGATTTAAAATGTGCCTATATACTTATATTCAAGTATGGTTAGGCTTGATCAACATCCATATTGTGAAACCTGACTATGAAGCAGGGGGCAGTGGGTAGAGAATCAAGGAGCTGATGATTTAATCTGATCCTCCTGTTTAATTTTACTCTGAAACACTTGTGTTGAAAATAGCTCTTTTTTACATGCATAGCAAATATAAGTAGTACTGTTTTATGCAGGAGAGGGAGATTAAGTGTAGTATTTAGGTTTCAGAGAGACTTGTTAGAAATTCAAGCTATTCAAAGTAGAAGTAAACACAGGGAACAAATACATGTTAACACAAGTCATTAAATAGTTCTAGGGTAGAAGAAAAGCCTATCCTCTTAATGCACGGAATCACCTAATACTTTTAATAACAGTTTCCTTGCTTTTGCTTGGACAATTCCAGTGATGAAAAATTCATTAACTCCTGGGACTTCCCTGCTGGTGCAGTGGTTAAGAATCCGCCTGCCAATGCAGGGGACACAGCTTCGATCCCTGGTCTGGGAAGATCCCACATGCCGCGGAGCAAGCAAGCCCGTGCGCCACAGCTACTGAGCCTGTGCTCGAGAGCCCACGAGCCACAACTACTGAGCCCTCATGCCACAACTACTGAAGCCCACGCACCTAGAGCCCGTGCTCTGCAACAAAAGAAGCCATTGCAAGGAGAAGCCCGCGCACTGCAAGGAAGAGTAGCCCCTGCTCTCCACAACTAGAGAGAGCCCACGCACAGCAATGAAGACCCAATGCAGCCAAAAATAAATTTATTTTAAAAAAAGAAAGAAAAGTTCATTAACTCCTAATGCTACTCATCTGATTTTTGGACCTTTTAAAAATGTATGATGTACAATTTACTTTCTTGTAAATTGAAATCTGCCTTGCCATAACATCCATGTAAATATCCTTATTCTGCCCTCTGGTGTTACACAGGTTAAAGATAGTCTGCCTTACAAATGATAATCTGCCTTACAAACTTCAGATGTGGGAAGATAACTGTCATGTCCTCAGGCCCTTTCTTCTTATGCTCATCTTAAATTTCTTCAGTATTCTCTTTTGATATGGTTTAGAAAACTACGGTCATATCCTTGCCCCAAAATGCTAAGAAAAATAGATAATTTGAAGTTGGAAACATTCTCTAAAACTAGAGTCTGCACCTTTCTTTTCCATGTTATCTAGTCTACAAACACTTCTAGGATGGTGGATTTTGTTGTTCACTAATTAACATTACCATTGCAAAATGATTTGGGCTCATATTTATTAGACAGAATTGGGATTCCAAAAAGTGATGTGCAAGTCAACTAATTTAATATTCAAATATTAAATCACTTAGAATAAGCTGAAAAAAATAATTTTTAAAAACAGGCATAATTTTCACTCAATAAAGGGACATAACTTGTTTTATATTTCAAGAATAGTAACCATTTGAAGATAATAAATTACTTAAAACACTGTAAATAAAAAATCAAACATGTCTGACTCCTAAGAGGAGAAATATTTAACAGCTCAAATTTTCTCTTAAGACAGACTATTTTTCATGCAACTGTTACATATGGTAATTAAAACTACATCTTAAAATAAATGTTCAGTATGTAACAGATTTAAAGGTAGCTTCAAAGCATTCTGGCTGCCCCAAATCTTTATTTTTATACAAAGGATGAAACTATTTATGTCATTCCTGCATGTATTTTTTTCCTCATTGAGCTGTATATTTTTGAATAATCATCAATTTCAAAGTTTTTTCATTAAAAATGAGTATCCATTGAGATGGTCCTAGAAATAATCAAGTTCACCCAGCCACTTGTTGACATCATAACACTCTTGAAATTTGATGCATTTCTTCCAAAATGTTTAAAGAAGTCTTATGTGTTATTCCTAAAATTATCTTCAGTATATACTAGAGAATAGATTAGTTTGGAAGAAAAACATCACTTGTTAAAAGTTTTAAAAATTAAATTATGTGGTCAAAACGTTACTTAGGCTAAATACAAATGCATGTTAGCAGAACATTATGTTTCAAGATAGGCTTATGAAAATTAACGAGACTAGCTCTGATTCATAGTGAAAATTTCTGTTTGTTTTCCTCAGCTAGTATCCTCAATTGTTGCTTAAAGGAACTACCACTTGGGGCATAGGGCGTTTTATTTCACCTTCTCTAACAAAAATGTCGAAATATATTTGTGGTGTGGTAGAAGCCTATCAGGCCTTGGAAATGAAAAGTTTTGCTATAGAGAAGGTAAGTAGGTTATTAGCTAAAGTATTTTGGCAAGTGTCAAGTGGGTCATAAGCTATTAGACTATGCAATAATTTGGGTTTTCAACAGAGATAGGAAATTATGACAATGAAGACTATCATCATTGTGAATTTTCAAGAAGTCATTCATTTAGGGACTTCCCTGGTGGCACAGTGGTTAAGAATCCGCCTGCCAATGCAGGGGACATGGGTTCAAGCCCTGGTCCAGGAAGATCCCACATGCCTCGGAGCAACTAAGCCCCTGCGCCACAACTACTGAGTCTGTGCTCTGGAGCCCGCGAGCCACAACTACTGAAGTCCGTGAGCCTAGCGCCTGTGCTCCGCAACAAGAGAAGCAGCCGCAATGAGAAGCCCGCGCACCGCAATGAAGAGTAGCACCCGCTCGACACAACTAGAGAAAGCCCGCGCGTAGCAACGAAGACCCAATGCAGCCAAAAATTAAAAAATTTTTTTTAAAAGTCATTTAAATGACCGAGGGAAAACTGTGGCAGACAACTGAAAATATTTAGCTTTTTAAACTGAATATTGAATTCTTATGATAAACATATCACTAAAATTTTGTCAGGTCGTAGTATTTATATAATAGGATGACTGGATTTAAAAAAAGTTTCAGTTGATGGACACAGAGTTGATAATGCACAAGCTGCCCTTAGCAGTTCTTATGCATACAAATTGAAGTGGAAATCTAGCAAAAATATCCCTAGGAAATAGCTAAGATTTGAGGGGGGGGGCGGAAAGCATCTTTGTTGTGTTATACTTGGAAATGGATTTAGCCCTCCTCATATTCTGCTCTAATAAATGCTACTGTAATAATGTAGTTTCTGCACTAGAACACTGGTTGATACAGTAAAGTATCAAGTAAAAATGCCCCCGATAGGGCTTCCCTAGTGGCGCAGTGGTTGAGAGTCCGCCTGCCGATGCAGGGGACACGGGTTCGTGCCCTGGTCCGGGAAGATCCCATATGCCCGTGAGCCATGGCCGCTGAGCCTGCGCGTCCGGGGCCTGTGCTTCGCAACGGGAGAGGCCACAACAGTAAGAGGCCCGCGTACTGCAAAAAATAAATAAATAAATAAAAATACCCCCGATACACAGGAATGCATTATCCCAAGATAAACTTCGTTGGGTTTCACCAGAATTTTTATTCTAGTTAATACTTTATACAGTAGGCAAAGTATAGTTTAATTGGTAGTTCACCAACTTCAGAAATGACTTGTGATACTTAACTAAATTTTGTGTTCTTGGCCTCTCCCTAGACATTCAAAAATCAGAGTATGTAAACATGAGGCCTAAAATATGTATTTTAATGTTTTGCAGTTGATTCTTATGCATTGTTTTAGAATTACATAACTAGAGGTTAACTTTGACTCTGGTGAGCTCCTGCAGTGGTCTAAATCCAAACTGAGCTTTTTATACTCAAATTTAATGATCAGCTTTCTTTATGAATAAGAGGATTATTGCTTAATCTAATTTTTGTGATCACTACTGTGGCAAAAAACAGGAGATTGCACACTAATGCAATGTATAATTTCAGGCTGAAATTCACCTCAAAATTTAATAACTCTCTTCACTCCTTTGAATGTAGAACTACATACATAAATCTGGTGAATATACACATACATATACTTTACTATTTGTTGTGCTTTAACGTTTCATGTTCTTATTCCAAAATTTTAAAAAGTTGAGTTGTCTTAACTCTTTTGATTAAATTCCTTTCCAAAGATATTGCAGTAATTTAAAGTAAACCTTACCTATGACTCAGAGAAGAGCACATTTTAGACTAGGTCAGTGTTTTAAGTATATCATTTTTAGCCCTGATGACGACACCTTCTTCAACTTCAGGTGAAGAGTATCAACATCTTAAAAGAGCTGAAGTTATCAAATCCAGTGTTAGTCTCAGTCCTCTGAATAGCAAGTGATAGTCATCTAGTTTCTGCTTGAACGTTTTTGTTGATGGAATCCTCACTTCATGAAGCATTTAATACCGTGGGATAGCATCTTGAAATAGAGAACCAAAATGTCTCAACTTCCACCTTCTGGTTTGAGACTTGCCCTCTTCTTCATCTAAGACCTTCTTATATTTGAAGACAGCTGTTATGTCTCTTAGTTGTCCACTGTCTCTTCCTCAAAGGCTACATCTCATCAACTCAATTCTTCCCATGCATGACATCTTTGAAATTGCTATGCATTTTGTAGTTGGTGATTTCTCATACTTCAATTGAACTTTTTTTCCTTAGTGATATACAAAATAATGGTGTACCTTAAAATTGTTGGCAAATAGGTTTGCTGAAATACAGTAATCCCACTTAAACATTTTTTCAATCAATGACAGGAACTCTTGAGGTCACCCAGTTCAACTCCTTACCTTATATACAGAAACACTGTCCAGCCCCTCTCCTCAGTTATGTTGGATGAGGTTGAATTTAATGCCTTACAAACCATCTCATTTCAAAATCTCAATTACCTCAGTTACATTTTAATACTGTGCTGAAATCTTTCTTACAGGTCATAGTTCTGCCCTTCAGTTACACAAATGAAATGTGTCTTTCACTGACAGCTCTTGAGTTTGATACTTGAAGACAGATACTGTTTCCAGAGTTCATTCTCTAATGCTAAACATTCCTTCTTCCTGGTTTTTTTTTTTTAATGATATTTTGGGGATACTCAAAAACCTACCTCATGATGCTATGCTGAAGACAGATGTATTAATGCATGTAAAACACTTAGTATGTTGCTTGGTAGCTAGAAGGCATGCCACATTCTCTTCTGCCTTCCCCAGTCATGGCAGCTCTTAAAACACAGCAGACTTCTACCTTGTTCTGAGCACTACTTTTGTTAATGTAGCTGAAGATTACTTCAGTATTTTTGGCAATAAAATCACAATTTACATTGATCTACATATGAACCACTCTTAAGCCATGGTATATTCCACCATCCTTTTAGAAACCAAAATGTAAAACTAAGTAATTATCCTGGTGCAATATGTCCTATTTGATGTAACTTAAAAAAAAAAACATTACTGGGTTAGATTTAGATTCCAATTTTGACTTTCAATGTGTTTATTTGCTTCATCTCCTAGATCTGTCATTTATTCATGGCATGATGTAATTCATCGGTAACACTAGCAGCAAGGAGAAAACCTTGTGACATGCCATTAGGATCTAGGTTTTAAAGACAATTATGCCTGGCTTATCTTATTTTCCAGAGACTTGTTTTAATAGAACCAGTTACTAAGTATTCCTCTATCTTCTTTGTTAACTACACAGACAAACCATGGTTAAGAGAGAACGTTAAAGACAGACATTCCCTTTCTTTACACACATGCACATTCAGGTTTTCAGCAACTTTTTTGCAAAATTGATGCTATTAACCAAATTTAAGTTAAAATAAGTGCAGCCATGCTCAGATGCCAAAGAATGGAAGATCTATGGTTTTGGAATGAAGGAGGATTCAGAGGAAGGATCAGTTAGAAAGGGTAGAGTGGGAAAAATTTGAAGGTTTTGAAAATTAACTGAAAATACTTAAAAAAGATTCTCTTGAAAATGGAACTACAGCAAAAAAGTTATTTCAAAGCCAACTGCTTTAATCTGTACATTTTATTTTCAAATTAAAATTATCAATTTATACCATTCAATCAACATGTATTTACCAAGCACCTACTGTGTCCCCAGTAGGTGCTTGGTAAATACATGGAAAAGACCAGTTAAATGGTTTATATACTGTTTAAATAAATTTTCAGTTCTTAATTGAAATTTGTTGTATCTAAGGAAAACTATCTGTGCAATGAAAAATCTCTGTAGATGGAGTTTGTTATAGTATCACCACAAGGAGCATAAAATATTATTTGAAACTAAACAGCTGAAAGCCCTTTCCTTTGCAACGAAATAGCTTTTGTTTCCAGAAAGCCAATTATAGTATAATCACAAAAATTATTTAACATAATGTACATGACACTAGTTATATAGGGAAAAATTAAGATAATTAAGTCTAAGAAAGAAAATTTGAAATATTAGTTTATGTCAACTTCTGTACATGTACAATATAACCACAAGTTATAAAACCAAGGAATATAACTGTGTTATATTAAAGAGCTTAATATATTTTAAAGATTTCAAATCGAATTTTAAAACTTGGGATTTGGAGTCAAGAACATGGTAATTTCTGACAATTTTATTAACAAGTTATAAAAAGTTGGTTTACATGTAAGAGTTTTCTCATTTTGATGATTCAGCGTAAACAGAATTCAGAAAACTGGAAAAGTGTGCACTTAAAACTTTGCATATGGCAGTTAAAGCAAACAGCTAGAGGCCAGACAACAAACCACTTGAGCTGTTTTGTTTTTGAGTCATTCACACAGTACCTACCAGTCATGATGGTGGTGACACTTTATACTGTTATGTTTATATTCATAAGAATAAAGATCCCCTTCCATTTTCTTTTTTCCTTCCAGCTGTTTCTTATGATTATGTAGGAAAAGTTACATTTTACGAAGTAAATTATTATGAAAAAATGTAGCCTCTTTTTAAGGAATCGATTTCTGGATTTAACAGATGTCAAATTACGTATGTGTTCTGTGAAGTGTTTTTGCACAAAAGTTAAACTAGAATACATAAGTTCCATTTTCCTACAGAAGAGATGCTTTGTTTAAATCTAAAGATTAAAAAATCCTGATATTTTTATGTCAGTTTCTCATATTTCAAAATATATAGAAAAAGGTAAATCTTAAGTCATTTTATATTCCTGATATGCAAATACAGCTAGATCATAAATGTTTCATTTTCAAACATGATTTGGTACATGTCAACAAACTTCTACTCTTCATAGAAAAATACATTAAAAATGAAAATTTAAAGAATCAACACTTTTTTTTTTTAAACTTCTATCTCTAGTTCTGCTTTCATAGCTTCAGTCTTCAAACATTTTAAAATATATTATCTGTAGATGGAAAAGAATCCATCAACTTGTATGTGAAATAACCAGGCGATCAAATTGAAGGGGAAGTCTACCCCACTCCTCTTTGGCTTACCTTAATTTGCACATTACTTCTTTAAGATATATCTCAAAGGTCTAACAAGAAATATCTTATACACTTCTCACAAAAGCAGAGTATTTTGATTGGGTCTCAAGAGTGTTCAGGAAGTTTTATTTCTAATGCTGTCATTATTCATTTAAAAAATAGTTTTCTCTGTTCTGAACTTGGTTAATACTAAGAATGTCTACATTTTTAACCTACAAGTGAAACGGTATATGGTTCCATTAAATAAGCTGTCAAAAGCTGGAAAAAAAAAGACTACGTTTTAAATTGTTTAGTCACACCATTCAGTTGTAAAACTTTAGGTTGTTTTTCCTGTTTTTCATGTTGAAGAAATAATTTCACAATTTCAAATCAAAGTCAACACTGCAGTGAGGAGAGCTTTTCTACTTTATTACAAAGAGAAGAAGCCTTTATGTGGTCAGAAAATACAAGATTGATCTTTTTTTCTCTTCCTATGAAACGCTGCTGTTCAAACAGCCAGAGTGAATTGTCTCAGTTCACTTCTTTAAGTCCCATCACATTCACTTGGGTATGGATGTCCTTGGCTGCTGAAAATCTGGCCCTTTAGTGCACAGGGCGACAAAGTCCCCTGACCAGCAGTTCCAGAATGTCCCATTTTCATATATTGCATCCATGCACACCTCCTAAAAATGAGGTACAGCAGGGCAAACATTTTCCAAAATAGATGTCATATATATAATATATACACATTCGTACATACATACCTTTATTCATGTGATGTCCAAAAATTTAAAAAAAATGTACACATTTATTACAAAATCGTAACAAAGACTGGACAGTGTTTTGCTCATTCTGGAAAGATGAAGCTCAGTAATAACACAACCCTGGAAACCATCCAGAGATTGTGGCAATATCTTTCTTCTAAACAGTCATATATTCTTGCGTTAAGCTTGGCGAAACTGCCTTTCAAAAACAGAAGGGGAAGTAAAATGAAGGAAGCAGACCTTGCTCATCTTTCCAAATGAAATACGAGAAGGATCTTCACATAAAAATGCACAAACATTTGTTATTTTATTACCAATAGTGCTACAATGAACAATGCAAATTTTGTGGTCTAATTCTGTTGAGTCTTTTGTGGGTTTTCTTTTTTACATTTTAGAAACTAAATGGTAAACTTCTTTCAGTGTACTTGCTTGTCTTTACAGACCCAAGTCTGTCTGCTGGCAAAAAAGAAAATAAATGAAAAAATTCAGACCCTGCTCAAACTAGAGAAAAACAAATTACAAATTTAGTTGTTGGGCAGCACATAATTAGTAAGGCAGGACCTCAAATGGTGACCCTTTGCGTAAGCCAATTGCCAGATCCTCAAGGAATTAAAACCAGGGTGCCTGAGCCACATCAGTTCTGCAGTTATGTTGAGTATTGTGCTGAGACAGCCATACCCCAAGAAAAGGGAAGTCTTTTTTTAGAAGGCTTGCTGAGCAGGGTTGTAGTTGAAGGTGGATGGCAGGTGAGGCCGTTCTTCTAATTTGTCATATTCCAGATGGAACTCCTATAAAACCAAATTTAAAAATTTAGATGATTTCCTTTCGTTTGATCTCACATTTTTGTCAAAATATATTTACTATATGAACAAATAAAATAACTACAGGTATGAGAACGAACAGAGATATTAACAACTCTTTTTCCCGCTAAGTAAAATATAGCTTGAAGAAAAATATGTTGTAGTTTCTACCTGATAAGTACAAAAATGTAGACTTTCTGCATAAAAGCCAGAGACTAGTCATGAACATTTACTTTATGACACAAATTCTATGCATTTTTTTTTTTGCTCAAAAATAAAAGTTTGAAGGGAGCAATTACTATATCACTAATAAAAAGCATTGAAAATTATATTTAAAGTAAAGCTACCTTCAATGAAGTATAAAACTTAAAACTTTACTTTTTTTTCCATGAAAAAAGTTTAGAAATAAAAGCTTTTCCAATTTGTCTTATCACATGTTTTTTTTAAAAAAGCAAACAAAGTTATTCTAAACTTGTTATCTCGGGAAAACAATGAACTTAAAACTCACACATCTCCAGACTTCCCATTTCACAAACCCCAAACCCTGAAAAGATGTAACAGCCACCCCAAACTAGACAGTGGTTTTGCTGTAGGCACATCTGAAGATGAACTATATAGCTCATTTTAATTAAACTTTCAAAACACTACATGAATTTTAAAATTTAAGAATGGTGAAGCAAATTCTTCATGATACTCCAAGATCAAGAAGTACAGAATATGACTTTGTATATTAAAAAAAGCAAACCAAAAACATACCTTTTAAAATCCAAAACCTAGAGGTTCAAAAATTATTAATTCTACAACCTGAATTCAAGTAGCACAAACTATCTCAGTTAACCCCATTTAAAACACTATGAACCATAATATATATTATGTACTAAAGAAAGCCAACAAGTAATGTTAGTACCATGGCTTAACATATTTCACCTTATCTGTCTTATTTCAAATTAATCCCACAGTAGATGTTTCCATTATTAAATTAAGTGAAAATTTCATTATTAAATTAAAATGAAAACCTAGGTCATGATTAAATTTTGAGATATAAAACGAAGTATTTAGAATTTAAGGATATTATAATAACAATTACAGAAATAGCAGGTATAATTTATCAGAAGCCTAATATGTGTCAAAACTAGAGACAAAGCTAAGTTTATTCTCATCTTTGTAAGTCTGTAAAGTAGATATAGTTATCTTCATTTTTGCATTGGAGGAAAATGAGGCTCACAAGTAACTTGCCCAAGTCATACAACAAATGGCAGATCTAGGATTAGGATCCAGATCTGTAGTACACCAAAGCACATGATTTTTCTAGTATAACACATTATTTTTAATATTTTTAGCCCAAGATCCAAAGCCAAAACTACTTAATTACACCCCTATCCATAAATAATGTTGAAAAAATTCAGTCCACTGACAAATGTTGATAAAGAAGGCACCCTGTGATGACTTTTTAAAAGTTCACTTTAGAGTTAACTAAGGCACAGAGGTTCTTTGCTTATCAGTAAAAACTAGCAAACACCAGAATCACCATCACAATCACCACAGCCTCCTAATGCATTGTGCAGGCACCTCTCCCTCTCTCCCTACTCTGTCCAGGCTTTGAAAGAATTTTATTGCCTGGCTGAAGATAAATATCTATATTAGTGGAGGAAGTACCTTCTTGCTGTAGCATTCTTTTATTAAAATTGGCTAATTTTAGTTCTAAAGTATGTGTAGTTACTGGGTAAAAAGTCTATTTGTAACTGACAAATCATATACTCCACTAAGTTATATTTATATAAATTAAAATTTTCTTCAGTTGTTTTATCCTCATCATTGTGCACTGGTAAACTACACTGTATAATCAGAATTTAAACTAGAGTAACTTCATCAATTCACACATTACCCCCCGCTACATATTAAAAAAAAAAAAAAGATCAGTTTAAACCTAGGGAGCATAAGTATTTTAATATGATAATTAAGAAAATCTCAGACCTTATATATTAGATTCAGAATCAAATTTTGTCCCCCATTTTTTTAAATCATTTTTTTCTCTTCTATGTATTTTCATTCTTCTTAAAAGACATAAAGCTTACAATCTCTTTGTTCCCTAACTCTGATTACTGATAGTATCTTTTTTACATGTTTATGTTATATGTACACACACAACACATACCACACACACACACACACCCCTTTGTAAAATCTGTAGGGGCAAGAAGTCTGTTTTGTTTATCACTACCTACTACTGAGAATACTACTGAGCTGCCAGGCTCCCAGAGGGTGTGTAATTAATGGCTGATGAATCAATGAACACAAGTTTTTTTCATTTGTTTTAGGAACAGAACACTTAAATTTTTTAAATATTCAAAGATCAGGTATTAGAAGTTCTATGTATATATTTGCTTTAATGGAGAAAAGATTTTTAGATTACAGTCTAATCGTTTAAAGGCTAGAAAGCGTTCTAGGTATAAAAAATCACATTTATAGCAGGTTATGATATGATAAAGAATCCTAAGCATTAAAAATCCTATTCAGTGTTGGACCCACAAGGTGAAGTCAGACTGAAAGAGTTCTGAAACTTTTAAGTCTTTAGTTTGAGAAAGCTATTGATAATGGTGGGGGGGGGGGCGCTTCTATCACCTAAAAATTCTCTGTGGATAAAATTATTTTAAAAATCTTACTCATTGAGACTACTATACATACTATAACAAATTTTTAAATTAACGGGACAGTGAATTATTCTAGCTAAATTAGATATAGGATAGACCACATAGTCTGCTGACAAATCAAGATTATCTAAAAGAGAATAAGCAAATACAGTGTCAAAATTTTTATGTACATACATTATTGACATACAGGAAATTCTTTATATAAATAATGGGCTGAATCCTAGAACTCACAGAATTTTTAGGGGATAAGGAATACTTCTGATTTAATAATCTAATCCCTTACTTAAAATTACACTTCTTCAATTCTCTGAAAATATTAAGTTATTTGCAAAAGTGAAAGAAGAACCTCATAGAAGTGAGATTAAAGACCTGATTATGGTCTAGATCAGGTCAATACTTTTCAATGATACCATGATAACATCAAGCTATTACTTACAATACTAATTCATACTGAAGGCTTCTTATGAGTTGAAGCTATTAAATGCATGTTCTTTACCTGTGAATAATAAACCACAACCACTTTACAGATGGGGACTTTGACTTGGGACATGGCACGTCAATGGATTTTCTGTAGTTTGATGAAGTCTGTTAATAAATATACTATGGAACTAAATTTCTTAATTCCTAATCCAATTTCTGGAAAAACACTGAAAACATCCTTAAAAAACAAAACAAACAAAAACTCAGAACCTTTGTGAAAAGTTTATTCTGTGAATATAACACAACTTAAAAGTTTTAAGTCCACGAATTCTTTAAATATAATCAAAAGAAGTGAGCTGCATATTAATACTTGATAGAAACCAATATTTCTGCTTGCTTTCAACACTATGAAATGTTTGCTTTCATCACTATGAAGATAATTTTGTTGAAGAGTATCAGCACAAGTGGCCAGTAAATTACCTTAAGATTTTTCAAAAATAGTTTAATAATAATATTTCTCAAATTTTATTTTCCAACTTCACAGCTAAAAATTTTAAAGGCAAAAGTTAAGACAAAAGCTCAACTGTACATAGGAGAGATCAGATAAAATTAGGTAAAATTATTACTTTATGTGCACACACACACACACACACACAAGTAATTTTCTTTAACATGACATTTACCTGACTGAGGAATAGCTTTTGTGGGAAATTAGGGGCCTTATTAATGTTCAAGTTGTTTCTGAATATTTAATTTTATGGGGAGAACTTAGTTCTGGGAAACTGATTTTTTTCACTTAAGCTGATTTCTTCACAGATACCAAACTAAAATTCAACTAAAATTACACATCTATCTATTATTGCAAATACCTATTTCTTTTTGTACATATGTTTGGAATAATGATGATACTGAGCAAAAAGCTTCAACTGAATAGAGAAAACTTCAGTCATTTACTATTAGAATTTTTCCCTTCCAAAGATACTTTCTCTCCTGAAGAACCAGGTTCTCAAACTATGAAGCCAAAGACCAGCATGATCACTGGCATCACTTGCGAAGTTGCTAGCAATGCAAATCCTCAGGTCCCATACACAGACTTGCTGAACCAGAAACAATGGAGGTATGACCCAGCAATTTGTGTTTTAACATGGCCTCCAGGTAATTCTGATGCAAGCTAAAGTTTGAGAACCATTCACCTAACCTAACAATAATCAGAATTTTTCCATCTTGGAAGAACAGTAACAAGCTGTAATAATAATGATGATAAAAACAACAGCAACAAACTACCACAACTACTCTCCTATATCAAATACCCAATATATGCCAAGCACTGTACTCAGTGTATATATGTGCCTGTGTAATATCAATTAAGCTACATGATAAATCAGGAGGCAAAAGTCATTTTGACTTACAAGATAAGGAAGCAGACATGGAAAGGAAACTTATACAAGGTCAAAGTATGAATAGCAGAAACAGGAGTTAATTTCAAATCCTGATACAAAAAACTAAGGTTTTCTACTTCACTACACTTCTTAAAGAACAGGTAACATACACAATGTCCTGTATACTATTTGTAATTAATTACTTATTACTTATTTCATGGATCTACCTTTTAAAGTCAAGACATGCATGTTAATTAGAATTGTTAAAATAACTCAAATACAGTGTAGGGTGGTATACAGACTTGGTCTGAGAAGCAATGACATTTACCATTAGAGAAACACGCAAAAGTAGTAATAAAAAAAGATTTAACCTTTTGTATGTGTCTTCTTTTGGGCGTTTTTGTTGGGCTCATCCTTTCTATTTCTTTTTCATGTTTTATATGAAGTCTTCTTGTGATGTAAAATTTTGTAATAATTATCTGGTAAGCATTTTACACTATCTTTTTAAAATGTTTTACTCTTTTATCAGTTTAGTAAAGCTGATTAAAAAAAAAAAAAAAAACCCAAGCCAACAACTAAAAAATTACCCAATGAACTGTCAAGAAATATTTTTTTTCTGTTTAAACTTAATAAAACCAACAAAACTAACTCTTTAGTTTTTAATCCTAAGACCTATCAATGGAAAAGGCATTCCGAGAAATCCTGGAGTTATGAAATCTATGTGAGTTATATTTTCTTCTAGGTAGACTAAGTACATACATAAGGAACTAAACACAAATGTGTAATATGCTATGACACTGATGCAAACTGTTCACATGGGACAGTTAGAAAGGTGTTTTTGTGAGGAAAATTTGCAAACCAAAACAACTTTTTCCACTGGCCTCTTTCCCCAAATATTCAGCATACTAGTCAAAGGAACAATCATGATTTACGCTTGTGATTTTCTTTCTTTATATCACTTGCAAATAAAAACCCAAGCACATTTCCTGCAAAGAGTGCAAGTGTTTAAAAAGCCTATATACTGGTTTTATATGAAAAAATATATATATTATGTAAAAAAATATATAAAAATATATTTAGGGCTTCCCTGGTGGTGCAGTGGTTGAGAGTCCGCCTGCCTATGCAGGCGACATGGGTTCATGCCCCGGTCCGAGAAGATCCCACATGCCGCAGAGCGGCTAGACCCGTGAGCCATGGCCACTGAGCCTGCACGTCCAGAGCCTGTGCTCCGCAACGGGAGAGGCCACAACAGTGAGAGGCCCACGTACCACAGGAAAAAAAAAAAAAAAAAAAATTTATACTGTTTTAGGACAAATCTCATATTTGCTTAAAGTAATAATAATATAAGAATACATAACCGGGATTGCAAGAGGGTACCTTTATTTTACAACTGAGTAGACACAAAAATATTTCAAGTGTTACCAAGGCTTGTGAAAAATTACAAAATTTCTTACCAAATTCAATCATTTTCCTAAACTATAGGTAAAATGAGCTGTTTCCAGATACTCTCCTAGAGTTTAAATCAAGCCAAGGAGGTGGAGACCTTTTAAAAGACTCAGCAAATATCTGGCACATTATTGGAATGGATGTACTGGTACATATAAACAAATAAAAGAGGACACTTCTTTTTAAAATGTAGATTTATAGTTACACATTTGCACATGGAAAAAAATATACCTTAGCTACTTTCCTCCAGTTAAGACAGTCAAAGAAGTAATATGTTCCCCTCTCATATGTATTGGTTTTCATTGTTGGCTCCATGCCTGGTGCCCTGGTAATCCATACTCGTTCTTCTTTGTGGTATCTCCAATCACGGTTAAAACTTCAATTTTTAAGAGAAAAGACAATTAATTTTTTCCTGTGGCTCACATCAAACATTTTCTACATTTTGTAAAACATTTTTGAGAAAATAGTCACACATAAAATACATATATATTGATGCTTCTTTTCCCTGATTTTTATTGTTATTAAATATAACCTAGTAAAATAAATATAGGAAAAGACTTTAATTTGCCCAAAAACCACACTCTTTAATTAACACACACATCTTTATTTAACTGAAGAAATTTTTTATGCAAACAAAACGAGATCTTAAAAGCTCTATGAGCAATGTGATAAAAACTTTGGCAGACCAAAGATCACTGTTTTCCAGAAACTTCACTCCTTTCTCGTTCTTCTTAATATTCAATAGAAATTAAGATACCTATTAAAACAAACAAAACCCCCAACTATTTGTATTATTTTGTAAGAAACTAAATACAAAGCCTATTTGAATTAACTACATAAATTCACATAAAATTTGTAACTATGCTGAAAAACCTCCATGCAAACAAATACCTCCCTATCAATACAATGAGGGGTTATTTTAGACATATATTTTATTTTAGACATATATTTTATATATATTTATATATTTTTAGTCATAAATAAGATATGAGACAGAACTGCCAGTGATGAATGAATGAATGACTGATGAATTTATTTACTTATGAATAAATTAAAATGAACAGGTAACAATTGCTATCTTACAAAAAATGAGGGAAAACATGGAAAAAAACATTCTCAATTGAGAAATAAAAAACAATTTATTATCAACACAGTGAATTTTACATTTTAAAGTATCTGATCCAAGGCCATTTATAGAAATGTTATTAGGAATATTATAAAATACTTATTAAATCTATAAAAAGGTCTCCCAATCATTACATCGTAAGTTTTTAGTAACAATTCACTCTACAGTTAACATGATTAATAGAATAGTCTATTGGTAACAAAATGTTACCACCTGGACATATAAAAAATGACACAAAATTTTTATTCTTAGAGCATCAGGTAAAAACAAAAATGCTCAGAAAAACAGTGTATTCAATGGACCAATTTCTTAAGACTAATTTATTTAAGTTGGCCAATAGGCTTCTGATAATGAATGTGGACTTTATCAGTATTTCAAAATACACAAGAAATATGCACAGTGCCTTGCCCATATAATGCTTAATAAATATTTCTTAAATGATGAAATTCACTGTCATTAACATACGTGGTTCCACAAGGAGTAAGATGAACCACAGTTATGAACCATACCTTATACTTCATATTTATAAAAATTAGATTCATCATACCCATGAATCAAGTTGATTCTGTCTTCTTATACATTTACAGTTATTTAAATTTGAAATTGTTTTTATGTATACAGTGATTATGAAGACATGGTAATATAAGGTTTCAATGTAAATTTTTACTAAATATAAAAAACTTAGATTTCTTGATGAAGAAATAGTTCCACTTTAAAAACAAAGACAAAAACTACAGCCACCATCATTTGAAAAAAAGAATTTTTTAGAATAAACAATATCCACTATAATACAAAAGTTTTTAAAAATACTTTGAACATACAGCTCTACTGCAGCTAAAAGTTGTAATACGTCTCCTCCATTCATGTAATAGAGATAGAAGAGAAGGTCTTCTCCGTATCGACCAAGTTTTATTGCAGCCAGCTGGAAAAGAAATAAAATTATTCTGAAATGTAAAATGAGCTTGAAAATCCTAACATATAATTGATTGCACTAAAGTAAAAATGGAAAGATAAAACAGAAACCCCTCTTTGTAGCAGACAACTGTTATTACATGATTACAGAGGTCTAGTTATATAATTCTAAAGAGAAGTTTTATCATTTAAATGACTAAAGTCATTTAATAATTATTTCTGATACATTTATTTTAGGTACTAATAGGGGAAAAAAGCTAAATAAAAACTTCTAAGCAAGACCTAACACTGTCTTACTTGAGGTGTTCATTAATACTCAACGTGGCAATAGTGGAACACTGTGCTGCTCAGAAATGCAGGACTTACATTCAAGTCTTAGTTTCATTACTGACTAATATGACCATATCCAAGTTATTTAATGTCTCTGAACTTTCAGTTATAAAATGTAGTCAATGATACCTATAAGGATTACTAAAAATGTAAATGAAATTAAGTGACAATGTGAATGCACCTTCTGTAGAGTGCCTCACAGAAGACTTAGAAATAGTAACTGAATCTACATTTGACAGTGATTCACAAATCGATCATGTATTTTTAGCAAATCACAGTTAAGTACAAAAATCATAAAGGGATAGTTCTTTGTTTAAATGGATGACGAAAAGATGACTGCTTTACATGTCGCTCCACAAAGCAGAAACATAACTGCCTACCAAACTATCAAACACAAGTTCAATAGTCTCAAATTCTCACAGTAACACAAATCTTTATTAAAAGCTCACTGAAATGAAAACATTCTTCTCTTTACCTAGTCCTGTATCTAAATGTTTAACTGTTGTTACACACTCTCTGAATGTCATTTTCCTCTCCATTCAGGCAGCAGTCTTGAATGTGACAAATTCTCCTAAATTATTATTTCTTAAGCTGGCAAAAGAAAAGGTTCTGGAACCCTCAGATAATTGGAGCAAAAAATGAGTGCTATAGTGGAGGTGGCAGCAAATCATACAGTCCACAGACAGAAAAAACTAGCTCTATCTCGTACTTCTTGTCTTCCATCTACTCAAGTATTAAAAGACATGTCGAGAAATACGTGTATCTCTTTAGTTGCCTGTCCACAACATCAACAACAGTTTGGCTATACAACTGCATGGCCCAGACACAGAACGCTGTCATTTATATATATTTATATTATACATATTTATGCACGTAAGTATAACACAAATATATCATTTTTAACAAACTGTATCTATCCTTTCACATAACCAAAATCTAGATACCATTTTAACAAAATTGAACTCTCAGTGCTTTCCCCTAAAGCAAAAGTGTTGTTTTCTTTCTCAGGGGGGGAAAAAAAAAGATTAAAGTTCTAATCTGTTAATATTATTTTATAACTAGAAATTCAGGTAATTAAAACACAGAAAGAGATTACATAAAAAAGTCAAAGATTACAGTTTTAAAATATATATTTTTTCATTAAAAACATTTTATCTGTAAACATAAAATGAGAATATCAGAAGGAAATTCATCAAATTTTCCAAGTTACTTTATTCCCATCAACTGTGGTTATGACTGTACCCTGTTACTAAATATAAGGAAGATTTTACTGGTCCTAACATTGTTTTTAAAATATTTTAAAAATATAACCCAGACCTCATCAAAACACAGGATTATAAACAAAAATAGAAATTAAACTACTACATATAACTGAATGGACATACAAAAGCATACCCCTGAGACTACTGCTAAATATTTCAAAAATATTATGCTGTCTGAACTGCAAAACAGCACCTGAAAATAGCTAAGTTCATGCTGAGTAGAATAATAAACTACACTCACCTTATCCCTAATGTGAATGTTCGTTAAGTACTCAGATGGAACATGGAAGTCTGGATAATAAAATGAAAAAAGCCTTATTAACTGATTCTCAGTTACAAATATATTTTTTAAAGGTCTGAACAAAAATAGATTCTCCTACCTATGTCTTGAGGTCGACAAGGTGAAGATGCCCAGGGTGATGCAAATTTGGGGTAAAGATTTCTGAATAAGGGAGAAAAAAACCATTCTGAAGTCCAAAGTAGGAAAAGAGATTTCTAATTTTATTTCAGCAAATCAGGAAAAACAATGACTTAAAATGTAAAATGAGCATCTTTAAATTACTAATATCTTTTCTTGGTTTTACTATGACTTATACAGCAGGAAACTGAAACAAGGTTAAAAATACATACATACACACACATATCTGTATATGAATTATTACTTCAACTCAGAATGCTTTAAATTCATTAATACAATGAATTAAAGTACAATTACTTCCCCATTTATATGGCCAGAGAAAAAATATCAGCAATTATTAAAAACCAAAGCTCAAATTCAGCAAACATTTACTGAGTGTCTATTATTATATGCCTGGCACTAGCATGCTTATACATTAGCAAACATAACAAAGATCACTGATAACGTGAAACTTACTTTCTGGTTGAAGATGGTGGATTGGGAGGGAGGCAGACAAAAACAATTTACGTAATACATAAATAATATTCCATGTTAGTGGTGGGGTAGGGAGGGAAGATTAGTTGCATAATTAAATAGGGTAGTCAGGTTAGGGCACATTTAGAAGGTCACGTCTGAACAAAGATTTGAAGGATATGAGGGAGATAACATCTGTTATCTGGTAGAAAACTACTGTAGTCAGAGGGAACTGCTAGAGCAACTAATGCAGAGTTATGACTGACATGTCTGACGTACAGCAAGAAGGCTAGTGAAACTGGAACAGGGTGAATAAAGGGAGAAGCTGTTAAGGTGTAGGTAGAGGAGAGACACAGATCATGCCTGTACAGATTAGTAGGCCTATCAAGATTTTGGGGTTTTAATCATAATAAAACTGCAAAAACTGTGTATTGAGCAGAGAATGAACTTATTCAAAAAGGATTGTCCTGGCTGTCATATGAACAAAAGATTATAAGCGGCAAAGGGAGAATCAGGGACACCTGGTGATTGGCTAATGGAGTAATCCAAGCAAGAGAAGGTGGTGATTCAAACCAGGGTGGGAGCAGTTAAAGGTAGTGAGAAACAGGGAATTCCCTGGCAGTCCAGTGGTTAGGACTTGGTGCTCTCACTGCCAGGGCGCTTAGGTTCGATCCTTGGTGGGGAACTAAGATCCCACAAGCTGCGAAGTACAGCCAAAAAAAAAAAAAAAGTGAGAAATAATGTAGCAATGAATAGGAGATACAAAGATGGCTCTCCTGAGGAGTTTTGCTCCAAAGGAGAATAAAGAAATTGGGGTGTGGGGGGCAATAACTTATAGAATAAGCTGGATCAAGAGAAGGTATCTGTTAACATGGAAGAAGTAACAGCGTATTTGTATGCTGATGGAAATATGCAACAAAGTGCAAAAAATTGTTAGATCCATATCTTTGAGTTTTCAAAGGTTTTAGGTAGAAAGCATGGATCAGCTATGGCAACAGGGTGGAAGACAAGAGTAAGGTAGGTGCAGATGGTTGTAGGTGACTGATTTCGTGGCAGGACTACACTGACACTCTTCTGATTGCTTCCTTCGTTCTTAGTAAAGTAGAAATAAAAAGCAAGGTCACCATCTGACACTAAGCACAGGGGAAAAGGTATTAGAGGTTTGAAGAGGCAAGTGTAAAACAGTTGCACAAGAGAACAAAAGAATGAATGGAGTAGGCATGCCAGCTTGATTATGGCTGGCAGAATTAAGGGCTTATTCTTGAGGTTCCTGGCCATGAATCTGAAGTGAGACCAGGCAGTGAAGTTGTGTATTTTTCTCTAGCCAGGCTTAGTAGCACAGGTCAAGAGTGGAACAGGCAGATATAACCAGGGTTGTAGTTTTTGCCATGCAAGTATGACAAAGCAAGAGAGGGGCAAAGCAGTCAGGGGTATATGTAAACAAGCAATCATGACTGACCATAGAATTTAACTGGAGAAGAAGGAAGTGAATTCATCTAAGGGGAAGAGAGACAGGGATGCTGAGGAACAGTAAAAAGGTACAAGAATCAGTGGGATGAAGGTCCCAATGGAATCTAATGATTACAGGAGCCCGTAGAAGAGGGAGAGAAATGGAAAACAGGAAGTGGCATGGCAGCACAATCTTACAGAGAAACTGAGGTTACCAAAAATGACGAAGTCAAAGGGATGACGAAGTGAGTAGCTGAGGTATGATGAAGGGTAAGATTTCTGGAGGAGAGAAATTCAAGAAGCTGGGATTTCAGGATTTAGGAAAGACCATATATGTGTATACTGAAACTGCTAAATTATAAGAGGAATATTACTATAAAGTGAGAGTGATCCAGGAACTAATATAAGAGGGAATGACGCAAAGAGTCAGCAAATACCAGAAACAATGAGTGGCGCAGATGATATAATTTGCAGACATGAAATTAAAAACTGCAGGGAGGTACTATACACAAATGTAGGGGGAAAAGAAAGAAACTTACTCAGGAGAGTTCAGATTGAGGCCTAATGTTGTTAAGTCACTTCCTAATGCAAGATGTACCATTCCTGGGTCTGTCTCTGCTGCCCTGATAAATGTTAACAGGCCAATCATTCCAAACTGGTCTGTCACCATCCCTTGGGGAATGTTAGTAACCCGACCTGGATAAGAAAAACATAGTCATTTTTATCTTCGAGGAAAAAGTAAAAGAAGTGAATTCTATAATATCTTTGATTTATTTTATAGAGTCCCACCATCAGGTAACACCTGGATCCCTTTTTTCTGCTGGTTATTATTTTGTGTTGTTGAACTTTTATCTCCAGGGAATTTGGGTCCATCTGTACTTGAAGTTGTCTTGCCAGATGTATTCAAATTCTAACATGAAAAAAATTAAATGTGACATTAAAATTTGTTATGTGTAAAAATTTCAAGTTCATATACTAGTACTTTTCTATTCATTTTTTATTATATTTAAGTTGGTAGTAAATTATTACCTGTTTTTCAAGTTCTACATGAAATTTTTTGTTTCCACAACTGTGCCATGGTATACAAATAAATCCTGTATTGTACATATTTGAGTACTTAAAGGACAAGAAATATATGGAAAATATTCTTATTTATCTCAGATCTTCAGTCACAGACAAAAAAAACCTCTCTATCTCAGAACTTTTCGTTTTGGGATACTCTTGAGTTACACTCCTCAATACTTTATTAGTATTTTTAGAAGTATATTTTAGAAGTATATTTAGAAGAAAAACTAAATATAGTACATTACCTAAAATATCACCATAAAAACCTCCAAGATAAGTTAGAAAATATGAACTTTTTATTTTTTTAATTTTAATTATGAACTTTTAAAATTCATATTTATTTTCTTACCCAATAATCTTCTTTTATCAATTATTTTAACAATATACAACTCCCATCACACACACAAAAAGCTATTTTCAGTGAAATGTGGAAGAAATAAACACACTCGTTAAGTCAGAAAGAGGAAGCTGGGTTGGCTGAATCAACACAGGAATAAAAATGTGTATAAAGATTCTTCAAGGAGAAAACTTACTCAAGAAAAACACAGCTCCTTAGAAGGCTATAATATCAAACTTCATGGGATCCAGCTGACAGGGACTACAATAAAAGTCTAAATTAACTCTGAGAAGTTCAACAGAAATTTGCAAACCTATATGAAATAGGGAAAAAAATAGGCTATCTTCTAAGTTATAAAGGTTTTCCACATTCTTCAGAAGTTAGATTATTACAGATATTCAAGATAAACAATTTCATAATAGTACTTAATAAGTCCTTAATATAGTGTATAAAACTGTTACTATAACAGAAATCTGAAGGGAAAAAAACTATATAATTCACATACATAATTCTCAGTTACTTACAGATTTACTGTCATCATTACTTGATGTTGGATCTTTATAACTGGAACCAGGTAACGCAGGAAAATCTTCGTTGTGTATTGAGAAGTCCTGGGATTGCTCATTTGCTGGTTTTGTTACCATTCCAACTATGTAATGAAAATAATCCAGAGAATTGCAATTGATATTTATGATATTTTGCTACAAATTATAAAAAGTTAACTTTTCTCACAATAATATACCAAAAGGATTTTTAAATTACGCTATGAAAGCACACTTCAAAAAATTGGTGTTCTGGCTAACAATGAATAACTAAATTCTTATATACTGATTAACAGCTAAATATACAAAATAACACAAGGGAAATAAGTGGTAATCTTATAATTCTAATCTAATGTCATACAGATGCTGAAAAAACATAATTTGATATTAGTAATAATTATGAAAACTTTTGGTTTAAAAACTTGCTTTAAATATTTGACTAGTTATTATAAATACCAGTTAATTGTCAAATACAAATGAACAAAATAAATTTTAAAGAACATGTCAGTATTCTACTTGAAAGTGACTTACAGGGTGAGCAAATTGCAATCAATTATAAAACAACTCCATATTATTTCAGATTTTCTTGGACTCCATGTAATAGATGTAAAACATGCAAGAACTGGGAAGTAATCCTCCCACTATACTTGGCATTAGTCAGGCCCTTATTGGAGAACAATATCCAGTTTGGGGCTCCACAATTCAAGAACGATATGGAGAAACTAGAGATGGTCCAAGGAGAGCAACGGGAATGATTAAAGGGATGAAAAAATGGACCTATGAGGAAAGGTTAAAAACATTAGAGTCTGAACTGAGAATCAAGTAGCTAGGTACTCAACTTCCAGGGAAGATCATTTTTGTTTTTTTCTGGGGGGGAAGGCTAATTAGGAAACTCTTAATGTGTATAATAATAAATTTTTCCCTTCTTCACATGTTGTTATTTGTATTCATATTTTGAAAGCCATAGAAATCTCTCTTGGTTGAAAATGGGAAAAATAGTTATCTTAGAAAAGTGATGAAATGATCCCTCTAAGTTCATTGTTTCTGCTACTGGTCTGTATCAGATTCTACCAAAAGGAAACAAGTATGTGCAAAGGATAAAAAGAATATGGTTACATTCCTGTTATATAATTCTCATGTCTAGTTCACTTAGCATCTATTAGCCAAATCTCTTATTTATTAAAGACAGTGAAAAAGGGTATTAATGGTGACCAAGAGTCTACATAAACTATACATGACCCACGGCAGTTCTCAACAGGAGGTAATTCTTTTCCCCGTGAGACATTTGTCAAAATCTGGAGAGATCTGTGGTTGTCACAATGCGGGGGTGGGTGGGTGGCGCTACTGGCAGCGAGTAGGCAGAGGCCAGGGATGTTGCTAAATATTCTACAATGCACAGGACAGCCCCTCATTTACAAGAAACTACCTACTCAAATGTCAGTAGTGTGGAGGTTGAGAAACTGGCTTAGAAAAAATTGTTAATGTATGGTTAGTCATTATTAATCACTAGGAATGTGGGAATGTATTCTTTTAAAAAATGTGTGATGAATTGAGAAGAGGCAGACCATAGAATCATTATTAAAGTGAATTAAGGCAGAAATGCCAGAAGAAAATAACTTCTGAATACCAATGAAGACCTCCTTTTGGGATTTCTATACAATTAAGTTTTCCCATTTCACTTTGCTATCATGGTATTCTGGGAGAAAAAAGCACTTTGCATTTACCAACTCTGACAAAATTACACTACTCTGATTAGAAAACACATAAATACATGTGTGTACACACACATGCATATACGTACATATATATATGTATATGTGCATGCAATAGAAAGTTTTCACTAGCCATAATTAAAAAGCTTAATTAATTACCATAAGGAGCTCTTCCAGCCAAGGGGTTTATTAATGGAGTTGGGTTACCACTTCCTTCCCTTCTATTTCGGTCTGCTAATGCTGGAAAATCTGAAAGGTCCAATCCTGTCACATTTTCACTTCCATCTAAATAATAAGAAAAAACACTAGTTACTGATTCTACAAACATTTTAAAGAGGTTATTAAAGACCAACTATAATAAAGTTTGAAATAACAGTGCCTTCTTCCTAAACAATGTATAGCACTGTACTTGGCATATGTAAATGTACAATGAATATTTGTGGACTGACTTCATGTGAAAGAATTTTATGAACAATTCAGCAAAGCAATATGTACTTACTAGCATAATAAAAAATCCCAAATCCTAGAGACTTAACAGAGAATAGGGAGTAAGGTGATACACTATTTCCCCTGTGAAAGATGGTACTCAAGTTATAGGTTGTTAGTTAGCAAGAGGGGAGACTGTTGCGATAAAACTACTCTTTCATTATATCCAAAAGCGGAGGTTGTATCTGGAGTGCTTGGAGCTTCATTTTATAACATAGGTGTGATAATGACACTGCCTCCTGCAGATAGCCTGAATCATATTTGAGGCACAGGCAATGGAAGCAGAAGCCCTAAGGACTTCTTTTTTCCTGTGGCCTATTAGTCCCATACACAAATGTGTATGCATGTGAGTGTGCGAAATGTGTGTGTGCGTGTGCACGCACACATGTGTGCGTGCATGTGTTTTGCAGCTGAGGGTATAAAGTAGGGTGGAGAACATAGGTCAATGTAGGGTTCCCATGTCTAGTGAGTGAATTGTATGAGAATATGATACAAAGCCCAGAAGTTTATATTACCTATTACACAGTAGGCGCTCAATAAATATATACGGAATGAATAAAATTTATTTCTGTTCATTTTGAATTAAAAAAAAATCAGTTTCTTTCCTTTTAAAAAATAAATTTAACCCAACATTTCTACCTTGCCTATTTTAATCGTCACCTTGATCTCTTCTCAACATTTATTATTCTTACAATCTTATACTCTTAATTCTTGAAGAATTTATTTTCTAGCTTAGCTTTACCCTGCACTATACTTTTTCTTTAATCTGCTTCATCTAGTATATTATAACCATTTTCAATTTATTTTGCCCCCTTTTCCAGTTAATTTTAATTTTCCTCTAAGTTTCATAATTAGAAGAATCTCAGAAAGAAACTATTAACTCAAGATTACTTTGTTGATAGGAAATAGTTACATTCCAAGTCAGGTGACAATTTAAATTTATGAAGGGTAAAAGATAAAATCATTCATACCCATTGTTTTTAAAGAAATTGCAGTTCATGAATTCTGAATTTTAAAAAGATATTACTATATAAAAGGGCAACAATAGACATTGACAATTTATATAGTGCTTTAATTTAAAAAGCAATCTCTTTTGAATTACTTGATTATAAATTAACTAAAAACTTTCAATAAGTATTAACTTTTAATACACTTCTTCAGGTCCTCTAAGATGGAGTTTAAAACTGCCATATATTATTTGAGAATAATTTTAACCTAAAAATAGTATTAACTCACAGATTTTTATTTTTAGGGCAAGACTTGGAAACAATTTTCCTAGTGTAAAATATACTTAGTTAAAAAAGACTTAAAAATAATTCTAAAATTTACAGAAGTGTATAAACCATAATTCAGAATATAAGATGGCACTGTGAGACACACTGTTACTTTATGGTTCATTTAGGGGAAAAAAACCTCGCTAATTAAACTATCACATGCAGTCTAATTTCAGAGATATTAAAATATGAAAAAAATCTGCATTTGAGGAACAATGAAATAGGGTATTTCCTATTAGAACGCAAAACTTTAAATGCTAAAATCTGACATTTTAAAGTCTCACTTGGTCAATCTATGCTACTAAACATACAATAACACTGAAAAATTAAAAGCCAATAGCCAGAAATGTCTTTTCAATTACTAAATCTTCTCGTGCTTTCACATACGCCCCATTTCATTGATCATTCTTTCACCTTCCACTTCCTTCACGTGTATTTCTCTCTCAACAATCATATTCATTTTTGCTCCTATGACCATAAAACATCCTTTATTTCCTTTCTCAGGAAAGGGTTTGGAGGCAAGGGTGGAAGAAGGTGAAACCTGAAGCAGAACAGCAACAAAGCCTCCTGTTCTCTTCTGTCTGAAGCAGCTGGTAAAAGAAATAAACCAACAGACTGCAAGAATTCTTTACTGTCAAAATCAGAATTGGTTTTCCATGTAATTAAATTCTGAATTTTACACATAAAACTGGATTAAAAATTTGTAAGAGTTAAAATGCCAAAATTAGTATTATTAAAACTATTAAGAAAAAACTGTAAGCGCTCCATATAATTTTAAAGGTTTCTTCAATCTGGGTCTCTATAGCCAGAATGCCATACCACTCAACCTAGTTTAGACTGTAGTGACAGGACTGAGATAAGAAAAGCTCTTGAAGCAAAAAAGATTCTGAGGCACAAGTACAGACTAAGTAAATGTTTACGCTTTCTCCAGATGTTAAGGAAATAAATCCGATGTTATAACACTATGCTACTAACATGCCAAGTGAAAAAAATATATTTAACTATCTTTCAACTGTTCACTGAATTAAATCTTATTTCCTGTCAAATTCTCCCTAAGTTAAGTTCTATCATCTTAACACAAAAATTCCTTTAATATTTTGACTAGTATGTTGAATTGCTTTATATTTCAAGATCTATCGTATTTTTATAGGGTACTAGCTCCAGAATAAGCTTACCTGTTCCATTAAAAATGTTACTTGATAAGGAGTTATTCATTCCAAATGCCTGATTCCTGTTCATTCCAAATCCAGACATACTGGGTACATAGAAAATAATTTTAGATATACAGTAAGAACACTAACTTTCAGATGAAGTAAAACAAAAGTGTTTACTTTTGATCTCCTCATATAAAACAACATGTTTAAAAACAAATACTAATTTTTTTTTGAGTTGAATCTTTATTGTTACTTAAAGCTTCCCTAAAGTCCTTCCATGAACAACTGAGAACCAAAACATCTTAAACAGATGAATTAAAAAACAAAAAGCAAAGAATTTATATACGCCTTGAGGAAAATAAGAGATTAAGGGTATAGTTTTGTATACTTGGAGAGCCAACTTACTGGATATAATGGAAGAAGTAATAAACCTCAAAAATAGGCAATTTAGTTTAAGACTACTGTTCCTGAATACTTGTTTTTCTTCCACTACTGGTAAAACGTGCTATTATTACTTTTCATAAAAGATCTTTCATACAGTCTGTCTTTCCCAACTAGAACATAAACTCCTCATGGACAGGGTTCATGTCATATATTTCTTTGCATCTCCTGCCCTTAGCATTCAGGAGGCTACAAAAGGCACTCAGTAAATGTTCAGCTGACGTGAATTAAATGGTGCTTTTCTTTAACTGAATTCAGTGTTGTAAAACACATCATCTAGTTTATCTTTTAGCTACTTAAAAATAAAAATCTCTCCATAGTGCTCTTAATTCTAAAGTAAGGTACTTGGTAAATAGTTACCACAGCTTCCCTTTTTTGCACAAGCCTAAACATGGGAAAACAAACAAAAAATAAGGCTGAATTTAAAGCAAGGCCAGAGTAATTAAGCATGTCAACAAGAATTATTAATGCAAATTCTAAAATGAAAGTATGCAACTTTCACATCAAATAATCTGATAAAAGACAGTGTATTACTGTTATGAGTAAGGTTAAACTGTTTGAAGATGACTGGGTTTTTAATTTTTTGCCTAGATTTATAAAACTAACTATGGCCAAACAATATTTTCATAAAATAATGCAGCTGGTGAAACACTCTAGAGAAGAGTAGAAAAGTCAATAGAAAGTTCTGTTTAATAGCATGTTAGAACTGCTGATGATATAGGTACCCTCAAACACTGAATAAGCAGTAAGAGATGAAAACATTCCATAATACATACAACTTATCAATAATAATAAGCAGGGATTTAGAGACCCATACTTCATTGACAATTTATAAGCAAAGTATTTTTTAAAAACTAGAATGTGAAAAAATATGGAAAGGCAAAAATTTAAACATACATTCAATGAATGATACTACAAGAATGCAGAAAGATGTGTTAAAGCCCAAGAAGTATTATATCATTAGGAAACGTCAAGGAGATGAGAATTCTGATAACCCTTTACAAAAATAACTTCTGTAAAAATTAAAAAGAGCAGTCAAATTATAAAAGAAGTACTCATAAGTCTAAATAAAAGTAAGAATTGGAGGTTATGGGATGAAGATTAAAAAGGAAATGTGCTAATAACCTATTTTAATTCAGAATTTAAAAGTATTAGATAAAAGAAAGTGAATTAAATGGCTTTGATGATAGCAACATCCTTTCTCCCCATATTTCCCATTAAAAAAATGAACAATCAAACTAAAATGCTTTTTTTTTACAGTAAAAAAAGCCCTATTGTAGACATAACTCTCATATAAATTACCTGAATAGCTTTAAAATCCTAACAAAATGGGTAACTGTTTTTCATATTGTTAACTATTATTTGCATAGCAGTATATGCAATGACCAGTGCAAAAAGGAGTGAAAAGCACAAATTCAACTTTTTGTTTTAAATCCCAGGACATGACACTATTTTCAAATACTACAGATGTAGTCTTCAAAAAGTCTTTGTCATTAAGTCTCCAAAGAACAAAACTGAAATTCAGATGAAAAGGAACTTAACCAAAGCATAAATGAAGCAAGGCAGTAATAGTCAAACACGTCTCCAGTCCTATTCATAGGTATGAAGCTCTTACCACACAGGTGACCAGCCTCATTTAATAGAGGAAGAACATATCAACAAAAATTTGCCGGTTGGCAACCTAAGAACAATCCTTTTCTAACAGTAACAAAAAAGCAAACTGATTTTCAAAAGAACATGTCTTTAGTTTGGGAGGTTAAAGTTGTGATATGTAACAGAAAGAGAAGCTTTGGTCAAAATATATGATGAAACACACTTATGAAACAGAAGCCAAGACTCAAGAACAGAATGTTGAATATGAAAAGGCAAATTTGAAAATACCCAGAAAGAACAATTATACACAGTATCAATAAACATCTTACCTGTTCACAGTAAAAGGCTGTCGAGAAGGCTGCTGCTTTGGCATACATATTATGCTTGGCGAGCTTCTGTTGGGGCTACCTAACCCTGAACTGCTCATGCTATTTGTCCTGCTAGGAATTCCAATGCCCTGACCAACCTGGGAGTGGTTCATCATATTCCTAGGATTCATAGGCAAAATACCCCTGAAAAAGAAGTCCATTATACTAAATAAGCTCTCTACAATCACTCATTAAAATTCTCTGTAAATAATCAATTGGCCTAATCCTAGAATCTCAAATATACTTTCAAATTGCATTGCTAATTTTTATTCATTTAACTCTTTTGTCTGGTCATTTGAAAAGAAAAAAGCTCTTTAAAAAGCCGAAGTAAACAAACCAACAAGAAAGGGCAAATCACAGAAGAATATATGGTGATATCGAAGATGAGAGAACTATTGGTGTGACAATGACATAAAATACAAATGTATTTCACATATATATTCAGAATAATTTCATTCCAAATGTATGTCATTCTAGCTTCTTCAAACTAATATGCACCATTTTTGTAAATCTGTTTTATTTTATTCTCACTAGAGCAATGGATGTGTGGTGAGGGAGCAATAAACAGAATTATCTGAGGAGTGATCTGAAATTGCACGTCCTCCTTTGAGGAGGAGAGCTTGCTTTTGAAAAAAGCCCCCCAGGTGGTGATTAATCCTTGATACCCACCCCAGCTAATAACCAATACTCTAGCTGCAAGATAAAAGCATCTTACACTATACTTATCAATTTGCAATGAAATAAAATGAGCACAGGGTATCAACTTTCTTTTCCTCAGTGAAAGGCACTGAACCAGAAAATCAAATAATTAGTTACCTTATTAAAAAACTAAAAAGCTTGCTTAATCTACAAAGATACATTTTGAGAAAAATTCTGGTCCATCAATAAATACCTGCTTGGAGATGGAGGCGTGTGAAGTGACATTGTTGGTACCCCTGTTGTTGGCGTGACGTGGCTCGGTAACTGAGTGCCTTGTGATAAGCTGCGATTTAACTGAGGGGTATTGTTGCTCATCCCCCTCATTGGAAGGCCTAGTGCACCTATTAAAAAAATTCAGAAGAAGGAAATTCATTGCCATCAGGAATGAAATTGTTATCCATCTTCTGGAGTTGGTAATTTAAAACATTAAAAACTGACCTAACGTTAATATAATATGCAAATTTTAAATGGAAATATTCATTTCACTCCAAATGGACTCTGATTTTAACAAAAATGTATGTCTGAAATTTAATATTATGAATTTTCATATTGCTTCCATTATTCTATCTTTCATATTTCTTCTTTGCTTTCATATTTCTATCTTCTTTGCATATTTCTATTTTACAATAAACTGCCAATGACTGTAACAAATTAGATGACTTATGTTTCAAAATAAAAACATTTTGTACAAATATGCCTTTAAGAAATTTGCAATCTTGTGTGTTTTTATGTTTTAAATCATAACTGAGGTACGCAGACATTTAATCCCCACTTTGCTGAAGGAGCTTTAATTTTTATATGATGCTTTTCAAATGCATTTAAGAAAGTCTCTTTATTACTATTTACACATACATACTTCTCAACATTACAATTTTTTACAAACCCAACATAAAATGTCAGCAACTGTTAAAAACTCAACCTGATATAGCTATAGGAGACAAGAATATATAACATTTTAAAAGATTTCAAAGTACAATGACCTTTATTTGTCTAGTATTTCTGGGGCCAGATGTGGGAATGGATGTGTTCCAATATGTGTATTTTTCAAAACCTACTGAGGAGTTTACCATTCAGAAACAAAACATTAAAAAGAAAAATTAACCATCTGGGATAAACTTATTGTTTCCTGCCTTGTGTTAATATGAAATATAAATTATTATTTTGTTAATGATTCAGAAAATTACTGTGGATATTTAATGTTCTGGATGTTTTTTCCCCCTTTTTATCCCTCAAAGCAAGTCTGTTCAGCTATCACTTATTTTGTCATCACACCTGCCTATGGATGTCAATATGCCTCCTTGCCTCCATCTTCCTTACACATTTTGGTGCCGTCTGTTACTAGTCTGTTGTGGAATGGCACATCAGTCAACCAAACATTCTGAACTGGAGGTTAAATAAAAGTGGTAAGATAGAATGAGAGTTAGTGAATAAGTAGAGGACTTTTAGCAATAGGGATTTAAAGTGACTCCCTACTTTTTGGTCTAGTTCTGGGTCCAAGAATTTCAAAGACCTGAATATTCTGAAACTATGACTTCCAAGAATTGGGATATATATATTATGTTCTGAATATTTTCCTTCAAATATCTCTGCAAATTTATCTTTTTGCATAACAATAACCTGTTTGTAACAGTAACGCTTTGTAACCTAGGGATACCAGTGAATCACAAAGATTTCACTGGAATCTGCCAGCTTCAGTACTCAGCTTGCGGCCTAACTGCTTCTCAACTGAACAAAGCCAATAAATCCAACTCAATATAGCTGCTATATTCTATGTGTACTCATATTCCATGAAGACCTGAGCTTGGTTCTGCATTTCTTTAAGTCACACAAAGGGAACTGATCTAGATCATATGTTGGTTTAGTCATTATATGTATGTCTGGTCACTACAAGTTTTGTGACCACGAGTATACCGCTAGCTACAGCCACCTTCTCTGAATTTGGGACAAGATAAGGAAGAACAAGAGATTAAAAACCAGCCTATGTAAGATTTCTTCAGAAGATACCAGTCTTTTCCTTTTCTCAAGCACACCAGTTTTCCTCTAGGCCCTCTAGATGCTCCCGTAATGAACCACCAACATGACACTTTTCACATCACTTACTCAACAAACATTTATTGTGTGCCTACCATGCATCAAGCACTGTGTTAGCTGCTGGGGATACAACAGTGAATAAGATAGAAAAAGCTCCTACCCTCAGGGAGCTTACATCCTTTTCCCTAAATATGCTGTTCTAAAGTCAGCTATAGCTGCAAATTTCCCACAGGAATGTGTTTCTCACAGTTACTGACAACCAAGAAACCTAATCCAATGTTCACATTTTACAGGTGCCTGAGCCTAAGATAAGTTAACTGACTTCTCCAAGGTGACACAAAGAACCAAGACTCCTAGTGTTCTTAATGGCAGCCCTATGGGAGCCCAATAAAACACTAAATGAGCACCCTTGTGAGTACCTACTGACTTGTAACACCTTTTACCTACTTTTTTTTTTCTCTTGCTTTTCTGAATATGTTTACGTCAAGCTTTTTCTAAACCAACATCTCTTATCTCTTCCCTCCATTTTCTTTCTCTTCTTCTCTATACCTGTCAAGTTTTCTTTTTCTCCACATTTACTTTTCCTTCCCATTCACTCTCTACACCTTCAACATTATAAACATACATGTTCCAAAAAATTGCACCCTTTGGCTCTTCAATAAGCCCTTCTAAAGACTCATGAGATTTGTTTACTTCAACCCTTCATATACTTATTATTCTATGCTGTATTATGAAAATACGTAACTTCAGAAATATTTGAGAGACTGGAGATTATCTGAACATTAGCAAAAAAAATTTTGGAGAAGGAAACAAGAATGTGTAAGGTAATATATTTAGTCAATTAAGGATTGGCACACTTAACTTATAGTGAGGAGAGTAGAGGAAGACAATATGAAATAAAGAACTCAAAGATTAGCATTTACTTTTATTTTTCCTTTAAAAAACACTTGATTTCATAAAAACAGCTAATAAATTCAAAAGCTCTGAGTTGCATTTTATTGAACCTGGTGGGTAGGGAAAAAAAAACCAAAAGAGGAGAGAGGAATGCATCAATTTCAAACTGGATCATCAACCCTTGAATACTTCATAATTGAGTTATTTTAAATTTAATTTAAAAACTGAATTCCTTTAAAACATATAGAATTAATACCACTGAGTAGGAACAGAGAAAGATTTATTTCTAGGAAACAAAAATACATGGTCATTAAATTTGAGTTGCTTGAGTCAAACTATTACAACTGGGTATGGTCAAGGGAGGGAAAATTTTACTTTTACTAGTATAATTAGAAACATGATAGAAAATTATCTAAAATGTTATACCAAGAAGAAGACATGTAAGCTGAAAGGGGGAAGAGGGGGAATAAAAAAATTAGCTTAAAAAGTTGACACGAAATAACTACAAGTAAAAAAACATAAATATGTATGCCTGAGCTTGTGCACTGGAAGGGCAGTAGAATTAAATTTTATCAAGCACCTAAGAAATATGTGAAGCACTATGCTACTTCATCTCCTTATGAAATATTATAGAGAAGGTATTTATCCCCCTTTTATAGACAAGGAATAAAAGAATGACCAAAAAACAGTTATAAGGCAGTTTAAAAGGTTACAGTTTTGAAGCAAAGTTTTCTTTCTATTTGACAAAGTGATAATAAAGGATAATACCATATTAGAAGGAATACATGAACATATTCTAAGTAGATTCCTATCTCCTATTTGGCAGGGTGCTAATCAAAGAATGAATTGAATTCTTTATTGATCATTTTTCAGAAATCCAAAAGAATGACCTAAGAAATGTTTCCATGAATTACCTCCATTGCACAAACTGATTAACAGCACATTCCTTAAATAGTTATGGCATGATATGCCATGCTTTATTCAATCTTTTGCTAAAGATTAACAATATTAATAATAATACAAGTTATAAGAAAAAAAATACCAGCAACCAAATCCTTGAATACTCATACTTAAATGAAGTCTCCTGAACTCTTTAAGGAGAAGGGAGACAATTTTTAATTGAGGCAAGAAGGCTTAAAGTATCCCCCATTCCATTCCCAAAGCAACTACCTTCCCTAAACTCACTATCTGGCCCACACATAAAGGGCAACCATCTTCTTACCTCCAACTTGTCCTGAACCTAGCTGGTTAATCTTCCCTGTAACACTATTTCATTATACAATTTCCTTCATTAAAATCAAAGTATTTTAGAGACAGAAAAGTCTCCAGAGAGTATCCAACCAAGTTACAGATGAAGATCATTTCAACTTAATTATAGATGAACTAACGTCAGGCATTAAGTGATTTGCCCAAGATCACAAAAAATGAAGAATAAAAGCCATGATCCAGGGACTTCCCTGGTGGTCCAGTGGTTAAGACTCTGCGCTTCCACTGCAGGGGGCATGGGATTGATCCCTGGTCAGGGAACTAAGATCCTGCATGCTGCTGATGCAGCAAAACCCCCCAAAAACCAAAAAATACAAAGCAAAAAACCACATACACACAAAAACAAACAAACAAAAAAAACCATGATCCAATTTCTTGACTCTAATTTCAATACCTTTTTTCAACCAATCACACTTCCCGCTTCTTGAAGTAGTTGCTAACCTTCACATCATGTGGGAAACTTTAATATCTGGGTCCCACACCCAGAAACTGTGACTTAGTCTGGGTCTGGGAAATTCATGGGCAGTGGGATTTTTTTAAACTCTTTAGGTGTTTCTAGAAGGGCAGTCAGGGTTGAGAATCACTGCTCTAAAGTTAAATCCAATCACAGTGTAGTCTTTAAAATGCTCTGTCAAGACCCAAAAGATTCTTCTAATCTTTATTTTTCCCAGCTTTATTGAGATATAACTGACATAATACTCTTCTAATCAATTTTAATACTTTACTCACCCCGATACAAACTCTTTTTAGATACCACATACTTGACTTAAAATCTTCTTTGTAATTTCCCTAGTCCCCTCCCCAAAATATGCCCCGGTATCTTTACTCATATCCTTCTCCCCACCTAGAATACTTTCCCTCCTCTTGTTCTACAGAGATATACAAGACTATTTAAAAAAGAAAACAAACAAACAAAAAAACCCAAAAAACAAACTGCTATGATCAAGGTGTTTACATGCAATACATGTACAGTGTACTTGGTGTATACGTGGGGCAACACTCAGACATGAAAGCAGAATGAATTTGGGATCAGAACATGTTTCCTAGACAATACTGTACATGAACTGAATAATGAAAGAGACCTAGCCAGGCATTTGGTGGTGGTGATGAGGAGTCAGGGGAATAAAGATGTCACACCAGTTCGGTCTGAGAAAACTGCAAGATATATGAAAATGAGGACAAGTAATAGGCCTGGAGGAAGAGTGGGCTTACCTTCTGGGTAGTAAGGATGTATGAGACAAGCATGGATGGAGCTAACCTGGCTTCAAAATCCTCAACTATGAGAAGTTGCTGCTGTGTTAGAACCAGCCGGGAGTCCCAAACATCTGGCTGGATCTTTACAGCAGGTGGCACTCCATCTGTGGAACAGCTGTGTGAATCTCCTACATATACTTTGCACTCCTCCTCCTCAACCTAAGTTTGCATGATACATTAGCAGCACCCTTTCACAAAGTAATGCAGGTCTCTAACCTTAGAGATCATCCTTGATCCCTTTCTTTCATATCCCACATCCCCAACTTATATTAGCTCTATGTCCAAAATATCCCAAATCTAACCATTTCTCAACACCTCTAGCACTAGTCCAAAGCCACCCTACTTTCCTGCCTGGACTACTGCACTAATTGTCTTTCTAACTTTTTCTTGTCACTTGTCCCTCCCCCACTCAGTCCATTTTCTATACAGCAAGGTGATCTTTTAAAAATGAAACTGTATCTTAAAATCCGTCCCATTAAACTTCGAATAAATCCAAATGCTTTACCAAATCTTTACAAGACTCCATGATCTGACACCTGCTATCCATTAACCTTCCACTTTCTTTGTTCATTATACTGGCCCTCTCATTTATCCTTTAACACATGAAGTTCATTCTTACATTCTCATGAGTAAGACCATTTGCATTTGCTGTTGTTTGTACCTGAAAAGCTCTTCCCCAGATCTTTCCAAGGGCTTCCACTTCTCAGCAGACTGGTTTCCATTCAAATACTACTGCCTCAGAGACAGCCTCTTTGTCTGCTCGAAAACTTCTGATCCCATCCACTCATCCACTAACCTGACAATTTTTTTATAGTACTTATTATCAGAATCATATTATTTATTTACTGAGTAAATAAATTTATTTGCATGTTTATTCTCTGTCTTCCTTCATTAAAATATAAGCTCCATGAAATCAGGAACTTTGTTATTTGCCATACTCTTCAATCCTGGAATAATTCTTCACTCATGGTAGGTACTAGATAAATAACACAATAAATGAATAAATTCTATCATAATGCCTTAGTCAGCAGACTCTTGGAATCTGTGGATTTAACATATGCAGTTTCTACTGTGTGCAAATTGCTTTTGAGGGTCATGACATTCAGTAAGTAATATGTAGCATCCAGGTTTCAAAGAAACTGCTGTTCTCAACTCATGTTCACATAGTAAAACTTACAAAGTAAGGCAATCCTGGCTCTACTACTTACTCCCTAGGCAAGTCCCTTAATCTTTAATCGGGTTGTTGTGAAGATTAAATGGGTTTATATTTATATCAAGTACTTAACATAGCACCTGACACATAGAAAATACTGAATAACTATTAGCTTTTGGGGAGTGAGGGTCGGGTGGGGGGATGAAACATGCCTATGGAAAGAAAATCAACAGGTGGTCCTAAAGGTAAGATAAAATGAGATAGTCTAATGAAGTAATAATGGTTTTCATCTATAAATAGGTGTTTTCTGGGGGAAAAGAGTATGTTATAGCTGTGTTCTTGAACTTGAAAAGTAGCAAATATCTTGAGATAGATTCTATAAAATTGTGAAGATTTGTACTTCTTGGCTGAAACCAATGTAACAGCCTAATAGATTTCCCTTGTCTTGATAAAGCAAACCACTGAAAAATTTATCCCATGCTGTAGATTTTTTTCCCATTACTAAAACAACCTTACTCACAGTCTCTTCAAGGACAATGTTAAACATGACCTCATCTGTAAATCCTGTCCTGATCATGTAAGGTATGTGATTACTCCTACCTTTCAAGTATCCAGAAAACTCTGTACTTCTTCCTCTATTTTGTAGGAAAAATAACTTGTGTATTTATCCTACTAGATTATATATAAGGACCATATCTTGTTCATCACGCATTCAACAAACATTTACTGAGTGCCTATCGTGTACACAGTATTGAGGATACAAAGGCAATGTAGACGTGCAATAAATAAACGCAGCAACACTGAAGGCATATATACACTGTACAGAGATGGCATAAAAGGGAATGCTCTCTTCTACAACACATCTGCAGTCTCTAGCATGATGCAATATATATGGTAGGCACTCAAAAATATCTGTTAAACTCAATTCCTACCTCCTTTCTGAACCTTTCCCGTACCACTGTAGCTTACTGTGCTTTTCTCTCCAATCTGCAAGTCTGTCCGTATCATTCAACATGGTATCTTTTAACCTATGGTATTTAACACTCTGCATATAAATAAATATGTCTTGACCTCCCCAACTATAAAATGCTTCTAGAGAGCAAGAACTCCCAGGGCATTCATTATTAATTCAAGTATCTGTTAAATGATCCTATTTCCTAAAAGCTACCAAAATGTGCCACATGCCTAACTATACTGTCAACAGCATTATTTCTGAACCATTCCACCTGTGCTCTGGTTCTCCACAAAACAAGTAGCTTTCATATATGTATTCTTAAAATAGGAGGCCAAAGGGATGTTGTTGAAAGCATAAGGCTCTGCCACTGCTTTTAAGCCAGGAGTCCGGATCCCAGAAAGGGAAGTTTATTTCCTTTCCCAGCTAGTGGTCTGGGTCCTCTGAGAATTCAGATACAAATGTATATAATGGATTCATTCAGACAGCTAGTTAACCTATGTGGCTAGATTATAGGCATATAAAAGTACTCCTTTGGGCTTCCCTGGTGGCGCAGTGGTTGAGAGTCCACCTGCCGATGCAGGGGAGTCTGGGAGGATCCCACATGCCGCGGAGCGGCTGGGCCCGTGGGCCATGGCCGCTGAGCCTGTGCGTCCGGGGCCTGTGCTCCGCGGCAGGAGAGGCCACAACAGTGAGAGGCCCGCGCACAGTATGTGGAAGGTGAAATGTGGTACTTCCTGGGGCAAATGATACCCTGCAAGAAATGTTAGCCTTTCACGCTAGGCAAATGAGTTACTCAGTGCTGTGCCCCCTCCTAGCCCTTTTGTGTGTATACCTTTATCTCTATTAGCCTACAGTACACTGTATTAAAACAAATATATTAAGGCTTTTTTTTTTTTTTTTTTTTTTTTTTTTTTTGTTGGTTTGGGTGTTTGCGGTACGCGGGCCTCTCACGTTGTGGCCTCTCCCATTGTGGAGCACAGGCTCCGGATGTGCAGGCTAAAAAAAAAAAAAAAGAAGTACTCCTTTTTCTCAAATCCTCCAAGGCCCTAAATCCTGTTGGTAAGAAAGAAAAAGTCACACCAACGATACTACCACTTAATTTCAATGCATTGACTATCCAGGGAAATTAATTCCTGCCTCCCTGTTCATTCCCATCTAGTACACAGCTTCAGGGAGCCCAGGGGTCTTTAAACCTAGACAGTGTACTTAAAATCTTATGCAAAAGTAGAGAACAAGTAGAGAACATCATGCAACTTGAATACAAGATTCCATTCACCAGCTTCTACAGTTACCACTTGATGCACAGTAGTCACATAAACCCTTGGATGAAAAGTTACATATTTGGATACAACTATACTGTACTAGAACCCATGATCACACAAGCTCCTAATCCAGCATTTTCTGGGTACCCTTGTGTACTATACAATCACTTCCACCCAAATCTGGGGAAAAGTCGCTTTAAGCAGCTCTGTATCCATTCCAAGAGGAATTCCTTCCCTTGTTTTAAACTCAGTGAGTCTCAGTTTTGGAGAGGGCACTGTTCCTTCTCCACCTCTGATCTCTCTAATCATCAAGAACACAAAACAGATAGTAAACCTCCATTTTAATGGCTCAAATTCCTACTGAACTTTGCCAATCTGAATACAGAGTTAATGGTGGTACTCAATACACTTGGGGGGCAAAAGAACTTTGTAATATCAAGCCTAATGCACAATTAAAGTTAGCTGCCATAAGAATAACATCATGAATCTATTCCCACCTACTTATTCTATCTCCCCATCCTTTATTAAATAAGGTCAGCCCCTCAAGTTTTATCTTTCTGACTTACTTATACTACCGAAGCTCTGACCCTCAAGTCCTACATGGTAGCTGGTTTTCTCCTCTCTGAGGTGTGTTCAAACTACTTATCAGCTGAAAGACTTATCTGGCCCTGTCAGTTCTATCCTAACAGACAGTGACTAGGAATTCAGGCTCTGTTTTATTTTATTTTATTTTACTAGTTGTAGCTTCTAGATCTGTGCATTAGAAAGGAATAATTGTACCTTGACTTGAGACATTTCCATTTCAGTTGATCTAAGGTTCATTTATTAAAATAAGTTAATACCTACAATGTCAGTTAAAAGAGTGAGCCATGAATTGAAAATGCTGGTTCATCAATGCTACAATAATAAAGCCATTCATTATACTAAACTCCAACAGGAAATATTTGTCATATGTAACTTCTTTTTAAATTACTAAGTACCTTAAAATACTTTTCCTAATGAAAGTAACTTTGCTCATTTATTAATCTTTGTATATCCTTAACCATCAGCACAATCATGTACACAAATTGTCAATAAATGTCTACCTTACCAATGAAATAACTATATTCCAAACCTAATCCATTTTATAACTTAGCCCAATTATAACTTTACATTTGTAGGTTAAAAAAATTAGATCAGATTTTCAAAGTCCATATAGCTGACTATATTGTAAAATAATTGCCATTCTCCTTCATTAAATAACCTTGGCTTCTCAAATATAACTTTTCTCTATTCCATTATCTACTTTCTGCTGTGATAAATTGTGGGTTTTAAAAAGAAAGCAATGTAAGTTCTTTGCAGTTTCTCTATAGAAATAAAGGGTAGCTTTAAAATTTAACTAGATATTTCGAACTAAGGGTTACCAGAAAGGTGAAAGTAGTAGGCTTCAAACACAGTCCAAACGAAACAAACTGCTAGCTAATAATATTCCCTCAATAACTAGAATGAACATTTGCTGATAAATAAGCAACATCTTTTTTGTGTAATAAAAGGCTTAAAAATGTTTTCTACTTAACTAGAGGAAAGCTAGTATCTGTAATTAATAATTTTCCTTACTAATTCTGTACTAACAAAATTGTGTTTCATAGCAAAAAGAATGCCACAAGAGGTAGAGAGAAAAAAAAATAGATGGAAACTATATTTGTCTAACAAAATAAGTTCTTTCCCCTTACTAAATTTCAAAATAAAATTGAAGGGTAAAGTGGTATGACAAACTACTCTTATATCTATCAAAACTTTGTCTTTTATAATACTGGGAAAGAGTTCCAAATCACATAACTGATTTTTATTTGAAGGTGGTTAAATTATTTGGTCATCAGACTGTCTGCTTCAGTTACCCTATTATTCTGTAATCTTTGATGGGAATTTACATCCCTTTTAACACTCTCCTCCCACTACAGAGATGAGAGATCAGCAGCCTCTGACATTAAAATATATGACAAATCTTATTAATATATAAAAGTTTGGAAAATTAATTTAAAAAAGGAAAATTTTATAATTTAGTTTTATAAAAATTATATCATAATAATAGTTAACATTTATTGAGCGCTTACTATGCGCCAGGCACTGTGCTGAGAGCTATTAAAGTATTACAACACATAAAAGAAATAAAATCTTGTATATGGAAAAAGCTTTGAACTGTTAGTCAAAAACAGAGATTGTATACCCAGACTGAGCCAAAGTAAAAGAAGTATTTGCTAAACAAAGAGAACATTTCACAAACTGCTAGGTAATGGGCTTACATTAATAATAAGACCAAAAAACACAAACAAAACAACCTACTTAACTGACCAGTCAAAAAACCTTTAACTTCCTCCAACTGAAAACATAGAGAATGTCTATTTTTAATTTGTTTAGCAAATCTTCTTCAAAAATACTGCAAAGGAACATACACATACAAAAGATGAAGAAATAAATTTTGATCTACCCTGTATCCAAATAATTTTGAATTAGAAAGGTCTGAAATAATGAGGTTTTTCGCTAAGTAAATAAGAAAAACTGAAAATTAAATATCTTTCCTTTTAAACCCTAGAATAAACCCACAAGGGCAGCATTATTCTTTATTTGGTAGTTATTTTTTTATTTAAATAAAGTATCCCAGAATAAATACAAAATTCTTACTTTGTTGCCCGTATAAACTTGCCCCAAACTGAGACAGCTGACCTGATGTAGATGGTGATGCCAGCATCTAGAAACAAATTAATTATATTAGAGCATAAAGAAAGTACACAGAACATTGCACTGACACTTTACAAATCTGTAAAACATATCATAATATGTGAGAATCAAATCCATATTTCCCAATCTTCAGAAAAACAAAAACATTGCATAATAAATTCCATGTTACTTAAGAGCGTATCACAATTGCATGACATCAAACTATGCAAATAAAATTAATTTTTGATCACTACAAAGTTTTTTTTCCCCAGTTACTCTAAATGAAACTATGACAGCATCATTACCTCACTTAAAAAAAAAGCAAACTAGGCTAACAAATACATGAAGACAGTACTTCAAAAAGTCTAAATTTAAGTAAAATTACTTGATTCTTAAATAATATATTAAGCTAAATTCTAAATTCAGTTTATTAAAGTTGAAAATAAAATTACCTAAATAGAAAAGTTTTGTATTTTGTAATAGTTACTGATTTTTATATAGAAATTGTATCAAATGGGTAGAAAAATCTAACAAACATACACACAACCAGGTACGTGGAGAGGTAATACAATACCAAAGGACAAACCCAAAATACTTACAAATATGTATAGACATGGTATATAATGTACATTGCATGTACATTCATGGCACTTGTGTACAATGCCTTTCACTTTTTTGCATCATCTTTTTATCCTAGAATAAAAATTCTTTGAAGGCATGTTATATTAATTTTTTACTTCTTCATAGAGACTAGCACTGCATGTGGCAGTGCTATAAAAAACTAGATACTTAAACTGAGTAAATGAAAATGTGTACGTGTAAGTGCATGTCTGTGTATTCCCTGTCTTATACTAAGCAACCATCAAAACACTGTAATTAAATAAGATGAGGTATGTCATCAAAAGGGTTATAATCTAGTGGAAGGACAGAATGAATTACACAACTAATTATGTTCCAAGGCACAGTGTGGTAAGTGCTCTTAAGGAAGTATAAAGTATCACTGGAGGAAGATATTTCTAAGAAAGGGTGAGGTAACAGGAATACTTTGTAGAATGGTAACATCTGATGTGGGTACAGATGAGGGGTCTTCCAGTGTGAGAATATGCAGTGAGTGCGATAAAAGTTAGTGACATGATTAGAATACAAACAAAATAAGAAACGTCAGTGACTGAACAATAGGGTAATTAGGGAAGGGAGATAAGGCCTACCCTATGCACACTGGGGAATATAAGAATGGGAAATAAAAGAGTGATGGGACCAGATGCAAAAGGTCTTCTTAAATGTTATGCAAAGCCGGCTCTAACTATGGCGATAAGAAGAAAAAATAATTTTAAGCCAGGAAGTGACATGATCAAACTGTGTTTGGGAAGATAATTCCAACAGCAAAACTGGATGGAAATGGAAAGATACTAAGCTAAAACAGGAGAACTGCGACTACGAAGGAGTCCTATTGAAATGGTTGAGATATAGGGGGAAAAGAGATGGGGTGGAGAATCACCAGACAGGGAACTATCAGAGGCCTCTCTGGTTTCCAGTGAAGAACTGGGCTGACATTGACCGCAGTAGGAAAGCCAGGGGGAAAAATATTTAAACAGTAGAGGTTTACACAATACACATTTCATGCTATTTTCATGTCAAAATTCTAAATTGTTTTAATTATTCTGAAATTCACAGAAGTTTTTATGCAACAGTAGCTTTAAACTAATGACATAACACCAGACTCTTCTGAGAGGGTTGGGCTAAGTTACTACTCTAAACACAGCAGTATTTAAATATAGTAACACATTTTCTAAAAAAGCATCAAACCTTATAAATATTCCTTCTGAAATCTGGAGGGCATACAATATAAACAGTTAAACTGAAAGAATACGCATTTTATGCCTGACCAAGTTATTTTGTTAGGTACAATTATCGTTACTATTACCACATAACCGCAAATATTTTAAGCACATTAAAGGTTCATTTCTAAATTCCAAGAACAAGATCAAAGAACATATGTAACATACAATGAAGCTTTAGTTGGTGACAGAAGGTAAAATGTTTATAATAAAATCCCTTAACAATCATGATTTTCTGTTATCATTATAAGCTATAAACAAAAGTAAAGGAGTATAGTTTCCAAAGGCTTCACATAAAAGATGCTGGCCAGCATGAATCCATGACTTAGAATGATCCATAATGTGAACATTCTAGAATGGACCACTAAAAATTTTACTTTTCCCAGAAATGTGTATGTTTATTGAGCACATAACTCCAAAGAACAGACATTTTATAGTCTACTTTCTCATAAAGGTTATACATCCACAAGTGAGTTATAGGTATGCCAACATATCACTCCTCTCAGCACTGGGAGATAAAGTAGAGAAGACGACACAACATGAAGGTAAAGGGGGAATGGCTCCCTGGGCCAAATATTTGAGTCGAAGAGCAGCAGGGTGACCCATTTACCAGTATGACATATTAAATACTATCATTTTCTCTATGTGTGAGTACATGAAGGTTAGTAAACAATGCTTTACAGAAACATGAAAGCAGTTTGTTTAATGGTTTATAACCTTCAAACCATCCAAGTAAAATAAGCATTGATCAGCTATACAAACCAATGTTAAAATGACTGCTTCAAAATGTGTCAAAAATGCAAATATATAATTTCTTATAAAATCAATCCTAGCGGTATGTATTTTTAAACTCTGAAAGCATGCTTCATGAAATGTATCAGTGCTAAAAATGGATTTTAAAATGGATTTAACATACAATGAAGGATTATGGTAGAAACGCTATTTACAAGCGCAAAGAAATGACATAAGAAATGTACTCTGGCACAGAAATAACTACAATTAACAGACGACAGAAAATTTATACAATTTTTTAACTGCTGAAAGTTAATTGTATAAAGGTAAATTTCTTAGAAAAATATAGAACTTTAGATCAAGAGACATATTAGAGTAGGGAATATAAGCAAGTGGAAAGAGCCCGGCTTTGAGTCAGAAAAAAATCTAGGTTTGAATCCTGATTCTGCCTCTTACCTATGGAAGAGCCGAGCCTCCGTTTCCTTCCTGTAAGAAGGAAATAACACTACCTACCTTATAGAGTTGAAGTGAAGATTAAATTAGATAAGATATACACATATTAAGTGTTCAATAAATGGTAGCAGCTGCTGCTAGTAATCTAATCTTCCTCCCAATGCAGGACTCTCATTAATAGCAATCAGAGGGGCAGCCTTAGGGGAATTTATTGAATAGTACCCTAATTTTATATTCATTTTTGCTTAAGAAGCTAAAGAAAGAAGTTTATCAAATGAATTCTAGATAAAATAAGGAGCAGAACTTGTGTTCTTAGAGGGGGAAAATAGTAGGAAAAGATTAAATGTCACACAATCAGTAGAATGCTGAAACCAAAAAGCAGGTTACTGTGTTCCCAGTCTAAAACCGTTATAATAACTATATTCTTCCTCATTTCTCAAACAGTCTATAATACAACACTTCATTCAAACAACAATAAAGCAACTAGAAGAAACAGTAATGTAATACAAGTTATTTTCCTGACTCAACAAAGAGCTCCTTTATCCTTTTGCTTAATATACAGAATATCAAGGAAATCAACAAGTTAGAAACTGTACTTCTAAAATATTTCCACTGTTACTAGGTATAATTCTGAAATCCATGACCAAAAAAACTCTAAAATTATTTTGTTTTACAAAATGTATATTTGAAAAACTTAATAATAGGCCAATCTGGCTCCTTCCAGCAATCCATAACAGGAAAGAAGTGTTAATTATTCTATCCCCCTCATGGTTCCCAATAGTGATCACCTCTTGCAATTATTCCCTCCAATAAAATGTACCTTCAATCACAAAACCTATTTCAAGAAACATTAAAATCAGTATGGTCAAGAAATAATTTTCTACATAAAAAATGACTTCAAAATGCAACAAAGTTTTATTAAATAAAAATTCCCTAACCACAAAAGCAATTTAAAAATGAAATATATAAGTTTTTAAGTTTTCCTTAAAAATTCATTGTACAATATACTTAAAGGTATGGTGATAATTCCTAGCATTCTGTTATTTATTCCAGGATGAAAACAACAAAGATATATGATTTTGACTATATCATATCTACAAACAGAAAAAAAAAAAAACAAAGAAAGAAAGTTTTAAATCTAGATAGAATCTGAAAAACATCTAAAAATAGTATGGTTAAAAAAATAAGAAACCACTGAAGTCAGAATGAAATCTAGTAAACAAAAAGAAAGACTATTAGAAGATAATACATTAAAAAGACCAAAAGAAGAAAGGGACAAGAGAGGAAGCAGGCAGAAAAACAAAATAGTCAGTAAGTCACAGGACCTGGTAGCTTATGAATCAGAAATCAATAACAAATTATGAGTTTACCAGATATTTCAAGTAATTTTGATTAAAACATTAAGTTTTCAAAAATAACATTTTCAGAAGTGTAATATATGGTGAAATAGTCAATGTAATTAATTACTATAGAACATTTAACATTCAGAACATACTAAAGAAAGTATGGCAACGAAGATCTCTATATTATATTGTCTGAATCTTAGGTTAGAGCCAAAGCACAAATTTAAAGGTATATTAAAGGCTCTTAATATGCATTGCTAAACTGTTTTCTACAAAGTTTGTATTAATTATGCTCCCACAGCAGTTACTTCAATGTTCCCTCACAGATAATGGCTACTCTTCCACTTAAAAACAAAAACCAAAAAACCAAACAACAACAACAACAACAAAAACTCTCTTTGCTAGTATGAGAGGAATATAATGGTATTTTCTGACTATGATTTTTTATGATTGTTATTACTGGATGAAAAATTTTCTAATTATTTTTGTAGATGTATCAAAATTTGTTATATCTTTTAAGTATATCATTTTAACTCCCTTTATAAATAGGCTTTTATCTTTAAAATACAGAGTTTGAAGATTATTTAAATGGCAATGAATTTAAGAGATTTTAGAACACTGCCTTCAAATCGTTTGATATTTAATTCTAAATTCTTTAAAGTCTGATTTATTTACATTTAACTCTATTAGGTTATTGTTGCCATATAAAATTTTGACATACTTATATACATTCAAATTAAAAGTTTTAAAGGTTAATTTTGAGTTTTTTTAGGTAAACAATCATATCTGCAAATAATATTAATTTTGTTATTTTCAACATCAACTCATTTCCTTCCCTTTCTCTAACAAAAAGACTCAGTAAGAGTCCACTATCTCCTACACCTTATAATAAGTTCTAAGAACACAGCAGTAAACTAGAGAGGCAAGGTCCTTGCCTTTGTTAAACTTAAATTCTAGTGGAGTATACAGGAGAATAAATAATTAATAAATACATACTTCAGGAAGAGATAGTTGCTGTAACTGTTAAAATGCAAGAAAGTAGTTAGGATATAGTAGTAGTAGTACTGATAGTATATACAAGGCTACTTAGGGAAAGTGGATGTAGTGAGAGAGAATACCATGTGAAGATCTGAAAAAACTAAGCGCAAGGTCCTGAGACAGAAACAAATTCAATGAGCTAGAGAGTCAGCCAGGATGACTCTCTATGTAGTTAAACACTAATCATGAGGATGACAACAATAATGGTGATAGAAGGTATCCTCATTTTATACTAGATTTTAACAAAATATTTATTATAAATTGGCCTGAGAGAAATCCTACTTGCCATAATTGCTGTAGGCTAACACAAGTAAGAAAGTTAGGTACGAGTTGAAAATGGTTGCCATTTGTCAAAACAAGGAAGTAGTCTACTCTAATCAGTTTCATGAGTTTTTTTTTTAAAGTAAGGATAGGTGCTACATTTCATGTCTTTACAGCACATATTAAAACAAGGGAAAAGAGGTTCCCACAAGTTTGTGTGTCTAAAATGAGTATGCTCATGAGTATGCTCACCAAATGAGTGCAACAAAGACTCAAAAGACTAGAAAATACGTTAGCAATCAAGATACAGATATAGTTTTTAAGAAAACCCTAAAATTGCTTAGATTATACCGCTCCCAAAGAGTTGTCTATTGTGTCTTATATGAATGTTTTTCATTTTCTATAAGTCTCCAAAAAAAAATATAATTAAAAACAAATAATTAAAAATCACACAATTACATGATACAGGAACTATCAGTATCCAAGCTTTACATATAGATAAGGAAACCAAGGCACGGAAGAGGTCATATAACTTTCCCAAAGCCACAGAGCTAATAAATGACAGCGCTAAGATTCAAAAAAGGGAAAGGGAAAGGGAGAAATCAAGCCCACATCTGCCTATGATTTACTTAATCTTGTGAAAACATTTAAGTAATATATCTGTAATATTTATATACTTTTATACCTCAAAAACAGCAAATTCAGCATTCTTTTGAAAGACACATACATGTACAGGCATCTCTTGAAATAAAAGGCCTTGGAAAATATGAAGTAGCCCTAAAGAAATACTTAGCAATTTAATGCACACAATCTTATAAAGAACAGTTTACCAAATACTTCTACAACCATGCATATGATGAAGAAACAATTACATTTTATGCTCTATGGTTAGGGTAAATCAGGAATTTGATTAGGTTTTGGGGGTCTTTTTGCTTTTGGGGTTTTTTTTTGATAGCTGGCTTAAAGACTCACTCAACTACTGGCCAGTTTTCCTTTATCATAAATTACAATCTAAAATAATTTTCTCACTGTTGCCAGGAAGGAAAAGAATACAAAATTATCCCAGTCATTTATTTATTATGTTTAAATTTTTTCTCTTTAAAAGCCTTATAAAGCACAAAATAATCATTATCTGCAGATGATATACATAACTACTGAAAAAACCAAAAGAATCCATGGCATAATGTTATTATTATTCATTATAGTAGCAACATTTAATATTTACTAATTGGTCTTCTATAAGTTTTGCATACAGTCATCATTCAGTCCTTAAAACCACCACCCATTAGACATGTACTATTTTTCTTATTTTATAGATGAGAAAACTGAGACATACAGAGACTGAGTAACCTGCCCAAGGACACAGCTAGTAAACCATGTGACTGAGATATAAACTCATAAAATAGAATGTCCAGAGCCCATACTCCCAATCAACAAAAACTAATAAAAAGAGTTCTGTAAGGTGGTTAGTTATAAAATAAATATATACACATACAAACTATTTCATATATCAGTAAAAACCAATTAGAAAAATGTAATGAAAACGGCAACCATAAAACCCTACTTCTTAAACGGCATAAAGAACAGAAATAGCAGAGAGACATACTCTTCTGAAAGAAGGTAAACATCAGTATAAATGTGCAACAGTCAAAAACATTTTGGTAAAGGATGTGAAAGACCTTACCTGACTAAGATGTGAAAATTGCCTATAAAGCTACAGCTGTTCAACTATGTTGTAGTTCTTCCAAAGAATCAATATGATATACAGAACAAGAGTTAAAAAACAAGCCAAAAAAATCAGACATTAGTATATATAAGGGAGAATTCCAATTAGCCATAAATGAATGGTCTAACTCAGGGGCGGGCAATTTACTGAATGCAGGCCAAATCCAACACACTGCTTATATTTGTAGGGTGCATAAATTAAGAATGTTTTTTCACATTTTAAATGGTTATATAAGTACCTACATATTATCCTTTATTTAGCCCCTTGGCCCACAAAGTCTAAAATATTTACTATCTGGTTCTTTATGGAAAAGTCTTCTAACCTGTGATCTAAACTATAAAAAAAATTGTTGGGACAACTGGATACCAGATAACCTTATGGGGGAGGGTGGGTGGGGGAGGCACCACAAAATTCACACCTTAATCCAAAACACACTTCTAATGAATGTAAGTTATATGTGTAGAATTAAGCACAAAAATGCTAGAAGAAAGTAAGTGGGGAAAGTCTTCCTAGGTATGATCTCAAAAACTGAAAACATTAAAACCAAAAAACCCACACAAAACTGATGAGTCAAATTCAATAAAAATGATAAATAATTTTATATTAAAAAAACCAAAAAAGCAAAAAACTGAAAAACTATTTATGACAAGAGGTTATTAACCTTAATATATGGAAAACACGGACAAATACACAAGACATCAGCTCAATAGAGAAATAGAAAATGGCACAAAAACAGTAATCCACAAAGGAAGAAATAAAAATGCATATATGCAATGGAATATTACTCAGCCATAAAAAGAAATGAAATTGAGCTATTTGTAATGAGGTGTATGGACCTAGAGTCTGTCATACGGAGTGAAGTAAGTCAGAAAGAGAAAGACAAATACCGTATGCTAACACATATATATGGAATTTAAGAAAAAGAAACGCCATGAAGAACCTAGGGGTAAGACAGGAATAAAGACACAGACCTACTAGAGAATGGACTTGAGGATATGGGGAGGGGGAAGGGTAAACTGTGACAAAGTGAGAGAGTGGCATGGACATATATACACTACCAAACGTAAAATAGATAGCTAGTAGGAAGCAGCTGCATAGCACAGGGAGATCAGCTCTGTGCTTTGTGACCACCTAGAGGGGTGGGATAGGGAGGGTGGGAGGGAGGGAGATGCAAGAAGGAAGAGATATGGGAACATATGTATATGTATAACTGATTCACTTTGTTATAAAGCAGAAACTAACACACCATTGTAAAGCAATTATACTCCAATAAAGATGTTAAAAAAAAGGGGAAAAACAGATGATAATAATTATACTAATTACTAAGTTGAAATTAAGTATATTAACAATTCTTATAAATATATATGCACACATTATTAGATATATGCAATATATTATATATTGTATTAGCATATATAGTATATAATGGTTTAGGTTACACGTAAAATTGTTCATTAAATGATCCTGAGGTATGTGTTATTTGTTTGCTATTTATAAATAAGGTAATTGATTCTCACATAAATTAAGGGATTAAATATAAAAAAAAAAAGGGCCATCTACACGGAAAGGACACATTGCCCTGTGTGTATGTGTGTGTGTGTGTGTGTGTGTGTGTGTAAATTAAGCAATGTTTTACTGCACATTAAAACAGTAAGTTTCTTTTGTCTATCTGTAAAAACTTAAAAGCTGGCATTCTCAAGGGCACAGAGAGTGCTGATGAGAGTAAAAATTGGTGCAAACTTTCTAGTGAAAGACATGTCAATATGGCCCAGAGATTTAACTACTAATATATTTTAAATAAAAATATGTGAAATATAGAATCAAAATTTTAGCCGTAAATTATTCCCGACTAGCATTATTGGTAAATTTTCCCCTCCCCGACCCCACGCATATTTTCTAAAATTTGTGCAATACCCCTTACTATTTTGTAATGAAAAAAGTATCAGCAACACAGAAATTTATTAGTAGCTATTATATTATTATTCCCATTTTCAGATGAGAAAACTGAGGCTTGGAGAAGTTCTTGCTAATAGGCAAAGCCAAGATCCAAACCCATATCTGTCCTGTTTTAATCTCCATGTCTTACTACCTTATTAATTAATTTAAAAAAAAGTTTTGTGAAGCAAATCATTCTGTTATTTCTGTGACAATTAACCTGGAATAGTAACCAACATATGTATATGAGTGTATGTAATAATTCTGACTAAAAAATTCTGACATATAATACAGTATTTCTGTTCCCTAGAAGACAGACATCTCTGTCGTTCATTCTCTGCACATACTTTTTAAAGAATTTCAGTTTGAAAGCTTTATATCTTCCTGATAAGAACGAATGCTTTTCATCAATAAGTAATATTCCACTACCATTTCTGCATCAATCTTAACCTGCACTGTACAATCAAAGTACACAAGCAGATCAGTTTCTGCAGTGATGCTACCGGAAAGACATCCCAAATTATTTAACTATAACATCGAATCTTAAACTTAGAAATTTATGTAAAAAATAATTCAGGTATAATTTACATCAAATAAGAAATAGCTAGAAAGGCAGTAAGATAACAGAAAATTAATTAGATGACATTATTCTGTCAGCTATTCAACTGCACAAGAAAGCCACCAAACACAAAATTTGAAAAGAGTCCTAACAATGCACTTGATAGTTTGTTGCCAAAATGACACAATTTTCAAATAAAAATAAAGGGGAGGGCTTCCCTGGTGGCGCAGTGCTTGGGAGTCTGCCTGGCGATGCAGGGGATCCCGCGTGCCATGGAGCAGCTGGGCCTGTGGGCCGTGGCCGCTGGGCCTGCACGCCTGGAGCCTGTGCTCCGCGACAGGGGAGGCCACAGCACTGAGGGGCCCGCGTACTGCAAAAAAAAAAAAAAAAAAAGGGGGGGGGGGAATAACACCAAAACAGGAAAACAAAACAAAACCCTACCAGAATTCTAACTTAAACCTTGAGTAAGCCTATTTGTGAAATTCTAAGACACAGGAAGTAATTTACTAATGATCAACTTTAATGAAAAATGACGGCATTTGTTACAAAACTTAGAATTTTAAAAGTGTTTTAAAACATCAGAAAGAATCTCAGATTAATATCTAGAGTAAATTGCTGTACAGACAGGGAAATTAGGAATAGCAAGTTTATGAAAGTTTGAAAGGGGAAAAAAAGTTGGGCAGGTACAAAGTACAAGAATGCAACTGGTTTGACTACAGTATATAGCATACAATTTAAGTAGCTTACCAGAATTTGAAAACAACAATGGAATTTATTTTAAAATATTTTATCTATTTGCTAATTATGACTTGGCTGTGTTCTAAATCCTTTCATTCCAAAAGGGATTACTGAACTACTAACCTTCCAAAGCATTTAACTCATACTTCTATAACATATCATCTTCCATGTTTTTGAATACAGTTCTTCAATATTTTTCTGTTGTAGCATACCTATAGCTAACAGAGGAGAGATGGTCTGCCTATCTGAGGTCTAGGATTATAACCAAAATATCAGAAAGCAAAGGAAAGGTTTCATTGCAGCCTGACATTATATCTTTAAATCTGTACAAATCAGCTTTCTGCTCTTTATAAAAGTATTGTTTTAATATAAAAACAAGTTATTTCACAAATTAAAAAACAATCGATGTTCTAGAAGTAATACCTTGTTTACCCCATGTCTTTTGAGTACTTCCTACCACAGTATTACCATATCTCAACTTGAGAATCATACAACATTTTGTCTCCAATAAGAATTTAAGAAAGCTCATCATCTTTGTATCCCTAGGGCCTAGCACTATGCCTAAAATATAGTCACTCAACCAAAGGTGGTACTCTACAGTTCATTTACTGCTTTTCAGGAATCAGAAAGAGGCAGACATATACTATTGAGTAAACACAGCTTAACGGGTTAACTTACATCTTTTTCTGACCGATGCGGAAACATAGAAGACTGGCTGTAGTACATGTTTTCGTCATGGTAGTCACTGTCGACCCCCTCTACAAACTTCTTTCTTGAAGCACCAAACATGCTGTTTGTCACCTAAACAAAAATATTACTTTTATCAAGAATAATGTTTTGGAAAATGTCAGGCTTTACCTTACTCCTATGTGGAAAACATAAAATGAAGGGAGCATTGCTAAGTTAAAGAAACAGATCAACTAAGAATTAATGATACAGGTGAGAAAGTCATAACAATGTAGTAGTAAATGTTTACTTTCAGGCCCTGAAATCAAGAGGAGAAACTTAAAGTCTGTCACATGCAATGATTCCAATTATTTTAAAAGAAAAAATATTACTTATTCTTGAAAATTGGCAACCCAATATAATTTTCTCATACAAAGGTTTTTTAAAAATTAAGTTTGGGTTTAATTATTCAAAAATTTCACATGCATCTTCAACATTAGTGTCTTTGTCATCGTTATACCTACTTTTTAAATTATGTTTTCCAGAGCACATCATCTTCACTTACAATCTAGGTTTACTGAGATATAGCACTTTTTGAGTCCATGTATAATGGCACACTGGAAATCTTATCTCAAGCCACAAGCTCTCACTCATGTAATAGTAGGATAATTTTTTTCACTCATCATCCTGGTATAAATTTATGATCTCTACTACATAACCTGCTTACTCTTTTGCTTTTTAAGTCTTTACCATATCCAACACTAGTAATTTTGAGCCCTCATCAAGATAATTACTAAATCTGTGCTAATTTTTATTTTATTTTTTTCCATAAGGTGACCTGTATAAAGCTTCCAAAACTATCAATTGACAGGTTATTTAATTAAGGTCAATGTGTGTGTCTTATCCCTAATAGTACTCTGCAGTTCAAGTAAACTGAAATGTCATGATAGACTTGTAAAGACTAGAATACACAGTGACTATATTATTTCACAAAAAAAATGGGGAAAAACTCATCAAATTTGACATCTGTCTGGTACACTCATTATGAATAAGGGTATTTTCTTCCACTGTAAGAAAAAAGGAACTTTCTTTTACTTCTCATTTCAAAATGAAACACTGTAGTTACTGCTGTTAATCAGTAGACATGGTGATTGGTATACTGCAGATTTTAAGGCCAAATTTGATGTGCAAGTTTGTTGAAAACACCCATGTTACTTAATAATTGCTTTAGTTTATTTTTATTTTTATTTTTTTTGCGGTACACAGGCCTCTCACTGCTGTGGCCTCTCCCGTCGCGGAGCACAGGCTCCGGATGCGCAGGCTCAGCGGCCATGGCTCACGGGCCCAGCCGCTCCGTGGCACGTGGCATCTTCCCGGACCCGGGCACGAACCCGTGTCCCCTGCATCGGCAGGTGGACTCTCAACCACTGCGCCACCAGGGAAGCCCTAATTGCTTTATATTTTAAGTTCCTTGTTCAATCTGTAAGAAACTCAAATATTTAAGTATTCTTCCTGTTGAAGTCTGAGAAAAAGCTATTCAGTTAAATATGAATACCAGTCTGAAGACAACTTAACCACTGCTTTGCTATATATCTTAGGCTATATATCTCTTTAGGTGTGAAATACAGAAAGATATTTTCAAGGATCTATTAATTTGTTAGAACATACTTTATCTTCTTTGGGCAGTGGACTCCCTGGTGAATCTCAGGCAAGTGCTTCTATAACTCTGAATGTAATTTTAAGGACTAGGTAGGATCCCTCATGCCTAGCCTCTAACCCCCTAAGTAGTCCCTGATAGGAAAGAGAGGTTTTTTAGTGAGTTTTATTTCAGAAAAGTAACAGTGGAAAATAGTACTTTAGAGTCTGCAAATTAAGACTCTTTACACATGAGATTTTAAAGGTCTGTTTTGTAAAAGTTAAGGATACATTTAATTCTCTTTAAAGGACAATTACTACTGAGCTCTAATTCTAAAAAAGAATAAACACAGGAAAATGGCATGAAACTTGCAGAATTCACTAAAATTTCAGGAACGTACCAAGATATCTCTCATCAAATTTTACGTACATAAGTTAAGTCAAATGGATGTAAAGTGAACTCTTAACAATTGTGATGTAACATTCATCATCAAAACCAATTACAGACTCTTAGAATCCTAAAATTGAAATTAATTGTACTGGATAAAAAAACTTCATTCTAATATTGTGCAAAGAGGTTTTACTGATTTGAAAGCAAAACTAAACACGTGAAATGCCTCAGACAGAGGAAAACAGAAATGTTCTCTTTCATCAATACCAAATTTTCCCAGACTCACTGTGTGTGTGCCAGAGGGAGGGAGAGAAACCACAAACAGGTAGAATTTCATTTTTGTTTTGTGTGCTTCAACACAGAAATTACACAACACTGAAAATACTAATTATTTTTACATGACTTCAGCAAAAAAAAAAAAAAAAAAAAAAAAGAGGTAAGAGTGTAATACTCTGCCTTCAAATTCAAGCCCCAGTCCCAGGGATGGGTACTGGTATGAAACAAAGAATTCTCTGATCCACGGCAAAATCAGAAAGAAAAAGGAGGACAACATAGTAAGTTTTTCAGAAAAGCTAGTTTTGGGCTTCTCTGGTGGTGCAGTGGTTAAGAATCCACCTGCCAATGCAGGGGACACGGGTTTGAGCCTGGTCCGGGAAGATCCCACATGCCGTGGAGCAACTAAGCCCTGTGCCACAACTACTGAGACTGTGTTCTAGAGCCCGCAAGCCACAACTACTGAGCCCACATGCCTAGAGCCCGTGCTCTGCAACAAGAGAAGCCACTGCAATGAGAAGCCCGCACACCATAAGGAAGAGTAGCCCCCGCTCGCCGCAGCTAGAGAAAGCCAGCGCACAGCAACAAAGACCCAACTCAGTCAAAAAAAAAAAAGAGATAGTTTAATTTTAAAGGGTGTGTCCTGTATTCCATATAGAATGACAGAATGGAGTAGAAAAGTATTTTAGACTAGCCAGGAAGGGTGAAACTAGGAAAGTAACAATGAAGCAGAGAAGTAAAGGAACTAACTAGCTAAAGACAGACAGGAAGAGCAGTCAGTGCAAAGTGACCAACAAGGTCCTTAGTGGTGCGGCTCAAGCAGAATGAATTCAGTGGAAGATGGTAGGAACTGAAGTCAGAGATACTAGTGTGAGCAGATCATGTGCCTTGCAGGCCTGGGGAACTCTGGATTTTATTCTATGTGAAATGAGAAGTCAAGAGAGGATTTGGGGGTTCCCTGGTGGTCCAGTGGTTAGGACTTGGTGCTTTCACTGCCATGGGCCCAGGTTCAACACCTGGTCGAGGAACTAAGATCCCACAGGCTGCACGATGCAGTCAAAAAAAAAAAAAAAAAAAAAAAAAGAAGA
>NW_006790307.1:621977-697824 GCF_000442215.2 Lipotes vexillifer
AAAAAAAAAAAAAAAAAAAAGAGAGAGAGAGGATCTGTGGGCAGTTTAAGTGACATAATTTGGCATATTTTATTTATGTATATATTTAATGTGAGTGTAGCTAGTCTGTAAGGAATGGACAAAAGAGGGGACAAGAGTGGAAGCAGGGAAACAGGTTGGTGAGAGATGATGGTGGCTCAGACTACAGTGGTAGTGGTAGGGGATATGTCAACACTGTACTGAAATATATTAAAATTACTGGTTATATCATATATATTAAAGTCAATTTGATAAACAGAAATTTAAAATACTAATTTAAAAACAAAATCATACTTCATTCTACATTACATATAAAATTTGTTCAAATATTTGGTATATACAATTTGTCAGCTTTCTTCAAGCAAACATATAAAGGGCTTATATCAATTCTGTTAACTGACCACCTTCTCTCTCAACTCTCGTATCACGTTTTAACAAAGAAGTAAAAACTGAGATTTCACCAAGAAAAATACATGAAATATGTTGTACCAAAAGCAATGTTTCTTGTCTTTTTTGAATACAGATCTAAAACATGTAACTAAGACATTTTATATTTGCTTTGATTCCATAAGAACTAATCAGGACACACACACACACACACACACACACACACACACACACGCATATATGTTAGCTTACACTAATTCTTTCTATCAGCCTGACAACCCCCCCGCCCCCCAAAAGAGTTGGCCTTAAAATGTAGTAGAGAGGAATTAAACTGACAAGCAGAATGGAAGCACTAAGTTGGCTGGCTTTTCCCAGTAAACACCTTCATTACTTAATTAGGACTAGCTATGAGTTCTTAAGGTCTAACATTCTTAATATATAAATATAATATTTCAAAGCCAAATGCAGTAACTGAGAATACTCACAGAGAATTCATAAAACCTCAAACTTGAGATAATCTTAACCAACAACTTCAAAGACGGGTAAAGTGGTCCCTGATCCAGGTGGGATGAACGGTAATTACAAAAGGGAAAGAATAAGAGGCAAGGCCTGGAGCTTTTTAAATGGTCACAGAAACAAAGTAGGACACTTTACAAGTGAAACTTCAAAAATAAATTTAGATAGATAGATAAATAAGTAGATAGATAGGTAGACAGATAGGAAAGGGTGAAAAATAGATCACATCCAAGGCAGGATGGGCGGTATATAATCTTGCACAATTTTCCTTCAGCAAGACCTCTGGAGAGGAACTTACTCTAAATCATTTATTGTCTATCATGCTGGCATGCTGGCCCAGGCATGGAATCCTATTCCCAGGGAACAGAAACACATCCCATGGCAGAGTGGTCCTTTTCCTGATAGCAAACAAGTATAGTTTGATTTTGAAATTTATCTCTAGTCTTAACATTCCAGCAGCATATTTTAAAGTGCTGCTAGACATTTCTGTATGAGAAGTGCATTTTAATAAACTAAATCAGTAATATTTAAAACTGACTTTCCGAGTTACTTTCTCCTGTTCTGTTCTGCATTATCATCACATTCTAACCTTTCTTCACAGTGGCTTTCACATTTGTTTTTTGCCATTCTACCTATCACCTTCTTAGTTTAAGCTATGGACTAGAATTTTTTTAGCCCTTTGACTTGATCTCCTTTCACATTTCAGTGAACATGCTGAGGGTTTCCTATAGGAATTATGCCAAAAACTGTGCTAATGAACACAAAAGCTGAGTAACAGCCCCAAGTCTTGAACAAGCTCACAGCCTAGTTAGGAGAAACACCTGTAAATAAACAATTACAGTATGAAAATCTGTACAGGTGTTTTGGGAACACAAATAAGGGAATATCTAACTCTATCTAAGGGAAACAACTGAAAGATCTTATAAAGTAATATTTGAACAAATATTTAAATTTGTTAAAAAGTTTTTTTTATTTAAAACAAAGGAGAAGAGTGTAGGGTGGGAGATGAAGCAAACTTTGGCATAAGAAACAGCAGGCATAAGTTCTCGGAAGTGAGAGAAAGCCCCAGAAACACAAAACTTTTAATACAGCCAACAAGGAGGATGTCTGGGAGGACAATGATAAGTGGTAAGGAAAAATAGGCTAAATTTCAATGCCAGGTTAAGAGGGCAAGGATATAGACGGGAAAGCCAGGTACAAAAATCTAGGTGAAGACTTCCCTGAACTAACACTTTACTATGATGTCATATTCATAACCACTACAATGTCTTTGTCCCTTTCCTACTCTCGTATCTCTTGTTAATTTCCCCTAAAGGATGCAGACCAATATTCCTGAGATCACGACCTTAACATAATTTTGCAGCAGTAATTATCTCAAAATCCAACAAAAACCTTATGCCTCCTCTTAGTTTGGGTTATTCAGTTGTTCCTGTACATGATAATCTCTGGAAAATGCCATCTGTAACCCCTGACATCTTCAACAATTAAAACTCAAGCTGATCAGATTAACTCTAAATATTTATTGAAATCATCCATATCTTTCCATCTCTGTCATTTCTGAGAACAAGCATTTCCAATATCCTTCAATCAGGTCTTTATTAATCCATTCTCATTCCCCTCAAATTTACTCTCCCACATCAGCCAAGTAAATTTTTAAAATAAAAATTTAACAGTCATGGCCCTGCTGACTGAAATGCCTCAACAGCTTTCCAAATCAGTAATAAGGCTTACTAAGGCCCTATGTCACCTCTCTGACCTTAACTGTCTCCACAGGTCCCCTGCCCCCACTAAACTACTGCCACACCTTCAGTTACTCAAACACAAGTTCTCTTCCGCCTCCAGACCTTTGCATAGGCTGATACCTCTACTTAGAATGCTCTTTCTCCCACTCTTTGAAACTTTCATACTAAATTAGGTTAATGTTTGCATTCTCCCCAAATTGTAAGCTTCATGACGGGAGAAGCAGTAAAGGGCAAAAAGGGGTGCGGGGCTTACTTTGCAGTAAACAATGGTAAGCAGAGGGTGCCACATCAAATATTTGTGCATGTCAAAAAAAGATCTCTTTAGCAGAAGAATGAGAATGAACTGCCTAGGGAGAGGTATGTGAAACAAAAGCTAGTCTCTACCAGACTGATCATACCTATTTTAGAGAAAGCAACATTAATTTTAGAATAAAATTATGCTTAAAAGAAAGACCACCACTACACCAATTGAAAAGTAATTACTATTTCCATATTCCAAATTAACTAATATTTTTACTTTCAAAATATAGTGAACATAATTTAATCATTCAAGGAATTAGAATGGTTATTACAAAACTCTAAATTTTTATTATAAGCTACTGAAATAGACACTGTAGCATTAAACGAGTAGAATATGTTTACCCATTGGGTTAAAACAAGACCAAATCCCTAATGGCAACTTTTTCTTGTGATTCTATTTCTAAAGTAGCCAGGAGTTTTACTGTTAAAATGCTGATACACGTGTCCCATCATAAAATCAACTCTTTCACAACACTTAAGTACGAAGACTTTTCTATAGCCAGCAACTTTTCATCTTTAGCAACAGAGTATGCATCCACCTTGTATTATTATAAAGGGTAAAGAGAACCAAATGTAGCTGGGGGTTGGGGGGTGACAGGACTGCTCTTTTACTACTGTTTCCCTAATGGAGATTTTACTACTTCCCTCTGATTGCTGAATACAAAATTTGACTTCTTACTTTTCCCTCCCAATTTCATATTCACTATCAGCAAACACTTCACACCCATACATAAACACACAAGTTCTCTGTTGTTTATAAAGCAGGCAGAAAATTAATAAAAATCAGTCAATTTCCATTAACATTTATCTGCCTTTATCAAGATGTAGTCAATCAAAATTGAAACCAATCATGAGAAGCCATAATATCTGAAGATAATCTGGTTATCTTTATTACTGGCTTTTAAGGGAAAAGCTGATAGGTCAAATCCACTGAGACACTGCCCAAAATCTATGGAACTAGAATACTGTACACCTATATCAAATATGATGTACTACCACCTAGAAATATTTATAACCCAAGGAATTTGTTTTAGTGTTATTTTTTGGTAATAGGATTCTGAGCTACCAATCCTACTTCACAACTGTTATAAATAATCCTAATTTTATTTCGTTCCGGAAAACACTAAAAAAAAAAAAAGAAAAGAAAAGAAATGGGATTAAATAAAGGAGAGAAAGGCATTAGAAAAAAAATCTAGCTCCTCAAAGAACAAAGAATTTAATATCTGCAAGTCTTTAGGAAAAGAACAAATGATCTTTCCTCCTATTAAAAAACATACTACTCTTGAAGTCCTACTAGTTCTAGAATACTGTGGCTTGATATCTATAATATAAATAAATGTATAATGAATAGTTTACTAATCTACTTAGGATGGATCTAAAAAAAGTGAAGATTTAGATAAATTTTAAATTGATAATTTCTAAATTCATCAACTTAAATTGATACGGAAATAAAAGCAATTCATTTCATAGTTTTAGTAAATGCAGACTGCCTGATAAATGAGCAATAAAAGCCTTAATGAATACTGAAAAGGCAGTTAACAGGTAGATGCAAAGGAAACTGACTAGAAATGTGATTCAGCAGAAAACTAGGGGCTTATAGGAACATATCAACAATCATTATTTTGGAGAGTAGTTAAATATTTTGGCACAGAGTCCTTTACAGGGGTTACAGGAATACTTCGTAAGAGATATCATCCCCCACAAAACAGGGTAGCTCACATTTGATAAAAAGATAGAGAAGGCATGCCAGGAGAGCAATGAAAACACATCACTCTTCCTAATCCAAAAACTGTTTACTGAAATCTGGTACCTGAAGCTGCTTTACTGAGATGACATTCCCAAAACCATGTACACCATACCTTAGGGTGTGCCCCCACCAAATCTACAAACCCTCTAAAGAGTATTACCAAAAGGCCTATCAGCGCTCCTGATCAGTCTGACTTTGATCTAGGGAGAACATGCTGTACATGCTTCAACTTGAAGAAACAGATTTTGTGGTTTTTCAAATTCTTAAGTTGCCTGTATCAATATGCCTCATACAGATTCAAACTTATAACCACCAACATACAAGCTTTAAAAGACACGTGCATCATCCTAAAATCAAAACACTAATAACTCAAAAAGTGCTAACCATAAAAAAAGCACACAATCATATATTAACTAAAGAATCAACTATAAATGGTATGCCTTATGACCAATAAGTTAGATTTGAGAACTCACACAATAGGGCCTAAAATTAAAATAAGCAATATTTTATCCTTAAATATGGAGATATAAATTTATAAATTACAAGTGGAAGAACATATAACAGTAGAAAGCCCATAAGTTTAGAATATAAAACAAATCCTCTAAGTATGAAGGAAATGTTTTTAATGAAGGTGACTATCTTACTCCAGTGTCAGAGGTGGGGGTGGGGAGCGCTCCCTAATGCAGAGGAGAGAGGGCGGGAATCCACAAGAAACTGATGGATGGTCTGCTTTGCTGGGGGATATGGATTTCTACAAGCCTCCCAATAAATTTAAGGAACGCTCGAAATTAAAGGAAAGGAGAGAGAAACTGCTGAGGATTCTGTATTTTGAGGCCCTGCTTTGAGACTTGAAATGCCAAATATTTGGTGCCCCAATCTCTTTAATTCTGACATACTCTGAAGAAATGTTAGCCATCACAGGCTATATTCTATTTTTCCTGGGTATAATTTTGAATGTCTCGTTATGTGCAAAAGAATCTAGAAATAACGTGAATAAGAATTACATGGGATAGATCTGGGAGAACTAAAGAAACAATTTTTTTTTTTTTTTTTTTTTTTTGCGGTACGCGGGCCGCTCACTGCTGTGGCCTCTCCCGTTGCGGAGCACAGGCTCTGGACGCGCAGGCTCAGCGGCCACGGCTCACGGGCCCAGCCGCTCCACGGCACATGGGATCCTCCCGGACCAGTGCATGAACCTGCGCCCCCAGAATCGGCAGGGGGGCTCTCAACCACTGCGCCACCAGGGAAGCCCAAGAAACAATTTTTGAAGCCTTTCTGAGAAGAACCTAAAATGATAGTATTTATTTGTGAGCAAAGTAGTGCAGACCCAGGGCTACACTGCTATAGAACTATTTCTAAAAATTCTGCATTAAGAAAAAAAAATCTGTATTGTTAGATCATGATTTCGGATACAAGGAACACAAGCAGAAAATGACAGGAGTGTTAGCATTTAACACACACACACACACAATTTGGTGAGCTTGTTAACTCAACAAATGTTTGCTGAACTTTGTACCAGATATTGTGCCTTCACTGCTTCTACACTCATCTTTGTTAACCTAAAATCTAGAGACGGGTAGAAATGTTCCAGTCTTCCTGTCTAGATTTCAAGGAAAAAGATGTTTGAAGTTTCTATTCTTTCAAATTTTAAAAATATAGCTACTTGCCTGAAACTTTGGGAAAGGGAAGAACAGCATGTCTAAAGCTAGTGGAAGGAAACTAAAATATGCCTCCTTCTGATACCAAGTTAAACGTAGCAAAATTTTTAGTCTATGGATTTATGCTTTCCCTGACTTTTTCTCTTAGCTCCTTTTCTGAACATGAGTTTTCTGGTCCTGCTATACTCTGTGGATAATATGAAGTTTTAAAAAAATCTAACAAACTTCCTTTGTATTACAACATTAATGGTTTATTCAGTTTAAGGTTTTCCCTCTTTCACATCTAACTAATAAGAAATGAAATTATTTCTTAGAACACTAGGACTTTAATAATTTATGAGATAATTTTATGAAAAAAATAATTTATAAGAAACACTATATTTTTAAACTAACAAAATGACTCACTGACAAAATGGCCCAACATCCACCCTTAAAATACTGATGACAGCACCATTTTTCCCCCGGCCTTTCCCACCACCTACTTACCTGTGCAATTTCTTTCAACATTGGCTACTCTGGGGATTGGAAAGCTCAGGGCTGGAGGCTGAAGTGAAGAAGGAAAGGTTGGAGGGTGAGCCATGGCACCAGCCCCGCACTAGGCACGCCCCTGAGATACTACAGCAGGGTTGACACCATAGCTCTGAAGTTCAAACTCCAGCAAACGATAAGAAAGGAGTCCAACCAGAACATGATAAACGATGGGATTCTTCCGCTCTTTGAAAAATAAGGAAATCATGCTATAAAGATCTGAATGCCCAGTTTCAACATTATGACTCCCTGTTCACCTCTTCTTCATTCCCCAACCCGAGATTCACCTCAGACTGATTCAAAGTGCTAATCAAAACAAAGAGGGTGGGGGGTGAAGTGCACAAGTAGAGCTTTCTATAAACTTGCACACAGAAAATGAGGATAGGGCTCACCTGGCCATCATAAAAACGTCCAAGACAATATGTTAAAATATTCTGCCCATCTGCCCCTTGAATACTTTCTTGCTCTCCTAAGCACTCAACATTAAATCTAAGGCTCTCATACGCATTAACATTAATACCATCAGCCAGCAAAATGACAGCTGGACTATTTGGTGTATTGATATTTAAATTCCTAAAAGTGGGCCAATGAGCTTTTCAAAACCCAGGGATAACTTTCGGTATAAGGATATTCCTTGGGGGAATTTCCTGGCAAGTTCAGCGGTTAGGACTCTGCACTTTTGCTGGGGGCCGGGGTTTGATCCCTGGTCAGGGAACTAAGATCTTGCAAGCCATGCAGCATGGCCAAAAAAAAAAAAAAAAAAAAAAAATATTCCTATTCAATCTCTGTTGGTGTGACCTCAGCCAGAAAGGGAAAATTTTTTAAATAATAATGGGGAAAGGTCAATAAAATTGTGCATATTTCCACATATTGAACTTTAAACTCAGAACAACACTCAAAAAAAAAAAAAAAAAAGTATATTCCTTGGGAGGAGACTAATTTCTTAAAAGTGTTCCACTCTGATAAAAGCAAATAAGGACCCCCTCAACTAAAATAACTTAAACTAGATGATAAAAAAAATCATAGACTTTTAAAGAAATAAATCTAAATACAGGACTTAAACTGTGACTTTTATGAGAATGTGAATCCTCACTTTATAATATAAAAAGTAAATTACTGATTCAGAGGAAACTAGACTCTGATTATTATGACTACTAAAGCTAATAAAAATAGATACTCATTTAAGTTATTTAAAGATAACATCTACTCAATAACAAATATTATTGGAGGTGGCAAATGTTTTAAAACAGTAAATTAAATATAGTGAAGTATCAGAATCCTAAATTATGTTATATGAAGCAATTAAAAATAAAAAGTATTCCTTTAGCAAGGGAACACAGGACTTTTAAAATACTTCTAAACATCTTGCCATATAAATTAATTCAGTAAACATTATTCAGTGAGCATCTACAATGTAATGTGCTAAATATATTTACATTTATACCCTTATGTACTTTATCCATTTGATGCTCAGAATAAAGAACATCACAAATCAAAAGGAGTAAAGAAGAAAACACATTTACAATGTTCCTGCACCATTACTCTGGCCTCCATGCCTTAGTGAACTTACCCTTCATTACCTGCAATCTCCTACCATTTCCCCCTTCTCTTATTGTGTTCCTGCCTGACTGCCCCACTCCCCTTGCTATTCCTCAAACACAAAAGGCATACTCCTGTCTTCAGACCTTTGTACTTCTTGTACCCGTCAAGAATGCTTTCTTTTTAGGTATCTACATGGCTTCACCTCACCATACTTCATATATTGAGCCATCCTAGTGAGGACTTCACTGTTTATTCTATTTAAAAGTACACTGTCATATTCCCCAACCCCTTAGGCACTCTCTATCCCCTTTCCTGTTTTAATTTTTCCTCCATAGCATGTATCAAATATAATACACAATGCATTTTATTAACTTTGTTTAATGTCCTCCTATACTCTAAAACATCAGCTCCACGAGAACAGAATTTATTTATTTATTTCGTCTCTTTGTTCACTTCTGTCTCCACAGAATCTGGAACAGTGCCTGGCACTGAGTAGGCCCATAACATGAACGTGTCCTCCTCTTACTCCACACATGCTGTTACTTGAGCGTTATGTGACAGTAACCCATCACTGTAGTGCTTACAGTACATGTGAAAATTTTATGAGCATAACAATTATTTTAAAAAGTAATGGAATTATGTCAAAAATTAATGTTAAAATTTGCATTTCTGAAACATATGAATAAAGTTTTATGCCTTTTTCCACTGAAATTGACAACCACTTCCAAAATACCTAATAGACTAACAGACACCTTCTTCAGTGGTTAGAACGCCATGCCATGAGAAGTACCAAATAAGGATTTAGAGATGAAAACTTTTTTTTTCTATTTCCCAAACTTTTTCTCAAGTTAGATTACCTTTTTAAAAAAAGTTATTTCACGAGTATTTCAGACTTAACAGCTTAATATGATGAGACAACACACATCTCTTTTCTATCAAAAAATCCCACTAGAAGAATTATACTACTTAGAGCCACTGGGTTGCACTGTAGTCCATGGGAATATGTACTCCTTGAGAACAGTGTACTACTAGAGCAGCCTAACACAGCGGGCCTGGTACAAATAAGCACTAATGTGTTGAGAGTTTATCAAATGATAGGCATTACTCAAAGCACTTTATACATATTACCTCACTTAATCATAACAAAACCCCTGTAAGATGTACTTTTACCTCAAATTGAGGCACAGGAGGGTAGGGCCTATGGACTCTCATTAGATTGAAAATATTTCTCTACCACAGTTATCATGAAGAATACCCAGTCCCTGCAACCCCAGTAAGATACTAAAGATTTAATCTCCACAAAAACCCAAGTAGACAGACTCCAAATTTTAGAAGTTAGCCGAAGCATAGGTGAGGGTGAGGCATGGGCTTGAAAATTGAGAGATGACGACCTACATTCTGAACTGTGGGATCCTCCGCTTTCTTTCCTTAACCTGCTTACAGAACACTGTCAGTCAGACTTAAGAACCACCCCTCTACTCCACCTCTCCACCTGTGGAAAAACTGAATTGCTCCAGAGAAACAAATGTCACACACTATCATATTTTTTTATCTTAGGTATTGGAATATCCCAAAGACCTGTCCTATTCTAGGATATGATAGTTTAGGGTGAATATGACTTGAACTTACATTTAGAGGGCATGTGAAATTGAGAACCAGGTAGATTCATCTACTCTAACCCTAAAAGTGGCCCTAAAGTAAACTGCTTGAAGAAACTAGATCCTAAAGATTATAGGTGGGGAATTTTTGAAGTATGTCATCGGTATGCCCACATTCAAGCAGAGATAAAAGAAGTTCAACTAAAAGAACCGTGGACTGGGACTTCCCTGGTGGTCCAGTGGTTAAGACTCCATGCTTCCACTGCGGGGGGGCACAGGTTTGATCCCTGGCTGGGGAACTGGGATCCCCCGTGCCATGCAGCACGGCCAAAAAAAAAAAAAAGAACTGTGGATTGACATGACAATTGTGGGTTAGGTAAACTTTCTTTTTAAAGGGGCTATCTTGAAGATCATGACTCAAACTTTCAAGGAACTAATAAGGTAAGGTGACAGGCAGTGAAAGGAATCACAAAACGCAAAATTCTTAAATAAAAATTTAATGATTTTAATGTTGTCTATGTTACACATAACTTAAAAAGCTTTAAAAAATATTTAAAGTCCTTCAAGTAGAAGGAAAATGATACTATAAAGAAAGAAGGGAAGGAAGGAAAAAAAAAACAACCTCCTGGATTGGTAGTGTCTTAGGCACTGGCAGAAGCAAACACAAATCCCCTTGGGAAAAATGTCTTTCCATCTAGTCCTCAAAGAAGTCACACAGATTTCTAAGAAACATAAAATGGTAACTTACACACCTACAAGGAATCAAGGTATCATAAGTGAGAACCAGAAGAAACAAAAGACATGAGAATGATCTGTGGCAACTTTCAGCTGCTGGATTTATCACATATTAAACATAAGCATGTATAAAATGATTAAATAAATAAGATATATTAGAGTCAAAATCTAAACAAAAAAATAATAATGGTAAAAATGTGAAAAATAATGATAAATATGTGGGTATAGAAGACATAGACAAGATTAACGAACTTGATCTAATGGAAACAGAGCAATACACCTGCCAACTGATCAATATGCATTTTGTTCCAGTAAGTAAACAAATAATTGATATCATACTGATCACATTCTCTAGCTACAGTGGAATATGTGAGAAGTCAGCAATATGAAGATAATTAGAAAAGCCTCATAAGTTTGGAAAATTAAAAACACTTAAGACTAAAGAACAGTAAAACAAACCCTAAGGAATAAAAGGAAATATCAATAACTTAGAGTATAAATTGATGAATATAAAACAAAAAATAAATTTAAAGCAAGGGTGACAAGACAAAAAGGCACACAGTCAACAATCTTACGGATGAAAAAAGGTGCTAAAAAGAAAAAAAATATTTAAGAATATTTAAATATTATTAATATTTAAATATAAACAGTTAATATAAATATTTAAATAGGTAGCATTATGAATAATTTCTTAATCCTGATAAAGAATATCTACCAAAAAACCCCAAAACCTGCATCAAACATCATATTTACTGGTGATAAAGTTTGTAAGACAAGTAACAAGAGAGATTCCTACTACTAACACTTCTACTCAACCTTGTATCAGAAATATGAGTGAGTTCTGAAAAGAAACGCAAGTTATAAAAATTTTAAAGTATCAAAACTGGATTTTCCAGATGATATATTTATTTACATTATGAACCTACCCCACAAATAACCTACAGATAAATTATAAGAATAAAAATTTAGGGACTTCCCTGGTGGACCAGTGGTAAAGAATCCGCATTCCAATGAAGGGGACGCGGGTTTGATCCCTGGTTGGGGAACTAAGATCCCACATGTCGTGAGGCAACTAAGCCCGAGCACAACTACTGAGCTCATGCCCCTCAACCTGAGAGCCTGCGAACCGCAAACTACAGAGCCCACGTACTCTGGACCCCGTGCGCCCTGGAGCCCCCGCACCACAACTAGAGAGAAGCCCGCACCCCCCGACAAAGAGCCCACACCACAACGGAAGATCCTGCATGCCTCAACGAAGACCCCGTGTGCCCCAACTAAGACCTGACGTAGCCAAAAAAACAGTAATCAAGTTTAAAAGTCAACTGTATGTCAATATAACAGTAACATCTATAAAATATAATTTTAAAAATACAATTTACCAAAAAAAAGCAACAAAAGTACTTATGTATAACTCTGACTTAAGATTTATAATGCCATTATTAAAAAAAAATACAACTTTATTGAGAGAAAATACAGAAGACCTCAGTGTATGAATTCAGGGAGAGGAAGAATAACATAAACATATCATTTCTTCCCCAAATAAAAATGAAGTCAATAAAATTCCACTTGTAAATACAATGACTTTTTTTTTTCTTCAAATTCTAAATTTGTCACTGAACAAAAGGCCAAGAAAGTCAAGACAATAATAAAGACCAAGGTGGAGAGACAGACACGAAGATTTAACACAAAGCTATAGTAGTTAAGAATGTGGGACACTGGTGCAGGCAGAGACAAACACATCAAAGTAATAAAACAGATATAAGAAACAGACCCACAAATATAAACGAATTGATTTATAACAGAGCACTGCTGATTAGGAGGAAGAAAGAACAAAATCAATACATGATGCTAATATAATTGATTATCTTTATGCCAAGAAAAGGAATTTGGTCTCCTCAAGCCATATACAAATATCAATCTCAGAAGGATTTAAACATGAAAGACAAAATTAAAAATCTTTAAAAAGACATGAGAATATCTTCTTTTAATTTCAATAAATATGCCTCAAACAACCTCAATAAATTTGAAAAATTAAAAATTTGACATTATTAAATGTCAGATCAATATGAACACTGTTGATGGGACTCAAAATTGGTATAAACACACCTAAACATATTCCTAGAAGACCTTTTGTGAATTTAATTTTCATAAAATTTGAGACTACGACATGGTTCAGAAAACTTCTCTAACTTCATAAAGCTCCCTCTTCTGTTGTTTTCATGCAGTCTCTAAAAGTACAATGGCAAGTTTGCTGAGGTTTTCTTGGCTCTGTTCCCCTCTCCCACTTTAATCTGCTCCTTCTCTTTCCTCTGTCCCTGTTGTCCCTATCCTGCTCAATTTTGATTCCACTCCCAGAAACTTCTCAACAGGGTCCTGGAAGGGAGCACAGGTGGGTCAGTCTTGAGAGTTCAGAGCTAGGCGGCTCAAGTCACTTCAGGCCTCACCACAGGTCCCTTAACCCTGATCTAATAAAGTGGGCAAAACCTCCCCAATTTCAAATTGGCTAATCACACTTACCACTTTCAAAATGCCTCTTCACCACTTTGAGGTGCTTCTATGCTCAGGTCCATACACCCCAATGCTTCTATGTTCTCATGCATAAAAACTGATAAATTTAGGTCTTTTGTTAGACTTTCACCTGCTTATATTTTGAGGTTCATGGAGATATTTCATCCCCAGTTTTTGTTACAAATGTTTTCATGGGTTTTGGTTTTCTATCTAGTTGTTCTATTTTTATATGGGAATTCAGAAAAATTTAAAAAAAACAAAAAACTAAGCTGTCACCATCAGTGCAATTATCCCAGAATCTAAGTAAGGCCTGAGATTATATTTTAAAAGGTAACTATGCACCAGTGTTTTCTTAGGTCAGTCTCCCAAAGCAACAGAAATAAAAGCAAAAATAAACAAATGGGACCTAATCAAGCTTACAAGCTTTTGCACAGCAAAGGAAACCATAAACAAAATGAAAAAACAACCTAGGGACTGTGAGAAAATATTTGTAAATGATGCAACCGATAAGGGCTTAATTTCCAAAATATACAAACAGCTCATACAATTCAATAACAACAAAATCAAATCGAAAAATGGGCAGAAGACCTAAATAGACATTTCTCTGAAGAAGACGTACAGATGGCCAACATGCACATGAAAAGATACTCATCATTGCTGATTACTAGAGTAATGCAAATCAAAACTACAATGAGGTACTACCTCACACCCATCAGAATAGCCATCATTAAAAAGTCTACAAATAATAAATGCTGGAGAGGGTGTGGAGAAAAGGGAACACTCTCACACTGTGGTGGGAATATAAATTGGTGCAGCCACTACGGAAAACACTATGGAGGTTCCTCAAAAAACTAAAAACAGAGTTGCCATATGATCCAGGAATCCTACTCCTGGGCGTATACCCTGACAAAACTGTAATTCAAGAAGATACATGCACCCCCATGTTCATAGTAGCACTATTTACAATAGCCAAGACATGGAAACATCTGTCCATCAACAGATGAACGGATAAAGAAGAAGTGGTACATATATGCAATGGAATACTACTCAGCCATAAAAAAGACTGAAATAATGCCATTTGCAGCAACATGGATGCAACCAGAGATCATCATACTAAGTCAGGCAGAAAGAGAAAGACAAATACCATATGATATCACTTAAATGTGCAATCTAAAATATGACACAAATGAACTTATCTATGAAAAAGAATCACAGACACAGAGAACAGACTGGTGGTTACCAAGGGGGCAGGGGTTGGGGGAGGGATGGAGTGGGAGGTTGGGGTTAGTAGATGTAAGCTTTTATATATATCTACATAGACACTGATATATAGGTATATATCCAATAGGATGAATAAACAACAAGGTCCTACTGTATAGCACAGAGAATAATATTCAATATCCTATGATAAACTATAATGGAAAAGAGTATTTTTTAAAAAGTGTATATATGTATAACTGAATCACTTTGCTGTACAGCAGTAATTAACACATTGTAAATCAACTATACTTCAATTAAAAAACAGTAACTTTGCTTCTATATTTTCTGATTGATAGAAGTATCTACACTAATGTTTTAACTTTCTATTTAATGATGAACACATTCCATATTCATGATTGGGGCAAATTATTTAAATATAAAATGTATTTCTGAAAGAGAAAACAATATTTCACGTGTAAAAGCCAGAGCTAAGTTCCCAAAGGAGCACCACAGTGAAGACAAAAGGATGCCGCCAGATATTTTAAATCTTCTCAGGGAACACGTCAGATATCAGGTATCTGTCAGATATCAGATACCACCTGAACTATGTAAGTGGTTTAGACCTAATTACTTAATTTAACAAAACTGTTAACATTTCTGTTGGCCCAGGGGCACTGTGAAAAAGTTACTAAGATACTAAGGGTGCCATAGAACCATGTATCTTAGTGAAACCTGCTTTTTGGAAAACAAATGTCATCTCATTTGATGATTTCAGAAAATGAGTAAAAAAGTATCAGAACATATAATGCATTCAAAGAAAGACCAACACTGTTAGCATCAAGTAATAAACCAACCAATGAGGAACTTGGGAATTCATTTAATTTGATGTTTTTGGTTGGCCAGAAGAAGAAAAATAAGATGAGCCATGAATGACAAATGTCAAAATTTATTTGAAACAAATATTTAGGTCATGGGGTCAAAATAACTTTTGCAGCTGATAATATGATCATGACATGAGCAGAAGCATCACATTTAAAGTGCAATTACAAAAGCAATCTCATTTTAGCAGGAATTGTATAACTACAAGTGAAGACAACTTAACAGTCACCAATTTGAGTTTTTTTATTCCCCTTCCTTCATCCTGTGGCTACAGCCATTTGTTTCCAAGAGTTTCAAGAGCAATAAACTGTGAACCAGTTCACTGATTTCAGGTACTTATTTTTGAACAAATTCCTTCCTCAGCTCAATCTTGCTCACCTTAACCCAGTGCCAAACAGCAAGGATGTCTAAAGCCTCCGTCTTTCTGTTCTAAGCGCTAGACCTATTCTGACAACTCTTGAATTGCTAAGTATTCATTTTTCAAAAATTCTTTTCGATTTTAAATGTCCTTTTTATTATGCATCTTTAACGTATGTAATATATCAGATTCCAAGTGCTTTGATGCTGGTGCTGTTTTCAATCATACTAGAAGCTATCAAGAAAAGGTTATAAGCTACTACGTTACAACTATGACTCTGAGATACCATCAGTTGTAAAATACATCCTGATAGCAGAAAGATAAAAATTTTCAATAATGTGTTATCACTTATAATAAAAGAAATGGGGTACTTCCTTGCTTGTTTACATTAAATTTTTACTGCAGTGCAAAAGAAAAAAATGTAATTTGTATACAGTATTGTACAATACTCTTGCATACTGAATGGAAGCACACGTACCAGATGAATTTGTATGTGCACCACTGATTGTTAAATAATTAGGAAACTTGTGTTTTAAATGCTTTACATTATGCAGAATTGTCAGATATCTGAAATATCAGATAGGTGTTGAGCGTTTTAGCAATATCTGGGAAATTGTTTACGGTTTGGGGTGGGCTGGAAAGTCATTATTTTTTTTCCTATTCAGAATAACAATATAGGGAACCACTTTTCAAAAAATTGCCACATAATACATAAAGATGCACCTATATACTGAAATATATATGTAATAAAAATATAAAAACAAAAAGAATAAAACAAAATGCAAACAACGGAGTACTTCTGGGGAAGGAGGCAGTGGAAGGGTGGGACATGGAAATATCTCCATTAAGTACAATACTCAAGCTGTAGAAAAATGCATATTTGTTAAAAACAAAGACAATAAATCACATTTGCACCTATATAATCACTAGAAAAGATACACACTAAACTGTTAAAAGTAAAATTGTGAAGGTAAACTTTCACATTCTATAGCTCTGTAATTTAAAAAACTAATAGAAAGGAAATAAAATAGTTAACGGCAGGGGGAGAGAGGAGGAAATAGCAATACAATCACTGCCATCATTCTCTGACAGGATACATTCCACCAAGTTAATGTGGTATTCTAGATAATGAGGTATTCTTAAGGAACATACAGACTAGGATGAATTAGATCTAGTTTATAAATAACATACACTGAACTAGCTAGCATATGATGTGATGACCTCAAAGTAGCTTTCTAAAAATCTTGGAGAGATATATATATATAAGTGGCATTACCCCCAGCACACTTTGCAGTTTCTTCCTGTCACCTCTTTCTTTGTTTTAATTTTATTGAAACAACATGCATTTGAACACCTATTATGTAACTGAAACCATGCTAGGTACAGGCAGTACCAAAATAAATATGGCTCCAGTTTTCAAGACGCTTGTAACATACAGTAGCACTGTCTAATACAACTCTGTGCAATAATGGAAAAGTTCTTTATCTGCACTGTTCAGTATGGTGGCCGTTAACAGCATGTAAATATTGAGCATTTGAAATGTGGTCGATGTGACTGAGAAATTAAATTATTTTATTTTGTTTAAATGAATTTAAATACCACTTATGGCTAGTGCCTACGGTACTGGACAGCACAGGGCTACAGCAAGACAAGGAAAAATAAACATAACTACATTGTATCATGGTACACACTAAACTAGAAGTATGCACAAAAGCTACAAAAGCAAGGAGAAGGAATGCTGAAGCTGATCACAGAATGGCTTCTGAAAGTACTGATACCTAATTCTTGAATCATGGAAGAAAGGTGAGGCATTACATGAAGAGGAACCCAAACAAGTAAAGGCTTAAAGTGTAAAAGTGCATAGCACAGAGATTTAAAAGCAGTTTTATATTACTCAATGGAAAAACTTTTCCATTTATATTACTCAATAAGCAAACAGAGGAGACAATGGAAATAAAAGTATGCGGGGTCAGAATGTGCAAAGATTATATGTAATGTTTAGGAGCTCGTCTACATTATATAAGAGAGGGGAAGAAGGCACTGGTAACTGGTAAGTTAGTATAAACACAGCTACAAAGAAATCCTACTTTATCCATGAAAAACAACAAATAAAATTCCTCCAAAATGGAATTGTTAAAAATCCAGATCATTTCATCTCAGTATATACAAACTCTTAGTGCTACCAATATAAATATTAGTAATTTACCTACTATTCCTTTGAATTTCTCATATGCTCTTAATATACTCATCATAATTATCAGACAGGAAATTATATTTCTACACATGTATTTTTCAAAAGAGGTTTTTACAAATAATTTTACAATGGCAATTTAAACAAGTGTTTCCAAGAATATTTCAACATGCATTAATTGTCACTAAGTAACAAGAAAAGAGAAAAGGGAAAATATTTTCAGGCAGAAGAACCCTAACCAAGAATGCATTTTCAGTTAAGCTAAAAAACCTGGATTATTTGTAAATAATATGACCGAAACAGTGTGACTCTAAACCATTTTTTTAGAGTAGAATGAACAGGAATTAGGAAATCTCTTCATGTATAAAATATAATCTCCTTTTATTCCTTTCTTAAGTGTAAAATTTGGAATTCTTTATTAATACGATTCCATAAAGTAAATTAATCATACTGTGTGATCATACAAAAGTTCTGCTTACGCTTTACAAACTGGATTATAAACACTGAAAAGCCACACAATATAGAATCACGACATTCTTAAAATAATTTAGCAGAATCTATCAAAAGATACAACAACCCAAGTAGTGTAACCAATTAAAATCCTATGAGTCAAGGTAGTTGGAAGTGGTTGTGAGGCAGGAGTTATAGCAAGTATAAGTAATGAACAGAGGCCATGTTGATTAATTCTATAAAAACAATTCAGAACAGAAAAGGTTACAGGGAGAACTGATTCTGCATAGCCACAGCTTACTCTGGCTTATTAAAATTATAAAAATCTGGCAAGAAACTTCAGACATAAAATTAGGTCAAATTCTAGAAAGGTTAAATATGACACTACTTTTCATTATGGACAGTGCCCAAACCAGAACCTAAGTCTTGTGTTCCAAGGCTCTTTGTTATCTCACCATGAAGACCCATTTACAATTTTCTCCAATGTTCACTGTTCCAATCTGAGGGAAGAAAAGACTAATTGGGCTAAAATAAATGATTAGAAGATAAATTGTTAGTTAACAAAAGCTGCTGCTATCACACTAGTTGCCTTCACAGCCTGGAGGGAACAAAACTTGTAGGTGGAAGGGAGAGAGGGAGGCTGGATATGTATTTGTGAAAGAAGCCTAAAGCTTATTCCTACTTAACTATGAACTACTGTGTATTCTGAGTCATTACATAATTTGATATTAAATTATTATCAAGTGAATAAAGCAGATTTTCTTTGAAAAAATTAAATTCAAATATAAGAGCTTTTAAAATCACTATTTAATAGCACTATCTTTAAAATTCACCTTCTTTTAAAAGCTCAGAAAGAAAACAGAAATATTACACTTCAACCATCCTTTCAGCATCCTTACATATTTCATAGGGGATGGATATTATTAACTAACTTAATAAATGAGAAAACAAGAATCTAGCATTATAAGGACAGCAAGCTAATGACAAATTCAATAGAATTGGGGTCTCTGAGTACCCTGGGATTTTCATTTCTATTTTTTCTATACTCTAACCAACTTTGTCTACATTCCTGTGATGCTCTAGTACCCCGAATAGATCCTAAGACTTCAGATTTAGTCTTCCAGAAATAATATGTATAAAAGCAATCAACATTTTGTTTTATGGAATACTAGCTCTGAATCCAGCCATGAAGTCATAAATTGTGTTTTAGATAATCTAAGTTTTGACACAGATATACACACCAGAAAAATTATGTTCTGACACTAAAAGAATATATATACATTTATTGTAAGAATATATATACATTATTTATAAGAATAAATATACATTATAAGCATGCTTCATTCTGAAAAATGTTCCCACTATTTCAACTGTCAAACCCAACATATGTATTTTTAAAATTATAACCCCAATTTTTCAAACTCAGGTGTATCCAACCTGATTCCAATTAAATACAACATGTTAAACAGTTCATGTAACTATATGACCAACAGAAAAAAGGAAAAAAATTTTTGATCTTACCTGGTAGTTTCTTTTCTCAGATAATGTATGTCCATCAGTCCTCACCATAGAGTCGTGTCCTTTCCTCACAGTACTGGAGGCAATCAAATAGAACTGTCACTCAAGGGTCGTGTCACAGGAAGGACCGCCCACCAGTTCTCCCTCTAGAGTGGAATTATCCAAAAGCCGTCAAAATTACTAACATGTAAACATATGAACAGCAGCAAAAATATCCAATACGATACATAGAAAACAAAACCAAAAAGTACTCTTTTTATATCCTAATTGATCTTCCTCTTAACCATCCAGGGAGGGCTAGACTGGCAGACATATTTTATTTGAGATAGAAGTTATTAAATATGAAAACCTTTCCCTTCCAATTAAAATTGTCTGCAGAACTCACACACAGAAAGAAACTTACAGTGAATAAAAATGGAGTGGACAAAAAAGTTCAGCCCTGAATTGACACATTTTTTTTTTCTTTTAAATAAACATCCTCCTGTTAGTCTCAGAAATGTTCAATTAATTCAGATTCAGTCATTTAATTTCAAATCCCTCTCCTCAAAATGCTTATTTATACAGCCGCTATTCATTCAGTTTATGAGGTTTATTCCTACGCCATAAGATGGGAATTCATCCTATAACGTTAGGATGATTAACAGATGCAAACCTAACTCAATATTCTATTAAAATTTATTCCAATGAAGAGTAGCAACACATGTCAACTTTCTGGAAGCCTTTGTCCTTCAATCCTCCAATTTCATGCATGCTCTAATAGAATTTGCTTTTTTACATTAGGGCAGAAAAATAATGGGTTATTTCTTAACCTGGACAGAGCTAAATAAGTCCAAAATGACCAGGCACTGTAAACTTCAGGTACAAAAAAAAAAAAAAAAAATCAATCACCGAAGCAGAGGTAATAGTCTCTAGAGATGCTAACTCAAGAACGTAAATTGAAAATGAAAAACCAAAAATTCAAAAGTGGTATCTACAAAGCGTAAATAGTCGTTTTTAAGACTAAAGTCTTACTTTTACTTTTACCTAACTTTTAAGTAAAATGTTTACCCCAGAAAAGTAGTAACTTAGTATACCTACTGAACTAACAATAGTTGCTAACCACTAAAAATTATATTCAAATTTAGAGCAATTATTTAATATTAGACAAAATTTACTTTCAGAGAGGATAATAAAAACATCTAATTTAATTTCATAAGAAGTATGAATCAATTTTACTAAAACCAACAAACATGCACATACACATACACATGGATTACATCTAAAAAGCAATCTAGTAAGAAGGTCAGAAAATTTTTCAAGGAAAACATTAAAAATTAATATTATTAGATTTAAGTTTTAAAAAGAATTCATGTACTGAAAACCTACACTCCACCTCCTCTCTTATGCCTGATCACAAGTTAGTGGGTGCTATATACTTTTACTTAATTTTGACCATCTTGCATCGTAAATGTTTGGCTGAAATACTTCAGAGATGCCTGGCTCTATGGCAAAAATGTAAATGTGCATTACCAAATTTGTATGTACTACTGGAATTAAATATGTCTCTCTCAAAAGTAACAAAGGAGAAAGGTTTTTTAAAGCATATTTACTGCTATAAATATAATCCTAGCAAGGAATTAGGTTATTCATAAAGAAAAACTATCTACTGAATTGAATGTTCAAGAATAGTTAAGTGACATACATTTAGCTCCAACTTAAATGTTCATGACTGTCACAAAATGAGAACAAATCTATTTATTATGCATCCTCTAAACAACATTAACCCTGTTTTAATGTATTTTATACTATTAAGAGTTTAAAACAGTACTTGCTTTACTATTAACATGTTCATGACAAGTCTGAATTCAATGGACAGTAAGTGTAAAATTTCAGTTTTTTCTTAGAAAATAAGCATGTTTTCCTTCTTAAATAAGTTTAAGAATAAGTTTAAAGTCCATGCACTATCTTCCATTTGTACCAGTTTCATCAAAAGATATGTTAGAAATCTAAAATCAGGCAAGGCTATTCTATTTTCAACAGCATAACATTCTACATATATATATATATATATATATATATATATATATAATGAGATAATTAGGACTTTATATGTTAAATAATATAATTAAAAATATTTAATCTATATATATATATATATATATATATATATATATAATGAGATAATTAGGACTTTATATGTTAAATAATATAATTAAAAATATTTAATCTGTACATTTACCAGATTAAAAAAATATTAACTTTGGAATACTATGGATTTAGTACAAAAGTAAAGCTTGTTTTGTTTGTTTCCCCATCTTGGGATAACTTCAAGTATTTCATGGCTTAGGGTTTCAAACAACAGCCACTATAGGCATACCTCCAAGATATTGCAGGTTCAGTTCCAGATCACAGCAATAAAGCAAATACCACAATAAAGCAAATCATACAAACTTTTTCGTTTCCCAATGCATATAAGTTATGTTTACACTATACTGTAGTCTATTAAGTATACAATAGTATTATGTCTAAGAAAACAACGTACGTCCCTTAACTAAAAAACACTTTATTGTTAAAAAATGTTAACCGTCACTGGAGCCTCCAGTGAGTCATTACCTTTTTGCAATACTAACATCAAAGATCACCGATCAGAGATCACCAAAACAAATATTAGAATGAAAAAGTCTGTAATATTTCAAGAGTTCCAAAATGTGATGGAGACGTGAAGTGAACAAATGCTGTTGGAAAAACAACACCCGCAGACCTGTTTGATGCAGGACTACCACAAACCTTCCATTTGTAAAAACACAATAGAATAATAAAGCACAATAAAACAAAGTGCAGTTGTTAAGGGAACCACCGACAGAAACCGCCTGCCCTTGGCCAGGCACTGACAGTAACCACTTGCTTGAGTTATCTTACAACAGGAGGTCCTGGTAAGGAACACAGAACTAACAAGCTACCACCAACCGGAAGAATTCGGGAAAGGTCAAAAGGAGAGGAGACACCAGTCCATATGTCCTACCAACCTCCCAGAATCCTTCTCGCTGGAATCCATCTTGGCTGAACGACGCGTGCACCACCAGGAAGAACCCTGAGTCAGAATGATTGGCCACAGAGAATCCGGAAGCTAACCCCATCACCATAAAACCCAGAGACTGCAAGCCACGTGGTAGAGCAGTTCTCCTGGGTTCCCTTACCCTGCTGCTCTCCACATGGGCGCCCCTTCCCAATAAAGTCTCTTGCTTTGTCAGCCCATGTGTCTCCTCGGACAATTCATTTCCGAGTGTTAGACAAGAGCCCACTCTCGGGCCCTGGAAGGGAAGGGGTCCCCCTTCCTGCAACACAATGAAACAAGATGTATGCCGGTATGTGTTCTAACCAATATAGGAATCAACATTCTATATTGAACAATAACTAAAAATCATTATCTCCTTTCAGTAAACAAAGGGAAAAAGAAATTAAGGCACTCTATTTTCTTCTGGGTAAACATGAAAATCTAACATTTGTCACTACTATCTTATATTAAACAAAGATGTTCAATAACAGATTGTGTTGATACTCATCATATTAGGAATGAAAGGACAGTGAATAGATAAAAAAGGATGTGAATATATGTGTGACACAGAGAATATGTGAAAAGAAGAAAACATGAAAGAGAACATGCACCCTAGGTACCTAAATTTATTAAAGTTTATGCACTGCTTTTTCCACAAACTCCTATAAATATTTAAAAAGTCAGAAAAGACAAATATTTATAAAACTAAAATGAAATTTTCTATAAGGCAGGGATACCTTCCAAGACAGAAAAACAGAGACTGTATTTACCTTCCTACCTTAGAAAACTAGAAAACTAGAAAAAAATGTATGAAACAATGATTTTCAGACATTGAACACCATCTCAGGACAGAGATCATCAAGAGAACAAAACAAAAGTAAGCTCTATTGCCTGAAGAGTTACTAGGCTGAAACACAGGGAGGGGGTTAGGCATTGGAACCCAACTGGAGCACAACAGTCTCACTGAGTTAAGGAAAAAGAGTTCAGAGTTAGGGGAAACACCAAGACAGCTAGAATTTGCAGGGCAAATGGGGAGAAGGAAGCTGCAAAGAGCTCCAAATATATGGAGAGAGATTCCCCTCAAGGTTTTAGCTAAGTAATGATCTGTGCATGCATGTGAAAAAACTACTGAATCTGAAGAAAAAGCCTCTGAAAAGGAGTAGTCAGAACAATCCCCAGAGCTCATGTTCCCATCAACGAGTAGGACCTCTTAACACACAGCGTTCTGAATAGAGTTCAGAAGGTAATGAAAACCTCAGTAATGAAACTAAATAAGCTTTAAACTGAAGTATGTTCTTGACCAGCACTAACAGAGCTTAAAAGCAAGCCTCAAAAAGATCAAAAGAATTCTAAGTACCATAACTGTACCCCTAAACAAAGCCCAAAAATATTTAAAACAATACAACAAAACCATCATTAAATAATGTAAAATTAAATGTTTGGCATCCAATCAGAAACACTAGCCATGCAAAGAAGCAGGAAATACAACCCATAACAAGGTGAAATATAATAAATGGAAATAAACCAGCAATTATACAGATGATAGAATTAGTGGCTTAAAGAGGTATTGTAAATGTATTCCATACATTCAAGCAAATAAAGAAAACTATGAACATAATACCAGAAAGGCAAGGTGTCCACGTGCCAATGCAGGGGACACAGGTTCCAGCCCTGGTCTGGGAAGATCCCACATGCCGCGGAGCAACTAAGCCCGTGCGCCGCAACTACTTAGCCTATGCTCTAAGAGCCTGTGAGCCACAACTACTAAGCCCACGTGCCACAACTACTGAAGCCTGTGCACCTAGAGCCCATGCTCTGCAACAACAGAAGCCACCGCAAGAAGAAGCCCACGCACTGCAATGAAGAGTAGCCCCCTCTCGCCGCAACTAGAGAAAGCCCTGAGCAGCAACAAAGACCCAACTCAGACAAAAATAATAAATAAATTTTTTAATTTTTTAAAAAATTAAAAGAAAAAAAGAAATTCAAGGTATCAAAAATACCATAGTTGGCAGAAAGAGGAAATTTTTTTTTATGGTGACAGAAAGGTTCTGTATCTTGCTTTTAGTGGTGGTGGTTATACGACTCCACACATGTGAAAAATACCACAGAATGATAAAAACATACAAAAACGTGAATGCATGCAGAAAAGGGTAAAGTGAATTAATTTGCAGTCTAATAAGTTATACCGATTTCTGGTTTTGATAATGCACTACAGTTATGTAAGATGACATCACTGGAGGAAGATAGGTGATGGGCATATGGGACCTCCTTGTACTATTTTTGCATCTTATGAATTTATAATTATTTGAAAGTTAAAACATTTTTTAAAGGCTCAAACTGATCTAGAGATAAAAATTCAATAACTCTAATTAAACATGCATTGGATAGGATTAACAGCAGACTAGATACTCCAAAAGAAAAGCTTAATGAATTGAAAACATAACAATAGAAAAAAATCCAAAATTAAACACTGTGAGAAAAGAGGCTAGAAAAAAAAAAAAGGAACCATGGGACAATGAACAGTGAAATATCATCACCAGGGACAGTGAACTGTTGGGCAATATCAAGCAGTCTAAAATTAATGTAATTAGTATCCCAGAAAGAGTAAAAGAGCAGGAGGACAGAAAAAAAAGGCCAAACTTTCCCTAAATTTGTTGAGAACTGTAAACTCACAGATCCAATAACCTCAACAACCTCTAAGGAGAACAAAAAAACACACTTCATCATTTGACAGTCAAACTACTGAGAAACAGTGATAGAGAAATCATAAAGCAGCCAGAAGGGGAAAAAAGAATACATAGAGAAAAAGAGAGAAATTATGGCAAACTTGTTACCAAAAACAATGCAAATCAGGGGAGAGGTAATCAAGTTTTTTTCTGGCTGTGAGGGGTGTGGGATCTCAGTTCCCAGACCAGGAGGGATTGAACCCGGGGCCATGGCAGTGAAAGCCCAGAATACTAACCTGTAGGCCATCAGGGAACTCCCCTCAACATTTTTAAACTATAGAAAAAAATTTTTAAAAACTATTAACCAAGAATTCTAAATTTAGCTAAAATATCTTTCAAAAATGAAAGCAAATACATTTGGAAGGGTTTGGCAGTTTTTTTTATAAAGTTAAACATAGGCTTGACATACAACCCAGTAATTGTGCCCCTAGGTATTTACCAAAGTGTACTGAAAACTTATGCTCATACCAACACCTATACGTGAATGTTTATACCATGGAAGATGTTCTTCAAAAGGTGAATGGATAAATAAAACAACACATCTACACAACAGAATTCTATTCAACAATTAAAAATAAAAAAGCTATTAATTTATGCAACATGGATGAATCTTTTTTTTTTTTTTTTTGCGGTATGTGGTCCTCTCACTGTGGTGGCCTCTCCCGTTGCGGAACACAGGCTCCGGACGCACAGGCTCAGCAGCCATGGCTCACTGAGCCAGCCGCTCCGCGACATGTGGGATCCTCCCGGACCGGGGCACGAACCCGTGTCCCCTGCATTGGCAGGCGGACTCTCAACCACTGCGCCACCAGGGAAGCCCAACATGGATGAATCTTAAATGCACTTGCTAAGGCAAAGAATCCAGACCAAAAAGGCCATATAGTGTTTCCATTCATGACATTCTGGAAAGGCAAAACTGTAGAGATAGAAAATAGATCAATGGTTGCCAGGGAACTGGAGGAGTGACTGACTACAAAGGGGACACAGAGGGAACTTTTAAAGAGATTGAATTATTCTATATGGTACTGGAGTGGACACACATGCTATGCATGTCCTGAAATCCATAGAACTTCACAACATGAATGTATGCAAATCTTAAAAATTAACTAGGAGGTTAGAAATACAGAACTGGCAAAAGAGTAACTGTATTACAAATGTATGACACAGCCACACTGAAGGGGGTATGGAAAATGGTGCTGGCCTAAATAACTTTGGAAGATGGTATTGTGACTGGTAACTGTAACAGAAAAAAAGAACTCTATATAAACACTGTATTCTGGTTGGTAAAGTGATTCCTTACAAGGCTATGGATTAGTAATGCTGAAACAACTATACATGTCTACTGAAGATAATAAGTAAAGTAGATGGTGCTTGGTGGGAGCCAGATTTCCCACTTCAGGAAAGTTACAGGTAAGCAAGGAGGAAAGGCTAGAACGAACTATGTAGTACCTCTATTGGTATCAGTTTGTTCTCAACTACAAAACACTTTAAATATGGTAACCATTCAGATTATTAGAGAATGAATCATTTCACTGGTATGTTGTATGTTGCTTGAAAACAAAAATTTATAAAATGCTAGGTGATTAACAGGTATGTCAAAATTATATTTTAAAAGACAGGCTTAATGAAGTAATATTTAAAAGATTTTTAAACAATGTAAACAAAGCTAATGTTTTAAAGCCTCCAAATTGTATTGAATATTTGCAAGTAACTAAGTCAAAAAACTTTAAACTTTTTAACAGACTGGTAACAGAATTAAATTTCAAGAACGCAAAGTAATTCATGTAACATATATCACTAGTGTCTACTCATGCAATAACTTCTCTCAAATTCAAGATACTTTTAGAATAAAGTTACTGAATATACCAGTATAAATGATAAAAGAATAAACATTTTACACCTTTTCTGTTGAAAACCCGTGAAATAGATTTAGTCATGCTATCAGCTTAAAATCTGACAAGAAGCCACTAAGAGGGAAAATATAAACCAAATCTTAATTAATATAAGATAAGCAGGCTTATTCATCCTAGGTGTTTCCCTAAATCAGAGGCTAATAGAAATTCAGCACCTAATATTATCTAAACAAATGGTAACTGAACCCCAATTTTTCTTTCAAAAAAAGACTTCTCAAAATAAGAGATTAATGAGTAACATTTCTAGAAAATACTTAATTGGAGAGAAAAAAAATTAACTTTATTCTCCAAATTCTATTAAATTTTGGATGTCATCATCATACAAAAATATACACCTTGAATGGAACAATAACCAGAAAATCTGAATTCTAGTTAGTATTAGCCTGATCAGTTTCTCCTCTCTGGCTTCAGTTTCTTAATCTGTAAAATAAAGTGATCAATTTAGATGTTTTTTAATGTGTGCAGCTCCAAAATTTTATATTTTAAATGTTTTGTGTCAAAGTAATCCATTTAGGAAAGTGGACAATTACAGTTGATTTTTTTTCCATGTTTTCTTTTTTCCTCCCACTTTATTGCTCAATAGTACTTTACAACACGGCCCAAATATTTTGGAGGTTGGGAATGGTATCTAAATAAAACATTTTAGGGACTTCCCTGCTGGTCCAGGGGTTAAGACTTCACCTTCCAATGCAGGGGGTGAGGTTCGAACCCTGGTCAGGGAGCTAAGATCCCACATGCCTCAGGGCCAAAAAACCAAAACATAGAACAGAAACAATATTGTAACAAATTCAATAAGGACTTAAAAAAAAAAAGGTCCACATCAAAAAAAAAAAAAAAAAAAAAGATTTTAATTTGGTAGTCTTTACCAAACTCAACTTTAAGCTACAATGTGAATTTGGTCAGGTTAAGAGAGTTGAAGCCTTTGGGCAGGTTTTGTTTTCTGATATAGAGGACATTATATTCCAAGTTGGCTATTAATTAAAACACACTACCAAATGTGACCAATTTCACTGGAGCTCAATAAAAGCTGAAGTAAATGCACTTAACATCATCTTTAAAACCTTAGGGTTTCTCAAATTCCAGAACTATGTTAAGCAACATTTTCTTGTTAGTAGGTAGGCTGCAGTTACAAATATTTTATGAACTATTTTCTGAACTAATTTTTGGTTTGATGACATAGATAAATGTTTTCAAAATTCTGAGTTGATGACGTGTTACATATAAGAAACGTGGGCAGACAAAATAAAAAGAAATAAAACTCAGGAATTTCTGTTTTATACCAAACTTAGTCTGGGAAAAATGCCACATCAACTAAAAATAGTTTTTCTGAATGTTTTAATAATACATGTTTCAAGAGTCTATGATTAACATGTAAAATGAAAAGTTGCCTACATTTACAAAGGAAAACAAATAAAAATAAATCAATACTTCTTTTGAAATCAATTTACTCTCTGGTTGTCATAATTTAATGTTTTGTAGCTTAATTTTGTGTGTCTTCTATTTTCTGTACTGGTAGCATTCCTGATGCACTATTTCTTACATATCTGTGTAGTTCTGTCACATGTATTTCAAGGAGGCTTCTAGGTACCTGACACATGGAATTTACTGTGAGTAATAGACAGTAGATCTATCTGTCTAAAAGGCCCAGCATCTCGAACCATAATTCAAAAAGAGTCATGTACCAAAATGTTCACTGCAGCTCTATTTACAATAGCCTGGACATGGAAACAACCTAAGTGTCCATCATCGGATGAATGGATAAAGAAGATGTGGCACATACATACAATGGAATATTACCCAGCTATAAAAAGAAACGAAATTGAGTCATTTGTAGTGAGGTGGATGCACCCAGAGTCTGTCATACAGAGTGAAGTAAGTCAGAAAGAGAAAAACAAATACCGTATGCTAACACATATATATGGAATCTAAGAAAAAAAAAAAGTCATGAAGAACCTAGGGCTAAGACGGGAATAAAGACACAGACCTACTAGAGAATAGACTTGAGTATATGGGGAGGGGGGAAGGGTAAGCTGTGACAAAGTGAGAGAGTGGCATGGACACACATACACTACGAAACGTAAAATAGATAGCCAGTGGGAAGCAGCTGCATAGCACAGGGAGATCAGCTTGGTGGTTTGTGACCACCTAGAGGGGTGGGATAGGGAGGGTGGGAGGGAGGGAGATGCAAGAGGGAAGAGATATGGGAACATATGTGTAACTGATTCACTTTGTTATAAAGCAGAAACTAACACACCATTGTAAAGCAATTATACTCCAATAAAGATGTTAAAAAAAAGAAAAAGAAAAAAGAAATAAAATAAAAGGCCCAGCATCTCAAGACAGAAATTTTCTATGCCAAATCTAAAAAGTTCCAAGTAAAATGACATACAGGGCCTCCCTGGTGGCACAGTGGTTGAGAGTCCGCCTGCCAATGCAGGGGAACCGGGTTCATGCCCCGGTCCGGGAAGATCCCACATGACGCAAAACGGTTAGGCCCAAGAGCCATGGCCGCTGAGCCTGTGCGTCCGGAGCCTGTGCTCCGCAATGGGAGAGGTCACAACAGTGAGAGCCACGTACCGCCCAAAACAAAAAAAAAAGAAATACAATAGTCCTACTGAACATAAATGACAAGAGTTCAATAATTTCTGAACCACAGGCTTTCAAAAGTTAAAAGCGCCTCATTTGTTTTAGGCTTAAATGAAATTGGGGTCCAAAATTAAGATAATGAGGGGGTCCTCCTAGCCTTCCTGTTGCCTGAAACTTACATATGTATTTATACAAGCTGCTTAAACTCGGTGTGATTCACAGAGGACTCTGTTACTTCTTATTAAGATAGTAATAGCTACAAAAAGTAATATTAAGATAGTAATATCAAATAAGTTTGTGAAACTTACAATACATAAAACCTCATTTAAGTAAACAGTTGTTTGAATTAATTAGAGCAGACTACCAGATGTGAACAATCTGAATGTGGAAATGGCCAAACTATTAATATTAATACTTACTAATTTTCTACAAGTTTAGAGCTAAAGAAAGTATTAAAATTAATGAAATGTTTTTGAAACTTTCATTACAATTAGATAAAAGTCCACAAAGGTTTCCAATGATTGAAGTAGCTATTGCCAAAGCAGTCCTTCTAAAATAAGACCAAGTAATATTAGTCTCAGGACTTCCCTGGGGGTCCAGTGGTTAAGACTCTGTGCTTCCAATGCAGGGGGCACAGGTTCAATCCCTGGTGGGAGAACTAAAATCCCACATGTCACGCGGTGCAGCCAAAAAATTAAAAAAAAAAAAAATTAGTCTCACAGTCTATTAGAAGGGACATACTGGTTCTATTAATTCAACAAAGGAACTTGTGCTAAGTTATAATCTATAAGTTGAATTCCTTAAAATATATAACAGCTCCCTTCTTACTCTTCCTCGTAAAATGGCTATAAGTTCATTAAATATTGTTATTTTACATCAGCAATTGAATATATATAGCACATGGAATCAGAAATCTGAAAACTTTAATGCTAACAATTTTTACATGTAATACATACATATTTTTTCTCATAATTTATATAAGTTGTTCATTCTACTGACAGGGTAATATTAAAAACTGACTAGTTCATATCAACTATTTAGACTTAATCACTAAATTCATGACAACTGATTAAGCTCACCAAACTACCTCACTAAAAAGTTGCTGTTAACATAAATCTAATAAGTCAGTTATATATTAAAATAAATTTTTAAAATCGCAAAACTAATTTTTTCCAGTTTTCATAAGAGTATTAAAATAAAGCTTAAGGGCTTCTCTCGTGGCGCAGTGGTTGAGAGTCCACCTGCCGATGCAGGGGACACGGGTTTGTGCCCCGGTCTGGGAAGATCCCACATGCTGCGGAGCAGCTGGGCCCGTGAGCCATGGCCGCTGAGCCTGCGCGTCTGGAGCCTGTGCTCCGCAACAGGAGAGGCCACAACAGTGAGAGGCGTGCGTACCACAAAAATAAATAAATAAATAAATAAAAATAAATAAAATAAAATAAAGCTTAAGGACTTCCCTGGTGGTGTAGTGGTTAAGAATCCACCTGCCAATGTAGGGGACATGGGTTCGAGCCCCAGTCCAGGAAGATCCCACATGCCGCGGAACAACTAAGCCCATGCACCACAACTACTGAGCCTGCACTATAGAGCCCGCAAGCCACAACTACTGAGCCCGTGTGCCACAACTACTGAAGCCCAAGTGCCTAGAGCCTATGCTCCGCAACAAGAGAAGCCACCGCAATGAGAAGCCTGCACACCACAACAAAGACCCAACACAGCCAAAAATAAATTAAATTAAAAAAGATAACAAAGCTTAAGTAAAAAGCAGAAAAGAATAATTACACCCCTCCATTTAAAGAAGATAACATAGTGAACACTAACTAAGTAGACATTCTCCCAACTTCTCAAAGTTTACTTTTTGTAAAACACAAAGGGGCAACTTCTGGTACACTGTTTCTGGCGTGAAAGTCAAGGGAATAGCCACAGATGCTCTGCAAAGCACTGATACATGACTGTCTAGGGCACTAACACAGAGACGAAGAGGCAATAGGCATATTTATAGAGGACAGAAATAGGCTAAAGGATTTACACTGTTTTTAATCACAGGATGCACATCAGAATCACTGAAGGTTTTTTTTAAGAAATATTAATGTCCCCTCCCTTGCCCTTACTTTAATTAATTTGTCAGGGATGGAACCCGGTCAGCAGGTGCTTTTTAAAGTGCTCCAGGGCTTCCTTGGTGGCGCAGTGGTTAAGAGTCCGCCTGCCGATGCAGGGGACACGGGTTCGTGCTCCAGTCCGGGAGGATCCCACATGCCTCGGAGCGGCTGGGCCCGTGAGCCATGGCCGCTGAGCCTGTGCCTCCGGAGCACTCCGCAACGGGAGAGGCCGCAACAGAGAGAGGCCCGTGTACCGCAAAAGAAAAAAAAAAAGAAAGGCTTAAAGTGCTCCAGGTGATTCAAATGCACAGCCAAGGTTAAGGCTGTCGGGTTAAGACTTTATAAGAAAGTGAAATTCAAAAATGTTTTCATCTCAGTGTAAGTACTAAGCAAAAAGAAAACATTATATAAATTGAAGGTAGTATATAAGAGACTGTACAGTTCCTATGCATGCCAATGCACCCTTTCCTTGCCTCTTACTCACTGTACCTCTGAGAAATAATGCTGGGCCTTAAACATTAATTTTTACACTGTTTTTTAAGCACAAGATTTCTTTTGTTGAAATACATACATTGTAAGTGCAGAAGCAGATAATCAGAAGAAGTAGATTACAGTAAAACTTCCTTATTACAAGAAATTTCTAGTAAAAAAAGTTCCTCTAATATATTCAATACTTAGGTTTTAAAAATATGTCCACTCTTAACATTTCTTCCTAGAAATGTAATATTAACTATCATTTGCCAAGCATTAGTCACTGTGCACTACTTTATGTATAATTTCTTTCAACCCTCAAAATCTATAAGGTAGATATTACTGTCCCTTTTTTACAGATGAGAAAACAAACTCTAACAATAAGGAAATAACACAAGGTCAAGAGGTAGTTAACTAAGCTGGAAGTAACAGGGCCAGAATTTGAGCTCCTGTTCACTTAACTTGAATTCAATCTTTACATACATATATGTATATGTATATATACACATGCACACACATATATCTCATACCAGTTATGGTTTCATGAAGAAAATGTGATATATATTTCTTCATGAAACCGTAATTGGTATAAATATCATAGATATATCACATACATATATCATACCAATTATGGTTTCAAAAAAATGAAATCATTTCTGGAAATTCCAGCTGTCAAATAATACAACTATTCAGAAGTCTCATTATTCTTCTATAAGAAGGAAATCAGCAATGGGGTGACAAGTAACAGACATTAATCAGCTGGAGATTCAAAGTTCAGAAAGACCCTTATCAGGAAATAAAGAACCCACAATATCCTTTCACACTGAGCTTTAGACCCTAAGCAGAGAAAAAACAGGCACTGTATCACAAGGCAAACAGCGAAATTGTTTTGTTAAAGTTTTAAGGCTACCAGATTACTATCGTCAACCAAGGTCTCTGTGTCTATCCCAGTCACAGAAATGAATACATTCAATGTACCCTATCTTTATACAATTCTCTAAGAAGGAAGCTTCAAAATTCCTTAAAGAAGTCCAGTTTCTACATCCTTCTGAATTTTTGCATATGTTTTCTACTTTTTAAATTGTCTCTCTACAACAGACACTCCTGGTTGACTCCCTAACAGTCCAGTCCTTCTCCCTGGGACTGCCGTAGTTGTTCAGTGGTTCAAGCTTTCCCACATGACTTAAGAGGAAATGCTGATTGATTTAAGTAAATATGATAACGCTACCCAACCACCCCAATGCCCCTGTCAGTAAATGATTTGTGTTAAGGGTATTTGAACCAACTCTGGCCAGTGAGATACTAGGAGAAAGAGGAGAGGAGAAATTTGATTGCAGGATTTTAGGAAAGGAGAGAGAGACAGCACCCTTTGTTCCCCTAGATGTTGTTATATCAGACTATCACATTTAGAACTACCTACTATAGCCATCTCTCAACCGCAAGAGAGCTAGCTTGGGGAATTCCCTAGCGGTCCAGTAGTTAGGACTCTGCGCTCTCACTGCCGAGGGCCCAGGGTTCAATCCCTGGTCAGGGAACTAAGATCCCACAAGCCGCACGTGTGGCCAAAACAAACAAACTAAATCTGTGGAGAGTTAATTTAAGGAGAATCTCACACTCTAATAATGGCAGAACAGAAAGATGAAAAGAATTTGGCTCTGGCCTTAATCACTTAGCTGTTGCATTAACCAACACACAAATGACCATTCCTCCAGAGACACGAGAAAATAAATTTTAGTCAGTTGAACCAAAAGCTTCCTAAGCCTTTAGGCTTTCCACACCTAATCCTTTAGTAATTTTTAAACCATTTTATGTAAAGTCTTTCCAAGGCATCTACCTTACTTTTCCAAAGCATATACAAACAGTTTAAAACAATAGTTCTTTCTATACTCATATTTCATTAGCTTAGATCATACTTAAACTAAAAATTGCATTAACACTGGCATAAAAACAGCTGATTCTTAGGGTACAAGAGTAAGCTAGAGTAGTTCACTAGCTGTAAGTGCTCAGAATACTCTGAACTACAGGAATTGAAAGCAATGGTTTAAGAGCATGTCACTTCAGTGGAGGCTTGTTAATAAGGACACATGTCACCAACACATCTCTGCATGTGACAGATTCTGTATATAACAAACATATATTCTTCCTCTATGGGAGGTGGGAGGTGGGGTGGTGGTGGTGTGGGGGAGGCAGTTAAAAAGTCCTACAAAAAAGCTTAGGACATATGTTTCCAGGAGAGAAGATTAGAGTAAACCTAGAGTCAAAGAAGTAGGAGTATGAGTCTACTTAGTCTCAACTCCGGCCAGGTAGCACTGCAGTAAGAGAACACAGAAACTATAAAGAACCTTTACAACCTTTAGTTGTTTTACTGCTAATGAATTAAGAATAATGACAAAACCCCACAATTCAAAAATTTCAGGCAATACAGACAAAATTTACTATTTGCTTAATATGCATAACACCCAAGTTCCACTTTATCATACGTCCTATTAAGAATAACTATAGTAGTAGTGTGCCATTGATAAGAGGTATTTGTACTCCCTTTTAAGAAATACTAGCTAGACAAATTATTTCAAGTAGAAATTTACCAGACATTCTGGAACAATTATTCAGTATTAAAACAGCCAAATATCCTTGATACTAATAATCATATTCTTTTCTAACTTCCTACCAAAATTATTTAAGGAGCTTTACTATATCCCAGGTAGTAAATACAGACTCAATTAGAAATGCCCATAAGAAACAAAGAACAAGAGAATTTATTTCTGTAATAAAAACTCCATTTGTACAGACCCTCGGGTCAGAAACCATGTTTCCAAATTATTCTCCACAGAGTTATAAAGCAATGAATAACACAAAGTTACAGTAACATTCACATCTTTAATAGTAATATTCATTCATTGAGAAATGTATTTAATATTTATTAAACACAATTTACGTTAACCTAACACACAGTAGACATTAAATTAAATGTCTTCGCAGACTGGGACTTCCCTGGGGGTGCTGTGGTTAAGAATCTGCCTGGCAATGCAGGGGACGCGGGTTCGAGCCCTGGTCCGGGAAGATCCCACATGCCACAGAGCAACTAAGCCTGTGCACCACAACTACTGAGCCTGTGCTCTAGAGCCCGCGAGCCACAACTACTGAAGCACGTGCACCTAGAGCCCTAGCTCTGCAACAAGAGAAGCTACTGCAGTGAGAAGCCCGCGCACTGCAATCAAGAGTAGCCCCCACTCTCTGCAACTAGAGAAAGCCCACGCGCAGCAACGAAGACCCAATGCAGCCATAAATAAATAAATTGATAAAAAAAGAAAATGTCTTGCCAGACTGATAAGAAGAGGAGTTTTTAACCTGGGTTCTAAAAATATTCAGTTTGGGCTTCCCTGGTGGCGCGGTGGTTGAGAGTCCGCCTGCCAATGCAGGGGACACGGCTTCGTGCCCCGGTCCGGGAAGATCCCGCGTGCCGCGGAGCGGCTGGGCCCGTAAGCCATGGCCACTGAGCCTGCCCGTCCGGAGCCTGTGCTCCGCAACGGGAGAGGCCACAATAGTGAGAGGCCCGCGTACCGCAAACTATAAATAAATAAATTAATTAAATAAATAAATAAAAATACTCAGTTTGTTGGGAATTCCCCGGCAGTCCAGTGGTTAGGACTCGGCACTTTCACTGCTGTGGCCCAGCTTCAATCTCTGGTGGGAGAACTAAGATCCTGCAAGCCATGCGGTGTGGCCAAAAAAAATAAAAATAAAAAATTCAGAGTTTGTTGATCGAACGCAGAGGGTATGAACTTGGATGGAAAAAAGTTACATCCTTATTCTACTAACCTCTAATTGAAATTTGGTATAACTTTAATTAAAAATGTAAGTAATATGGGGGTGGTGGTGGTGGGATGAATTGGGAGGTTGGGCTTGACATATATACACTAATATGTATGAAACAGATAACTAACAAGAAACTGCTGTATAAAAAATAAATAAAATAAAATTCAAACATTCAAAAAAAAAGAGTAAGTGATAATCATCAAAAAGACCACAAATAAAGGATATGGAGAAAAGGGAAACCTTGTAGTCTGTTGGTGGGAACATAAATTGGACAGCCACTGTGGAAAACAGTATGGAGGTTCCTCAGAAAACTAAAAATAGAACTACCAATGATACAGCAATTCCATTCCTGGGTATTTATCTGAAGAAAATAAAAACACTAATTTGAATAGATCCACACACCCCCATGTTTATAGCAGCATTACTTACAATAGCCAAGATAAGGAAGCAACCAAAGTGTCCATCAACAGATGAATGGATAAAGTAGAAGTGGTGTGTGTACGTGTACACAGAGACACACACACACACACACACACACACACACACACACACACACACACACACACACACACACACACACCAGAATACTACTCAGCCATAAAAAAGGATGAAATGTTGCCACTGGCAACAACATGAAAAATGAACCTGGAGGGTATTATGCTTAGTGAAATAAGTCAGACAGAGAAAGACAAATGCTGTATGTTATTACTTATTGTGGAATCTAAAAATAAAACAAAGGAATGAATATAACAAAACAGAAACAGACACAGAGAAGAAACTAGTGGTTACCATGTAATTCTATGGGGAGAGGGAAGAGGAAAGAATGAGAAAAGGATAGGGAATTAAAAGGTACAAACTAGTAGGTATAAAATAAATAAGCTACAAGGATATATTGTACAGCATAGGAAATATAACCAATATTTCAGAGTATCTTTAAATGAAGTATAATCTATAAAAACTTGGAATCACTATGTTGTACAACTGAAACTAATATATTATAAATCAACTATACCCCAATTTTAAAAAGTGTTAAAAAAAAAAAAGTAGGGCTTCCCTGGTGGCGCAGTGGTTGAGAGTCCACCTGCCGATGCAGGGGACACGGGTTTGTGCCCCGGTCCGGGAGGATCCCACATCCCGCGGAGCGGATAGGCCCGTGAGCCTGCGCGTCTGGAGCCTGTGCTCCGCAATGGGAGAGGCCACAACAGTGAGAGGCCCGCGTACCGCAAAAAAAAAAAAAAAAAAAAAAGTTAAAAAAAAAAGTAAGCAACAAGCCACAGTGGTATATTACCTGTGATTTTGTTACCAATAGAAACTACAGATATTTTCAAAACACTTTAGTTGCTTCAAATCTCAAATTTTCATTTATGTTCATTACTAGCCTAAAAATTACTATATACCACTGGACATTGTTGATATGCACATTACTGAATTTATTTATTTGATATTTTAAAAACCATATTCTAATATAACTGGTGTCCTCATAAGCATGTATATTTAATTTTGCACACCTAAAATATTGAAAAAGGGTCAACATGTGTCACCAGAGAGCCAAAGGGGTTCATGGCCCAAAAAAGGATAAGAACACCTGGGTCAGAATTTCAGGGCAAGAAGAATAAGGTTGTTTGCAGAGGATAACAGAAAGCACAGCAAATTAAGAAAAAGCCTCAGAGCATATTCAGTTGAAACTTCTTGTCTTAAAGATAAAGAAATTGTGATCTGGTGGGAGTGCTGAAGGTCACACACACAGCTAATTAGTGACAGAGCCAGAGAAAACAGAATCCAGGTTTTCTGGCTCAGGATCCAAGGCTAAATGAACTTTGATGTGACTTGGCTATAACAAAGCAAGACAGGGCAAAGACAACTCTGCACAAGACACAATTCCTTACACTGAATGCATAGAAATAGCCCAAATACCTGAATATTCCAAATGTTATTAAAATATATTGTTTCTCCCACTTTTCCTGAAACATGTACTTCTTGGTCTATTTTCCCACTTTATAGAGAGACATGGGTAAAGTGAAATTTTTACTTCCCTCCTGATCTATGATAAGTACAACAGCATAAGCACAACAGTAGATATCAAATAACAGCTTGTATCAATATCAAGGAAACAATAGAAAGCAGAGACTGTGACAAACTGGAGAGTCTGTGAACCACCTAAAGAAGGTAGCTGCTACTATTCAACTCTAGCTAAATGCTATCAAGAAAAGAACCGTCAACTCAGAATTGTAGATGGAACAAAAGTATCCTTCAAAAAATAAAGGTGAAATAAATACATTTTCAGATGAAAGAAAACTAAGATAAATCATCATGAGCCAACCTGCTCTAAAAACAGGAAGCTTCTTTGGACAAAGGTAAATAATGAAGCTTAGAATTTCCTGAATAAAGAACAACAAAAATGGCAAATATGTGGGAATGTATACTAGACCAGGAAACAGCAAACTTTTCTGTAAAGGGCCAGCCTGATGATACTTTAGGCTTTGCAGGCCCAAAAGTCTCTGTTGTGATTAACCAATTCTGCACTTAAAGCACAAGAGAACCCACAGACAATACATAAATTAAGAGCTGTGGCTGTATTCCAATAAAATTTTATTTATAAAAGCAGGTGGCACGCTGTATTTAGCCGATAGTCATAGTTTGCCAATCCCTATTCTTTTCTTCTTAAATTCTTTAAAATATGTGTGATAATTTAAAGGAAAATTTACATCACTGTCCGAATGGGTATATGAACCATGTAGATATAATATGACAATTACAGCATAGATGATGCGAGGAACGGGAACTACATGGTGACAAGATTATAAACTGTAATAACTGTAGTGCATTGAGTTGTGTACCAATAAAGATATATTCAGGTTCTAATCCCTGGTATCTCTGAATGTAACAATATTTGGAAATAAAGTCTTTGCAGATGCAGTCAAATTAAGAGGAGGTAATACTCAATTTGCGTGGGCCCAAATCTAATGACGACTATATCTTTCTAAGAAAAAAGGAGGACTTCCCTGGTGGCGCAGTGGTTAAGAATCCACCTGCCAATGCAGGGGACACAGGTTCGAGCCCTGGTCCGGGAAGATCCCACATGCGGCGGAGCAACTAAGCCCGTGTGCCACAACTACTGAGCCTGTACTCTAGAGCCTGCGAACCACAACTACTGAGCCCGTGCGCCACAACTAATGAAGCCCGCACGCCTAGAGCCCATGCTCTGCAACGAGAAGCCACCACAATGAGAAGCCCGTGCACCACAACGAAGAGTAGCCCCTGCTCACCGCAACTAGAGAAAGCCCGCATGCAGCAATGAAGACCCAATGCAGCCAAAAAATAAATAAATTTATTAAAAAAAAAAGGAAATAGAGACATAGAGACATATACAGAGGAAAGATAACCAAGTGAAACTGAAGGCAGAAATAGAAGTGATGCAGCTATAAGCCAAGGAACATCAAGGACTGCTGACAACAACCAGAAGGCAGAAAAAGCAATAAAGGATTCTTCCCCAGAGCCTCGAAAAGAAGCATGGCCCAGCTGGTACCTTGATTTCAGACTTTTAATGTCCAAAACTAAAACACAACATGAATAGTCTTAAATCTGCTGAAAAAATTTAATTCACACAGTTATCCTCCAGGTCAAGATGGTTTCACTAGTAAATTCTTCCAAACATTTCTAAAGAAGAAATAGTGCCAATCTGACACAATGTCTTCCAGAAAATAGAATGGGAGGGATTATTTTGTAAGTCACTTTTATGAAGTTAACATTACATTGATACCAAAACCAAAGAGTATACAAGAAAAAAATCTTAAAGACCAATCTTCCTCATTTTTTGCAAAAATCCTCAACAAAATATTAGCAAATCAAATTCAACAAAATATCCAAAGATTAATAAATGACAAATGAATAAGCCTTATTCTGGGAATATACTTGCTCTCCCTTCTTTTCTCAGCTTCTTTAAATAAGATAAAATCATATGAAATAATAACAACATATTGTTGGGTTTATAAAATATTCAGCTGCAATATGTACAACAATAACAGCACAAAAAGGGAGAAGAGGAAACAGAGCTATACAGGAATAAAATTTCTGTATCTCACTGGAATTAAAGTAGTACATCTGAAGTAAATCCTAATAAGAATATAGTAAGTCCTAGTGCAACAACTAAAAAAATAATATAAAAGAATATAGTGTAAATAACATTAAAGGAACTAAAATGTTATAGTAGAAAAACACCACTTGATGCAAAAGAAAGCAGTACAGAAGGAACAAAACAAGCAAGACATGAAAACATACAGAAAATATAGCAATATGGGAGACATATATTCTGCTACACCAATACCAATATTAAATGTATCAATAAATTAAAGAATCCAATCAAAATGCAGACTGTCAGACTGCAAATATAAAAATAACACAACCTAAATGTCCATCAACACATGAATGGATAGATGATGTGATGTATATACATACATACATATATATGGGTGTGTATGTATATGTATTCTTACATATATATAGGAATATATATATATGAATATTACTCAGCCATAAAAAAGAATGAAATAATGCCATTTGCAGCAACATGGATGGACCCAGAGATTATCATACTAAGTGACATAAGCCAGACAGAGAAAGACAAATATCATATGATATCACTTATATGTGGAATCTAAAAAAATGATACAAATAAACTTACTTACAAAACAGAAGTAGACTCAGAGACATAGAAAACAAACTTACCCTTTGATTACCAAAGGGGAAGGGGGGGATAAATTAGGAGATTGGGATTAACAGATACACACTACAAAAAAATAAAACAGATAAATAAGGTGCTACTATATAGCACAGGGAACTATATTCAGTATCTTGTAATAACCTATAATGGAACAGAATCTGAAAAACAAACACACACACACACACACACCCCTACCTGAATCACTTTGCTGTATACCAGAAATTAATACATTGTAAATCAACTCTACTTCAATTAAAATAATAATTAAGAAATACTTTATTGCTAAAAAATGCTAACCATCATCAGAGCCTTCAGCAAGTCATAACCTTTCTGCAACAGTAACATCAAAGCTCACTGATCACAGACAAAATAATAATGAAAAGGTTTAAAATATTGCAAGAATTAAAATGTGACACAGAGACACAAAGTGAGCAAATGCTGTTGGAAAAACTGGCATGAACAGATTTGCTCGACGCAGAGTTGCAACAAACCTTCAATTTGTAAAAAAACAAAATATCTTCGAAGCACAATAAAAAAAGGTATGCCTGTATTGGTTGTTTCCCCTCATGATCACGTGGCTGACTGGGAGCTTGTGGCTTGCTGCTGCTGCTGCCCAGCATCACTAGAGAGTTTCCTACCATATATCGCTAGCCTGGGAAAAGATCAAAATTCAAAATTGTAAGTACAGTTTCTACTTAATGCATATCACTTTTGTACCACTGTAAAGTTGAAAATTCAAGTCAAACAATCATAAGTTGGGGATCGTCTGTAATAGATTTTATAATAGTTTAATAAAGCCTTCAGCAGGCCTTCCCTGGTGGCGCAGTGGTTAAGAATCCACCTGCTAATGCAGGGGACACGGGTTCAAGCCCTGGTCCGGGAAGATCCCACATGTTGCGGAGCATCTAAGCCCATGAGTCACAACTACTGAGCCCACGTGCTGCGTCTAATGAAGCCCGTGCGCTCTACAGCCCGTGCTCCACAACAAGAGAAGCCACTGCAATGAGAAGCCCAGGCACTGCAACAAAGAGTAGCCCCCCACTCGCTACAACTAGAGAAAGCCCACGCACAGCAACAAAGACCCAACACAGCCAAACATAATAAATAAATTTATTTTTAAAAAAAAGTTCAGCAAGTTTGCAGAGTATAAAACAAATATGCAAAAATCAACTGCATTTCTATATACTAACAATGAACAATCTGAAGATGAAATTAAGAAAACAATTCCAGTTATGAAGCATCAAAGAGAATGAAATACTTGGGAATACATTTAACAAAAGAACTACAAAATTTATCTTCTGAAAACTATAAAACATTGTTGAAAAACCTAAAGATCAACCATATAAATGGAAAAGACAGTACAAAGACCAGAATACAATACTCCCCAAACTGATCTACTGACTCAAAACAATCTGGCTTCTTTGAAGAAACTGACAAGTTATTCCAAAAATTCAAGGCACTCAGACTAATAAAAACAATCTTGAAAAAGAACAAAGTTGAAGGATTCATTCTTCCAGACTTGAAAATAGATATAGCAACAAAAAAGAATTGAAAGTCTAGAAATAAACCCTGACATTTTATGGTCATTTCATTTTAGACAGGATGCCAAGATAATTCCATGGGCGAAAGTATAGTCTTTTCAACAAATGGTGCTGGGACAACTTAATACCCACATGCAGAAGAATCAAGCTGGACCCCTTTTCTCACATCACATACAAAAATTAATTCACATGGGCTGTAAACATAAATGCATGAGCTAAAACTATAACACTCTTAGAAAACAGAGGGATAAATCTTCGTGACCGTAGGTTCTTCAACATGACGGCATGAGTAACAACAAGATAATATGCTGGATTTCATCAAAATTAAAAACTTTTGTGATGAAAATATACCATTAAAAAAGTAAAAATAAGAACCAGAGAATGAGAGAAAATATTTGAAAATTACATATCTAGTTAGGAACCTGTACCTAGAGTATACAAGGAACTCTTACAACTGGTTAATAAAAAGACAAACTAGTTTAGTTTAAAACTAAACAAAGGATTTGGATCCGAATAGACATTTTTTCCAAAGAAGATAACACATATTTGTAGCCAAATATGTACACAAAAAAATGTTTATGTCATTAACCACCAGGGTAATGTAAATCAGGTATCTACAACATACACAGGAGGATGACAACAATAAAAATGACAAATAACAAGCATTAGCCAGGATTTGGAGAAACTGAAACTCTCACACACTGCTGGTGGAAATAAAAATGGTACAGCTGCTTTGGATAACAGTCTGGCAGTTGAAGAGGTTAAACACAGTATCATCATTTGACCAAACAACTCTACTATGTATGCAACCAAGAGAAATGAAAACATACACAAAATGAAAATCTACACAAAAACTTGTACACAATATCCATAACACCATTATTCATAATAGTCAAAAAGTAGAAACAACGGAAATAAATGGGATATATCCATACTGCAGCATATTCTTCAGCAATAAAAGGATTACGATATTGCTAAATGCTTCAACATGTATGATCTTTAAAAACATTATGCCAAGTGAAAGAAGCCAGTCTCAAAAGACCATGTATTCCACTTACATGAAATGTGCAGGATAGGGAGGTGCGTAGAGACAGAAAGTAGATCTGTGGTTGCCTGAAGCTGGGCGGAGGTGGGAGTTGAAAGAAAAGGGGAGGGACCGCTAAAGGGTATAAGAGTTCTTCCTGAGGTGAGAAAAACGTTCTAAAATTAACTGTAGTGGTGTTTGCAAAGCTCTGTGAAAATACTAAAAACCACTGAACTGCACATCTTAGATCGGTGAGTTAAAACATGGTATGTGAATTATAACTTAATAAAGCTGTTAACACTTTTAAGACTGCAAATCAGGCAAGGATGTCCCAGGCAATACAATTATGCAAGAAAAAGAAATGAACAAACAAAAAAACATAGATTGGAAAAACAGAAAAAATAAATCTTCCCTATCTGAAGATGGCACGGACTGCCTGAGTAAAATATGCTAAACCATCTACAAAAAAACTCCTAGAACTACTATGTAAGTTTTGCAAGGTCAAAAGCAAGATCAAGATATGAACAAAATCCTACTTCTGTATGCTAGTAATAGCTAGTACAGCTCCAAATAGTTTCCTCAAAATTAGACATTCAGGAATAAATATGAGATACATAGTTATAAATCTAACAAAACATGTGCAGGTTCTGTATGGTGAAAACAATGAAACACTGATGAGATAAAAGACATACTATGTCTAAGAATTGGAAAGCAATAATAATTAAGATGTCAACTCTCTTCTAATTGATCTATAGATCAATTAAATACAATGCCAATCAAAATCCCAACAGGATTTTTTAAATAGATAAACAGATTTCCATTAGTCATTAGGGAAACCCAAATAAAAACCACAATGAGATCAAACACACAAGAATGGCTACATTCACAAAAATAGACAAGTATTAGAGAGGAAATGGAAAAACTGGATCCTTCATACATCGCTGGTGGGATGTAACATTGCTCTAGGTGCTAGAGATACAGTCAAGATACTAAGTAAAAATAAGACAGGAAAGATACTTGCTCTCATGGAATTTTCATGTAGCTAGCAAATAATGAACAGAAATGATTTTTGATAGTGATAAATGTTAAGCCAGACAGAGAGTATTGTGATATTGCAAAAGGTATACTGGATAAAAGTAATAGGAATTACTTTCTGAGATTACAATTGGTAAGTCATCATTCAAAGGATGAGATATATGTGTGTGTGTGTGTGTGTATAAAAAGGCTCACCTGTTCAATAAGGACTCAAAAGTATTTTCTCCTATTTATCATCTTATTAAGTAAAATAGTTTTTCTCTCTTTATTAAACACATGTAACTAACCAAGGGATTTTAATCTACAGAAAATGACCACTATTACCATAAACTGATATACTGTTTACGAAAAGCCAAGAATACTAATTTTAATTAGGTTTGATTTTTGAAATACTGAAATAACGAACACACTCCTATCTTCATTGATCCCTTGGGGGTATAAAGCACTCAGGATTAAGAACCACAAACCTGAATGAAGATATTTCTAGTCTATCTGAATGCCTAAAAACTGAATACTAGTTTTTAAGAGTCTTAACTCATTTTTTTCTATCTTCAAAGGCACAATTTACTCTATTATCTGTCCCACTTTTTTTACCACGTATAACCCCTCTTAATTTCCACTTTGTACTTGTTCTATTAACTTTTCTTCTACATTACACATTGTCAGACTGAACCATCCTTTGTCCTGTTTTCATCTAATAACTTTTTCCTACTGATTGTGCAGTTAAACAGTTATCAATATTTGGTTTAAACAGTTATCAATAAGACAACAAATCAGTTAGACTTATCCTGTAAAAACTGTTTTAAAAAATGTGACATACTGGCAAACTAAAATTTTGTAGTGAAAAAACAACTAAAAGATATCCTTCAAAATTTGGTGTCCTTATTCTCAAATTTCTACATACCATATACAAGCAGCAAAACCTACTATTATTCCCCTAACATTTTAATTTGTTCTTTCCAAAGGTCAAGCCCAATTTGATACAAGCACAATCAATGTTTATGGTCAACATATAAAATTTAATAACCTTTTAGTTATTTAGATAAGTTTAAAACTATCTTCTGGCCACAAGTACACACTACTGATTTAATCTGCTAAAACCCACATTAACTCTCCTCAGTTCCAAGGCCAAATAAAAATATTACTGCACTCATCAAACATACAGGAGATTTAATAATCATCATCATCATCAATCTCAAAAGTCCACAAAAGTGAGGTGGAAAAGTATATCCTAGAAAAGTATCTGCTACCTAGTAGGCATTAATTAAAATTTGCTGAATGAATAAACGGTATGAGAAAAGTACCTACTACAGAACGTAACTGAAAAAAAACGTTAAGTTTCCTGGTTGCTTACTCCCCACTAGCATATTACTCTTTGAAATAATTATCCACCAATAATGAAGAGTTGATATTATTGGTCTTTTCCCCCCTTCTTTATATTTTACTAAGCCTTCCAAGCTGTTAAAAAAGTTTTATGACTTATTATTTTTATTAGAATTTTAATTAGCAGAAATTTTGTGACCTAAAGCAGCGGTCCCCAACCTTTCTGGCACCAGCGACCAGTTTGTGGAAGATAATTTTCCCACGGACCGGCGGGGGACGGGGGGTGGGTAAGGGGGGGTATGGGGGTCGCGGGGAGATGGTTCGGGCAGTAATGAGAGCGATGGGGATCGAGCGATGGGGATCAGCAGATGAAGCTTCACTCACTCACCTGTCGCTCACCTCCTGCTGTGCGGCCTGGTTCCTAACAGGCAGAGGACCAGTACCAGTCTGCAGCCCAGGGGTTGGGGACCCCAGACTAAAGTAAACTAATCAAGACCTTAATCACTTTCATTAGATGAAACTTTTAGTAAGCATAAACATGTGTTTCTTCAAACTACTAATGAATACTAATAAAAAATACAAAACTGCAGCTACATGGGTAGGCACAATTTTGTTAAGTAGGTAAAAAGGAGATGCTAGACACCACCACCCAAAAAACACCATTGAATTACACTCCTAGTTTTACAAGAGCCTAGTATGTTTGCTTTACATACAATGTTTATATACAACACCTGTAATACTTCAACAATATTTAAGTTAAGTATAATTACCTCCAATTTAGAAAAAAGGAAACTAAGCTTCAGAAAGGTTAAGTAACTTGCCTGTATGTATAGGATGGTAGAACAAGGACAAGGTTTCATGTCAAGGTCATTTAGCTCTAAACCTTGTACATTTTTTACTATTAAATCACACCTTCACATAATCGATACACAAATTTAAGTCTAGCAACACACAATCTGGAAGAGGATTTAGCATCCTCATGATAGAGGAAGAAATGCAGCAAAACTGTGGTGGGAGGGATACTCACTGTACCAAATATGCATTCATTCAACCAACATGTTTTTAGGCCCAGTTAGAACAGCACAACAAAAAACTATCCAAAAGAAATGACTGATTGATACATGAAACAACCCTGAGGAAGCAAAAATATTATGTTGAGCAAAAGATGTCAGGCACAAAAGAATGCATACTGTACAATTCCATTTGTTCAAACCTCTAAAAAAAATTCTAATCTACAGTGACAGAAAGCAAATCAGAGGTTTGCCTGTGGCTACAAATGAAGACTGCCTGGAATAAGAACTCTGGGTGTGATGGGAATGTTTCTATCTGGATTGTGGTGGTGGTTACACAGGTACACAAATTTGTCAAAACTCTTGCTAAAAAAACTTAAATGGCTGTCTTGTATTATATGTTCACTTACTTGACAAAGTTAATTTAAAAATAAGAATGGTAAGGGCCTCCCTGGTGGCGCAGTGGTTGAGAGTCCGCCTGCCAATGCAGGGAACACGGGTTTATGCCCCAGTCTGAAAAGATCCACATGCCGCGGAGCAACTGGGCCCATGAGCCATGGCCGCTGAGCCTGTGGTCCACAACGGGAGAGGCCACAACAGTGAGAGGCCCGCGTACCGCAAAAAAAAAAAAAAAAAAAAAAAAGGAATGGCAAGAAAAAACCTTGAAAAAAAGAAAAAGAATGGCATTAGTTCCTATAGATATCAAAATGAAAATGGGTCCTGCCCTGAGAAAGCAAAATCTTAATAGGAAATACATGTAAATATATTTTAAATCTTCCTAAAATATTTAAGTAACATATTAATGTGCTTTAAAAAAAATCTTAGTATAATAAACATTTGACAGAAATCAGTAATAGTAATACTAGCAGCATTAGCTTCTTTGTTCTTAACTGCCCTGTCCTCTTACTACAAGATTTAATTCAGCCAACTAAAGTTTCCTTACTAAGTTACAGTTTTTCTCCAAGGAATTTAAATCATATATGAATCTTCAAATGTTACATATATATTTTTGTAATTTACTAATTGCATTACACTTGCTTCCCAATTTAAGAGCTAGTTCTATAGATATAAGAAATGCTTTTTAAGTAAACATAGAAGCCACACTTAGCATAATTCAGAGCCATAGATAAATATGGAAATTCTGGTATTCCAAAAGAAACAGTGCAGTGATTTTCAAAATACAGATTCCAACAGTGGGCCATGAAATCAAGTGAGTTAAAACTACCATGATATATAATAGAAAACATCTGAATGCATCTTGCAGTAAGGAAACTGTTTTCTGAGGGTTTTTTTTTTTTCTTTCAATCACACACGTGTGCATCGACAGTCAACCTGAATTCACACTATGGATCCTGGTTTAAGGGGGAAAAAAATAGTGAATGCCTCCAGAAATATACTAGAGCAAGAAGAATAACAGTGTAAAGAAAAGTCATAAGCTTTGAAGTCAAAGACCTAAGTTTTTTTCTTAGTTCTGCCACTCATTAGCTATATGAACTTGGAGAAGTTAATTATAGGCTGTTCTACAGAACCTTTATTTAATCAACTAAAATGAGAAGCATTCAACAAACTTTGCATAACAACTGTGAAGAGTATATGTAAGATCATTTTACATAAAGTAAAAGCCAAAGACCTTATGATGGCTTTACAAACTCTTTCCTAACTTACCTCTAGCCCCTACCTTTGCTTCACCCATCTACCATTCTCCTCCCTTCCCACCACACTCCAGCCACATAGACTTCCGGCAATTTTTCAATCATAAGATATCAAATCATAAAACATCCTCTCCCAGGGCATTTGCTCTTGTTTTTTTTTTTTTTGTCCCTTCCTGGAACCCCTTTCTCCTGAATATGCACGGGACTGCTCCCTCACCACAGGCTCACTCAATCACTTTCTAGGGGAGGACTTCCGTGACCAATTTAAATCTGAATCCCATACATACATCATACTCCTTTGGTCTCCTTCTCCTTCTCCACACCACTATCTGCCAAACCATGTTTTATTTTTTATTTTGTACACTATAATTCCCTTAGAACAGTGCCTGACACATAATTGGAGTTAAACATTTGTCAGATGAATGAATAAGTAACACACAAAGTATCTAATAAAGTACCTAAATCTTACTTTGCATACTCTCCACTAGCAAACCACTTACTCTTTTCAAATTCATCCATGGATATCAAATTGCCCTCCAGACAGCATAAGCTTAAGAAAACAGTAAAAATATAATCTGATTTTTGCATTAACATAACATCTTAAGCTACATTTTTAGTGTTGCTACAGTATATTAGACAAAAATCTCCTTAAACTTTCACATTGTCACTTTAACCTGTTTAAACCACTTTGTCGTCTATTTTGGTACAGTACCACTATATGTTTGCTAACTTCATTTATTTGTATAATATTAATTATTAGTTACTTTTTCCCACAGGAAATATTACTTACTTTTCCCCACAGGATGCCTAGGAAGGGACCACCAACAGGATTATAATTATTTTACTCTTATTCTTATTTTTATTCTTCTTATTACTGACAATAAAGAATATGAACAGAAAACAGGTAAAACACAAATTACACAATAAAAAATTCACTCTTCAGAAAAACAAAACAATTCAACTTTTTTAAAATTATAAGCTTACACCTTCAAAATTTAGGACAATTTTTTTTTTTACACAACCATACTATACTCAGTTTCACTGACAATAAAGTAAAAAAGATAATTCACACATAGCTGGTGAGAATGTCAACTGGCACAGCCTTGCTGTAAGGCAAGTAAATATTAAAAGCTTTGGAAAATAACTTTTCATACATTCAACAAATATTTGTCAGGCCCTATATGAGGCTTCAAATACACATTAGTAAATGAAACTGACTTGATCCCTTCTCATGCTCTAGTGGTGGAATAAGAGACAAACTGTTAAATAATGATTAATTGTAAGAGATGCTACAGGAGGAGGGGCCTACTTAAGAAAGGGCAGTTGAGAAAGCCTCTCTAAGAGGTATCCTTTATGCTACAGGCCGAGCTAAACACTGTGCATATACTGTCATTCACTCCTAACAATCCCGAGATAAATATCATTATTATACCTATTTTACAGGAGAGGGCACTAAAGCTTGAAAAGTAATTCGACTAAGGACACAGCATTACATAATAAGCACTGAAAGTACCTCTAATACTTTAATAATTATACTTACAGAAATGTTTTCTAAAGAAATAACCAAATATGTAAACAAAAATTCAGATACAAAACTATTCATCACAATGCTACTTATATAAGTGGAGAATCAAAATAAAATTAAATGTTCAATAATAAGGAATCATTAGGTCAATTATGCCATTAAGAATCATGTTTTGGGTAAATACTAAATGACACTGGAAAATGCTTATGATGTAAATTTAAAAAAAACACAGAGCCCAATTTCCCTATTACAAAAATGAAAAGAGTGGTTGTCTGTGGATGTTTTATCTCTTTTATATTTTTAAATAATTTTATTTATTTATTTTATTTTTGGCTGTGTTGGGTCATCATTGCTGCGTGCGGGCTTTCTCTAGTTGCGGTGGGCGGGGGCTACTCTTCATTGCAGTGCATGGGCTTCTCATTTCAGTGGCTTCTCTTGTTGCAGAGCACAGGCACTAGGTGCGCCGGCTTCAGTATCTGTGGCTCGCGGGCTCTAGAGCGCAGGCTCAGTAGTTATGGTGCACAGGCTTAGTTGCTCCTTGGCATGTGGGATCTTCCTGGACCAGGGCTCGAACCCGTGTCCCCTGCATTGGCAGGCAGATTCTTAACCACTGTGCCAACAGAGAAATCCCTCCTCTTATTTTATACTTCTCTTAATCTTCCAAATTTTCCATATTCATTTTTGTTACTTTAATATCAGGGAGAAAAACCAAGAGACTGGAGTGCTTTTAAACATACACACACACACAAACAGTAGAAACAACAAATAATGTTTGCCCAGGACTGCAAGTCATTTTTATTTTCTTCTTTTCCTCATCTTTATTTTCCACTTTTTCTGTAATAAGTATATGCCATTATTACTACTTTTTTTTAACCACAGGCTCCTTCAGCACATAACCTCACATTTGCTTCAGCCACTCAATAACTGTATTACTTCCTTGGTATGCTGCAATAATATATATCTGTATTCAAGAATCCAAAACTATAAAATAGGTATAGGTTATAAGAAAATCATTTCTGGGACTTCCCTGGTGGTGCAGTGGTTAAAAATCCACCTGCCAATGCAGGGAACACGGGTTTGAGCCCTGGTCCAGGAAGATCCCACATGCCCTGGAGCAAATAAGCCCATGTGCCACAACTACTGAGCCCGCGAGCCACCAACTACTGAAACCCGTGCGCTTAGAGCCCGTGCTCCACAAGAGAAGCCACAGCAATGACAAGCCTGTGCACTGCAACGAAGAGTAACACCCACTCGCTGCAACTAGAGAAAGCCTGTGCACAGCAACAAAGACCGAATGCAGCCAAAAATAAATAAATTTATATTAAAAAAAGAACATCATTTCTATTACAAGAGTCTTCCCTTTAAAAAATTCAAATCTCCATACATTGATTTGAATAATGTTAGAAATCAAAGGAACGTAACTGTCCTTTTTCTGTGTCAACTGATAAATCAGAAATAAACACTATTTCTGAAATACTGTTAAAACTGACAGTCTAATTTTGCAAAAGCAAAAATACATATCTTTACCATGTCTTGGGATTTTGGCATGTACATTATTTGCCCAAGGCTGGCATACACAATAAAAATAAAATCTATTTAACCATGTAGTTCAGAATGTAGACTATTCTGAAGAATGAATTCTCTAATGACTTCTAGTTAATTGCAGCAAATTAAGTAAAAAGCCTTTGGCTTCGTAAACTTTTCTAAAATGTGCTAACACATCATCTTCTTCTTAGAATAATAAACACACTGGACATAAATCAATATTTTATACCTGAGCATACTGCTGTACCTGACAATCATTATTCATTATTACAACCATCAAAAATTATAAAGGGGCGTACCTTGATCAGGATCTGAAGATATGAAGGAGTTTATTTTATAAGTTTTATAAGTTATATATGTAAGTTTTAGATAGGAGAGTTGTCTTTGCTCCATTTAAAATTATTTGCCTTAGATATATGAAAAATGGAGGAGCAACCTGAGAATTGGGGGTGGCAAGTTTCCAGTTTCTAGAGTTTTAGTATATGTTTTTAGAAGGAAAACATATTTTACTTGAAAGCAACTTTTTAAAATAACAGTACGAGATTAATCACAATCAGCAGAACTCACAAGCACATACCATCACTAACTAGATTTTTAGAAGGGTGACATGAAAAGCAATGCCTTTCCCTTCAATACACAATCATTTTCCAAATTCATTACTCTGTGATTCACTTTCCTTACTTTGCTACTGCAGCTACTTAGTACTATTCTACTTTCCTTATATGGTATTTATTTTAGTGCTTCAAAAGGCTCAGACCCAAAAGATCTTTAAAATTATTCATACACATTAAATAATGCAAAGAATATACAACAGTTTCAAACTACTGCACTGACTTCTCAATGCTCTAATTGTAAGTTACAAATGAATTTTATTTGTATGGGAAAAAAGGCATGCATGATGTTCACAAAAATATGTTTGGCTAACAATAATAAGGAGAAAGAACACAGGTTACAAAAACGAGGAATAAACCAGAATATTCAAAATCTTTCACCCTTAATGAAGAGGGAATGAAGACAAGGTAGACCTCCTGTTATATACACTTACACAGAAAGTATCAGGACTTCATCATGCAAAAAAATATGCAAGTATTAACTGCCTACTCTGAGACATAGCAGAATCACTTTTTCCTGCACTCTTCCACGCTCCCCACTCCAATAGCCAAATATTTAATTAAATAAAAATGAACGGCAAACCACATGAATGCAGCAGTACCACAAGGTAAACTGAATGAGTGAATGAATAAATGAACCACACAACTTAAGAAACTACTAGTTTCATTACAACCACTAATAATTAGGACTCATTACCGTAATTTCACATGCTTTACAGTTAGCCAAACATTTTTGCTTTCAATACCTCAGTTCTCATCAGCAACATTAGGAGGTATAAATGACTAAAAAGCTGAGGTTCTCCAATACTAATCTGCCCAGACACATAGCTAATAAATTCATGGAGGCCAGACTAGAACCCATGTTCTGAATCCAAGTGTGGTAGTCTTCCAAAATAATATATTATCCCTCCATTAAAGATGAGCACATGCTCAAAGGTAAATAAGTGACCTTTCTCAACTTCCAAAAAGTAAATTATAGGTGCTATATTAAGTATTTCCTCTGAACTTCCTCCAGAATTCTGAAATATTTACTCTGTATAAAGGAAAAGAGGAACCAACATTGCTAAGAACCTATTGTCAGGTGTTTTGCACTGTATTTAATCCTCCAAATAAGCCTAAGAGAAGATATTTTATTAATTTTAAGGAAATGGAAACTAAGGCATAGAGAAGTAACTTGCTATAGATAACCTAACTCAGGCTGTAAGTGGTGGACACAGTCCGAGTCCTAAGTCAATGCTCTCCCATTAGATTTATCCCATTTAACAAAGGAATTATTAAATGCCTATTAGGTGCCATGCACCACGCCAAAGGCTTCAGATAGAGCAATGCTAAAATGTATCTATGCTGGGCTTCCCTGGTGGCGCAGTGGTTGAGAATCTGCCTGCTAATGCAGGGGACATGGGTTTGAGCCCTGGTCTGGGAAGATCCCACATACCGCGGAGCAACTGGGCCCGTGGGCCACAACTGCTGAGCCTGTGCTCCGCAACAAGAGAGGCCGCGATAGTAAGAGGCCCGCGCACTGCGATGAAGTGGCCCCAGCTTGCCACAGCTGGAGAAAGCCCTCGCACAGAAATGAAGACCCAACACAGCAGAAATAAATAAATAAATAAAACCACATTAGAGAATGGCTGAAAACACTTAAAAAAAAAAAAGCTCCTTCCTGAAATAAAAATGTTTAAAAACAAATGTATCTATGCTACCCAAAATATTACACATAATACTTAACACAACACCATCTAAACAAAATTCCTTGTAGGAAAAACATGTCTAGACTGTAAGAACAAAATTGCACTCTTCTTGTTTACATTTATAAATTTGATACAAAAAAAGGCATGGTGTACTCTATGAAACAAATTGTGGCTAATTCTCATTTGCCTCAGAAGCTAATATTTAAGTGGCAAGTCCCACTCCAAAAACAAAAGCAAAAACAAACAAAAACACCCACAAGAGCCTTTATTCCTAATACCAAGCTTATGAGGTAAACACAGTTACCTATCCACATTTTTTCGAGCGAGAAAACTGAAGTTTAGAGAGGATTAAGTTACACAGCTAATTAAAAGCATAATTGGTGATTCCAATTCATGCTGGTTAGTACCAGAGACTTTAACAAAATCATGTAAAATTCCAGCAAAATATAACTCCCTTTAATAGGAAATAGTTATAATGAGCTCCATTTTATTCAGTCAAAAATGAACTAAACAATTAGGCAACTTGGGCAGCTCCAAGTCATCATGTAGAATCATTAACTTTTGCTATGAAAAAGTGGTATATAATGCATACTATCAAAGTAGTAATTTGCTCAAACTGCATTCTTAGGGAATCAATTCTTTTTATTTAAAAACATTCATTTGGGCTCTTTTTTTTCAATGCCAGAATAAACAATGCTAGCAACCTAAAATAAATGCACAGCTGTTATGTACAGTATTTTGAAGAACACACACACCTCAGCATTGTAAAATATGCACTGCTAGCAATATATTATAGGTATAAGCTCCTACGAATGATTATATTGCTAATTTAGATTTTTTTGGTATTACTCTAATTTACTCAAGTAATGTTAAATCTCATGCCTGAAAATAATGTCAAATAACAACATTCAAACTCTGCCTGCCCTAAAACTTACATAACAAATTCCATCCATTAATATAAAACTTTTCATTATGGACACTGGTTTATATGTATAACAAGTTCTCTGGAAGATAAACTACAGAATTTCAAAGTTCTTAATAATTAAAAATCCTGCCAATATGAATACAGAATAACTCTATAATTTGTCTAACAGAGAGAAAAAAATCCTTCAAAAACTTTAGAAATACACTAAAGCATCAAGCTTGTAAATTTAATTATAAATCGTCTGTGGAATCTAAAATTTCCTCCTGAAGCACAAATCTGATTTTCACTCGCATTGTCAAAAAGAAATTGGTTAATTATTCCTCATCATGTAAAAAAAAGTCTCTCACACTATGACAAATTCATTCCCTCAGTCAACTTCTCATGAGGTCGCAGAACTGCATCAACAATGATAGATTACTGTGCCATTCTCTAAATCCAGCCTAGTCTTCCAGACTTTTTGTATTTGCAATGCTGATTCCGTATCCTCCTCTAAGCGAACTCCAAATCACCCTTCAGAACCCAGTTCAAACATCACTGACCTGAAACCAACTCTTTAACTCCCTCAAACAAGGTTGTTCTACTCTAGCATGTACCCATAACATGCACCACAAAAAGTGAACTTCAAGAATTATTCACTGCATCTCTAACAGTGTATGGCACATAGTAATATTTATTGAACTGTACAAGGAAATCTAAGTAAACATGAAAATCATTACTGATTAATTTCTTAGAAAAATCTATCTAAAATATTGCAAAAACAAAATCTTTTAGAGGTTTTGATAATTCTATGCAAACACAAAGAAAGTTTTAAGTTTACTCTCCTTTATAATTTCCACTAATACAGAGATACCCCCCCAACCTGATCCAGAAAACATCATGGCCTCTTAAATGAAAAATAATTCCTCCTCCCTATAACTCTTCATAAAATGTATTATAAATTACTGGGTCCATCACAACATTTTCAGCAGTTGAAAGACAACAATTTACATTTTAATCATCTCTTTTTCTTTTTCCCTTTAGAGTTTACCCCTATTTATGCAGAAAGCACTACGTAACTACTGATGAAATTCCTGTTTTCATCAAACATGAAAAACTTGACTCCATCTCAGGGTCTTCTATTCTTTCTGCCTGGAAAAACATTGACCCAGATTTCTGCATGGCTTTCTCCTTTCTCAGTTTCTGCTCAAAAGCCACCTCCAGAGAGGTCTTGCCCTCATCATCCTACTTAAATAGTCTCCTCCTTCCATCCCTAACCAATTACTGTACCCGTATCCCCCTTTTCTTCATCACAGTTGCCACCCTCTGAAATTGTGTTTACTTGTTTATTATCCGTCTCCCCCCTAAGACTTTAGCTCCATGAAGGCGGAAACTTGTCTTGTTCTCCATCATATATACCCAGCACTTACAGCAATGTCTAGAAGAAAATAAACACTCAAATTAAAGGATTTAGTTGAAAGTGTCTACTCAAAAACAAGCAAGTTCTATGAACTTTCCATCTGCAGAGAGAAGAAAAAGTTTTCACTTTCAAACTATGCTCTGAAACATCTTAATAGCAGTCAGAGGCCAAATTCCCTGAAGCACTGGACTACATATAATTGTTTTACACATACATATCTATTTTACATGTGTGATTCACAATCATACATAACACAAAAGTGCATCATATATCAAATTTAAAATTTGGAGACTGCTATCTCGTCCATCAGGTTAAATAGTTTTGCTACAAACCTCAAAGTTTGGCCTGACATGTCTATGAATATATGTACAATTTCTCTTAAGTGTGCATAGATTAGAAAGTTTCTATAGCTCTGAATTTTTTCTAATCTAAGGCCAGACATGCTCACTCACATAAAATTATAAAAACGACACCCCTAAAGCACTATTCCATGCACTACTAAATCAAGACAAAGTTAGCACATGACCTCAAAGTATAATTGTACAATAAGTAAATGTGTAAAATGTAGTATCTGTAATATAATATTATTACTTACTCTCACTAAAACACAGGATTATTACTAAAAGTTTTGGTGTTTCTTGATGAATATGTTTATCATTTTTAAAAATGTGAGCAGCTGTTGCATTCTCCCAGAAAGTCAAACTTGAAACAAACTTCCTAATACTTCTCTTTCAAATTTCCATATTAATTTAATTAAATGATCCTGAATCTTCAGAATGATCAATTAAAAGCAAAAAACAAACCTTCTACTTACATCTACTTAATTTGATAAATCAGGATTTTCCCTATAGAGTAGCATTAAAATTAAGTGAGAAAGACACTAGATGCTGAGTCCAATCCAAGGATAAAATGGCCTTCAAAATTCCCATTTACTAATTTTCATACTAATCAAAACAGTTTGATTGTTCTATCTTTATGTTAATGTTAAAACTTAACCTTATTTTAAAACTTAACATCAAAATGACAACCACAGGGCTTCCCTGGTGGCGCAGTAGTTGAGAGTCCGCCTGCCGATGCAGGGGAAGGGGGACGCAGGTTTGGGAGAGGCCGCAACCGTGAGAGGCCCGTGTACCGCAAAAAAAAAAAAAAAAAAAAGCATCGTAATTTACAATGTAAAAAGTAACACAAAAACACATTCCTGCCAGATATGACACAAAACCAAATGTTCCTCTCGGAAACACATTGTATTACATAATCTGTCATTACATTTTGTCCAGATGCTGATACAAGATGGAGTAATGTTTCAACATCCAAATATATAAATGGAAAAATGGTACATCAATAAGTTTGAAAAAATGCAAGTGTACTCATTGTTACCTAAAGTGCCAGAACACAAAACTTCCTCTTGCTTATTTTATCATTCCTTGGCAAAGTAAATATGTACTGTGCGTGCATTCTCATCTACTTTCACATAGGAGAGACCTTTCAATTCACTAAAAGCAGAGAAAAAACTGATGTTCCCAGTACTAGAACAAACTCTCTTTTAAAATAATATACTCTCTGTATCTTCAGTAGCTTTTAGTCATTAAAGTCAATGAAAAAAAAAAAGAAAAAAAAGTCTATGAAAAATACGTAGGCAAATGAGACATTTCTAAGATCTGAAGTCAAATGTTTAGCATCTTGGGACTTCCCTGGTGGCTCAATGGTTAAGAATCCACCTGCCAATGCAGGGAACACGGGTTTGATCCCTGGTCCAGGAAGATCCCACATGCCACAGAGCAACTAAGCCCTTGTGCCACAGCTACTGAGCCTGCGCTCTACAGCCCGCGAGCCACAACTACTGAAGCCCACACACCTAGAGCCCATGCTCCAAAACAAAGAGAAGCAAAGGCAAAGAGAACAAAGAGAAGCTGGAGCACTGCAACGAAGAGTAGCCCCCTCACCCACACCGCTGCAAATAGAGCAGCAAGGAAGACCCAATGCAGCCATAAATAAATAAATAAATTCATTAAAAAAATGTTAGCATCTCCACTAAATGCAATTCTGTAAGTCATTTACTGTTTTGATTTCTATAGTTCAAACAAGGGATACAAAACTGGTGCACAATCTCTTATTCAAGCCCTTAAAGGCCACTTTTTTCTCAGAATTGGAATTTGTCAGATTTTAGAAAGTTAAGATAGCATATATATTATGTATGACCTAACACCTCCCAGGGTGGCCTAGACAGCACTTGCCATCAAATATATTAATATTTCTGCATCAAAACAGAAAATCAGGTTAACACAGATAGACCATGATTAGGCTACCAATTTCAGTTGGAATTTGCCTTCACACTCGCTTTTTTAAAAAATCAGTTTTTAGAGCTTTTGGAAATTTGGACAGCCAATAAAAATACATTAAATCATCTCATCCAGTTTTCATAAGGAGAATGGTATTCAAAACCTAGAGAATTCCTACTTTGTACTAGGCACTAGGTCAGGTACTGGGAGTAAAAAGGTGGGGGCCAAGGGGGAGGACATAGAATCTAACGTCAAAAAGCCCAAATCTAATAGAAGCTCACGTTAAGCAACTGTAAATATATTATGGGGTAAACACAAAGTATCTCCTTCAACCAATGACCTTAGCCATACAAAATACAGCAAGAAATACAGACCTAAACACTGCCAGAAACACTTTGTTACTTACATCCTTCCCTCAGTCCTGTACCCACTCCACACACATTTTTCTAAGAAGCTGGTTTAGTTTCCAATAGGTAATTAAGAAGCAGAACTGTAAGAAACGATTCAAGGAAGTAAAGGAATGCAGGATGCCCTTCTTCCCATACCGTTTTCCAATCTGTTGTTTCCCACCCGTGGATTGGGAAACAACACGTGACAGCACTGTCAAATGACAATTTGGCACCAGTTCACTTTATTGCGTGTTTATTAATAACCTACTATGTATTATGCACTTAGAAGGTACAAGAAATGTAAATATAAATGACAAAGCCCTACCTCTCAGGTGCTTACAATCCAGTGGAGGTTAAGGTGGACGGTGGGGATGGACAGTAAATTACAATACCATGTGACACATTCAATAATAGAAATTTGAAGAATAAAAGCAGTACAGCAGAAGGATTTGGGAAATCAGGAAAGGTTTCTTTAAGAAAGTGACACCAGAGTAGTTCTGAACAATAAGAAATTTGTCAAACAACAGAGAAGTGATACTAAAAATACCACCACCATCCCCTCCAAGCCCCGCATAAAAACATATGCATGAAAGCAAAAAAAGGGAAAACTTTCAGGGTAAGTGGCAGATATGTCCAAAATATCTAGCTATACCTAAATAGACTTAGGTCCCTGGTGTAAACATATACAAAATATTAAAGTGTGTCCAGAAAAGGAAAACTATGGTTTTTTTCCTCTTAGGTAATTCATTTTGCATTTCATGATTATATAAGCTATGTGGTCTTACCAAAAAACAAACATTGTAAACCATTTTATTAATGCATAATGTAGCATATCCCCAAGTGATAATACCAAGAGATTATCATCTGTATTCCAGAGAACAAGATGTCAGAAAAAAAAATATTAGGAATTCTTTTTTCCAAGTCATTTCTAATAGTATAGACAAAGTAAATAAATAAACAAGCCATATCAGCATGACTTATCATGAGAGGAATTTTAAGAGTTTGAAAAAGGATGTCAAACAGAAAAACTAGAGCAACAAGAAAAAAAAATATATATATATAGTATTTAAGTTGAAGAAGGAAAAGTTCAACGCACAAAACCAAGTTAAAAATTACAAAATAATTTTAAAACCTTAAAACCCTAGTGTTCATTCTATTTGTTTTCGAAGGCAGACTTTCTACAACAGACACCAATTTTAGTATAGATCTTTCCAAAAATACCTAGTAAAAGTCACAATGAAATTCAACTCCTCTAAGTATTATGGGTAGATATCATCCATAGTAAGGAAGAACAATCACATGTATCATCAACCAGAATGATTCCTGTCACAGCACTAGATCCTTTGATATCAATATTGTGATACCAATATTGCATGTGATTCTATTCAAACATTACAGTGCAACTCAGATTAACTCTGCCTCTAAAACTGCCCTACCTGGTACCTTGGTTTCTTTTGCTTCTTTGTGCTACAAAATCCACTAGAAGTCTAGGTAACAAAATCTTATTTAGTAGTATCTTTTCTGAAGATTGTATCACTGTTTGCATAAATTGGCCTCAAATGCCTATTAAGCAAGCACATGGAAAGTTTGCCTTTAAATATGTAATCATCACAAATGAACTTCCTACAATTGAAAATGTTGACAATTAAAAAATACTGTTTAACACTGCTTTTTAAAGAATAGTTATTTTTACCAATCTAATTATGTCTAGTCATTATTTCATATTTAGGTGTGAAGCATACCTTTTCTTTATTTTTCTGTATTATTAGAAAATCTTATGAAGCAGATTTGTGAGTAAAAAGGGTAAAACTCTAACTTCCCACGGGTTGCAAAAAATTCTGTAAAGGTCTTTCAAAATACAAATACTTTTAATACCAGTATGTGCTGAAGAGATAAGAACCAAAACAACTGGGTTAGAAGCACTTCTAATGAAATCTACTCATAAATCTAAGTATTTATTTACTTTTGAACAAAGAGAATTTTCAGATTATAACTAACTGTGAAGTACCTATGAAAAATCAAAAAGTAAATTAAATATCCAAGGTTATTAAGTAAAAACACAGGTAACTAGTTCTCTTGGGGAGGAATATCATTCTGAGGTTTATCTTCCAAGATCAAGTAGTACTTCGAAATGGAAGGGAATATAAATCACTCATGCATTTTGTCCTCATTTTTCTGCCATATAAATTTACTTTAAAACTAAAGTATTGTAGAAACTAAAAATCTTTAAAAGGTTTTATTTCTTGCTTGGTTAAATGTACAGGCAATTCTAATTCCCCAAGAGTATCAGATTAGGCTACAGATATCGCTATACAGTATACTTAGAATAAAAGGGTTCTGCCAACAAATGATGCTTACATTAATTAGAATGCCAAAAAATGTGAAAGTTTCTCAATTCCCATCTAAAATACAATACAAAGTAATCACAGAAGTCACTGCAATTCAAGCCCTCAGGAAAAAAAATGAGAGTAAAGAACCTTTTTAAAATTAAATGAGGATCTTACAAAGTCAAGAAAGAAGTGAAGTTTTGTCTTTTTTTTACACGCACTTTGTATTTTTCCTTTAGATTTAATATTACACGAGAACTACAAACTGAAGCGGAGTTCAACATACAAAGTTAACTAAAGATCTTGGTCCATTAGGAAGTATTTCAACGAAAAGAGATCTGAATGTACACATCAAACCACCTGAATGTAGCCATTTAGCCATTTCAGCCCACTGTGATTCTTAAGCAACCCTTTAAATCTGGGATAAAGTTATCTTCCAAAATTGCAAAAGAGATGTCTTCACTGGCGTTTGGGAAATAACTTGTCAAATATACCAAGTATTCCCAAACAACAACATAAACCCGGTATGTAAAGAGATATTTTCAAATTTCTAAGCCCTGCCCCCCTACTTTATTACTTCCACTTATGTTGTTTTAAGAGGCAAATGACGCTGTACTTATGATTCTAGAGGTCTAGAAATTCCTAAAATCAAGCATGACAGAAAATCTGTTCAACTTTGAACTCTAAATTCAAGCATGGCCTCCCTCGTGAACAGATTCTAACTAGGTACTTCCTACCATTTCGCCAAGAATCTAAGGGTTGATAGCACTGTATTTATTAGAAACCGTCCAGAAGATTAAGAAAGGAGTATGATTCTTTGACCAAGAGTTTTGAAACAAAATGTGTTGCATTCGGTCTTCTGGATGTTGAAAAGTGAAGGCATCTCTTAGGATTCGAAGGAAGCTGATGTTTAGGTTCCTTCCAAGAGGTTGGTACCCGTATGTAAGACTTCTGTAGTTGTAATATCATACCCACAGTGCCTGGAATAAACGCAAATTCTAAGACCTTGGAAATGTTCTCATAAAAGGAAAAAACTCGTATTCGCCAAGGTCCATAGTTACCAAGAGTTAGAGGCTGTCCCTCCTAGACGGACCACAGAGCCTAAACTAAGAACTAGGAGCGCCTCTTTCAACCCCAGTCACTTGCTCCGCGAAACTTTTAAGTTAGACCCAAGACAGCAAAAGGTGGAGAGGCCCCGGCGGAAGTTGAAACCTAGGGCTAGCAACTTCACACACAGAGGCGCCTCGGGTTCCTCCGCCGCCCCAGGATTCTCCGGACTCAGTCTCTACCAGACCACGGAAGCTTCACCCTCCGGTTACGGAAGCAGAGGAAGCATCCCAGTTGCACTCTTTCTCTTCCACCACCCATAGCCTTCTGTACCCAAGGGCCTGGCAGCTCCTGAGGCCCGTTAGCCAGTCCAGTGTCCCCCACCTTTTACGTGTACATACACAGAAACACACGTAAGTTGCAGATGATGTGCGTGTATTGAGAGAATGTGAAGAGCCAGAGACCGCGGCAGCTGCCAGGAAGGCGGCAGCGCCGTCTAAAGCGGGCCCGGGGTCCTTGGCCACCGCCGCTGCCGCCTTCTCTTCTTCCCCAGGAAGCAGCGCGGCGGAGGCTCCTCCGCGCTGGAGGGAGCCCGGGGTAGAGGAGTCTGGGGAAAACCCCAGCGCCAGCTGAAGGGACCCGGCCTAGGATCCAGAACTGCCGCTGCAGCGACCCGACTACAGCGACGCTTTACGTCCCGTCCACCACCCTCCCCATACACACCCCCTCCCTCCCTCCACCGCCACCCCCCCCTCCCCGCCCGCTCCGCTCTCCCTCTCTCGATTGGAGCCGAGACAAAAGCAACGGGAAGCGGCGGGCCGGGACGCTGCCCGCGGACCCCGGGCGCGACCGGCCCGGCCCCGAGGCATTCCCCCGCCTTGCGGGGGCCCCGAATCCGCCGCCCCCGCCGCGCGCCCCACTGCCAGACTTCCGAAAATTTGCCAAAAACTCACCGCATGAATTTTCTTGTCCCGCGGATCCAAGATGGCGACGTATCCACCGCGGAGACTGCTGGGAGCAAGACCTTTACCCTCTGACCCCCGCCGTGACCCCCGTCGTTCCGACTTCCCTCGTGGCGGCGGCGGAAGGTGGGAGCGTCGGTTGCCTACGGGACAGAGTTGGGGGTGGGTAGACCGCTTCCCGTGCGTTCGAGACGGGTTGGGGAGGAGCGCTTCACTCCCTCACCTTCCTCCCCGCGGCCTCCACCGTCTCTCTCACCGACTCGCGGGGAGGCTCGTAGCTTCTCCGCAGTCGTTACAGCGAGCAGGGCCTCTGCGGCCGCTACGGCTCCCCTGGGGCCGGGTTGCTTCGCAAGGACCACAGGCCCTAGGTCCGAGGAGGACCGCGGGCTCCAGGGGCGGGGAATGATGAGGTGGCGTCGGTCCGCCCTCCCCGGGGACGCGGAACGTGTTTGTGTTTGTGTTCGTGTCGGACACCCCGCCCCCCTCCACGTCCGCCGCGTCCCGGCCGCACCTTGCTCCAGCCACCTGAAACTGATCTGATCGCTATCCCCTTTTCTTCTCTCAGCCCACGAAACCTCCGGTGCTTGTTCACGTACTTCCAGGGACTGGCAGCACATCATCATCACCTCTTGAGAAGTGAGTTCCCCTCAGCCAAAAACCCTTGGTATTTTCTACTCACCCCCCTTCCTTTTTTGTTGTTGTTGTTTTTTAACTTGTCGGGAAGGAGCATATTGGGGAGCAGGTTTTTAAAATACTGTTGGGTGAGCTTTGCTGAGTTAGATTTATAGCGCTTTTCTCGCTCCCACTCCCCAGTCCCCACGTAAGCTGGAGTGACTGCCTGCGCTGTCACCAAGACCGTTTGAAATTACGGTGGCTTTGAGGGAAACTTCAGGAGAGTGAAGTCTCTGCTTCCCAGAAAAATAATTGTCAAAGTGAAATTAATTTTATTTTCTTTGAAATAATAAATCTCTCTATATTCCTTTGTGTATTGATCAATACTTCCTTTTTTACTTGACATTTTTGGACCTAAAAAGAGCCTCTGCATGCGTGTTTAGGAATTGTGTAGTTCATTGTTCATTCCTTTCTACTTGAGTAATAGAATTCACTACTGTAAAGTACAATTCATTTGGAGTAAGTAAAATTTCTACTTCCCTTGTTTTGTTTCTTTTATAAAATCATACTTTCCCTCCAAAAACTAACTGTGATTCAATTTAAAATTTATCACTGAAGGGCAAGAGGTATCTGTCGGTCATAAATAGCAAGAAAAATAAGCATACTATAAAATAATAGGTGACTTTGTTGTGTTTACAGAGTACAAGGTATTTTGATAAATTAGCTGATGTAGCCAGTAGAAAATGTTTTGCCTGGTTATTCATTTCATTAAACATTCTGCTTCATTGTGTTTTTTTACTTAAGGAAAATTCAAGGAGGAGCAACACTATGTTCTTCCTTCCCTTTTTCTTCCCCTTCCCCCAACAGTTCCTTCCTGCCTCTTCAGCTTTCTCTTCTACTATGTAAGATGGTGTGTTAAAATGTTGACTTATACCTCTAAGTATATGTCATACATATAGGTATATTAATACATATATGTGTGTATTATTGAGCATTTTAATCTATTAATAACTTGAAAGTTTAACTATTAATATTTGGAATTGTAAGATGAAATGATAAAAGTGGGGTATGCGTCTATGTATATAGTAACATCAAGTATTACTTACCATTCTAATCTATTAGTTTGACATATAGAGCATAGGACTCTGTTAAAGCCAAAAGATGACCCTTATTTTTATCCCCATGTTTACTCAGAGAACAAATTTTTGGGGGGTGTTTTTTTGTTGTTGTTGTTTTGTTTTTGTTTTTTTTTAATGGTGCCTCGGGTCTCTCAACACCCAATTCTGTGAATTTTATTTTATTTTTTTATTTTTTGGCCACACCACATGGCATGTAGGATCTAGTTCCCTGACCAGGGATCGAACCTGTTCCCCTTGCATTGGAAGCACGGCGTCTTAACCGCTGGACTGCCAGGGAAGTCCCACAAGTTTTAAATAGTATAAACTTTGGTAAAATTGGAGAAATCACTTCCAAAAGGAGACACGTCTAATTTGAGGGTTTTGTTCCTTTGCGTATTTTACTGGAAAAGATAGAGCAGCAAACATTTTCATGGTAAATGTGTAGCATAGCAGTGTTGGGGGAAAAATACACTGATACTATTGTTTTCTTGAGAACGCTATTTGTTTAGGATAAATTTACTTTAAGCCTTCTTGAGAACAAGTTTAAAATAGTTCTATTAGTGGTGCCCAATCTTTCATAAGTTTGTGAAATTTGTTTAATAGCTACCTTAGAGGTAGCTTCTAGGTATTAAATAAACCAACATTTCTTATATTTATGGCTTTCTAATAAGCACTCTAAGTAGTACATTTTTAATATTGTCCTATTGCATCCAAAAGTTCATCTTTATTGCTAATATTGATAAAATTTGCCCATTTGGTAGGTTGTGAGTTTTTTCTTTAAACTATTCACTTTGATAGATTGCCTTACTTGAAAAATAGGCCATACTGAGTATGTGTTTTGTGTGTTTTTGAAATGTAAGATGCATCTTATAGAAAAATTACCGATTTAGATTGAGAAAAAAATTCCTTATTAAGGGAAGAATGACTTTGTACATAACTAGTTGTAGAAAAGGGGGGGCCTCCCATTTTTTAAAAGGTATAGACAATCCTGAAAATCTTACCATGCCAAGGAATAAAAAAGAGGCATCTCAATATTAGCATATGCTGAAACAGAATATTTGAATCCAAGTTGTCTTCCTGTAGTCTTTCTGATTTCCGTAAACAGTACTGCCAACAGTTCACTCACTTGCTCAGGCAAAAAAGTAGGAATCTTCTGTGATTCCTCACACTCTCGGTCCAATTCATCAGCTCTTCCTTGTGTTTATTCTGCATTCAACCACTTCTCATCACCTCTGATGCTACCACCCTGTCCAAGCCACCATCATCACTTGCACAGCAATATCCATACTATCTCTGCTTCCACTTTTCCCTGCACCCCTTTTAAACCATTCTCTCCGTACCAGCCAGGGTGATCATTTAAAAAACTTGATGAGGTTATGTTACTTGTTTAAAAGCCTGCAGTGGTTTCCTCGAAATAGAATAAAATCCAATTTCCTTACCATGGCCTTTAAAACTGCATAATCTGACACCTGCCTTCCTCTCCAACCTCATCTTACTCTCACGCTTCTCATTGCCTCCTTTCTGTTTCTGTCACGTACCAAGCTTTTTCCAGTCTGTAGCAAACAACGACTGTTAGTTATCCCCTAAAATTTCTCCAGTTTTTTCATAGTAATAGACATTGACATATGGCTGTCCAGAATAAAGACTGTATTTTCTAGCCTCCCTGTGGCCATGTGATAGTTCTGGCCAATGTGTTATAAGCAGATATGTGGCTTCTTTCCAGAGCCAACCTTAAAAGATAGCTGGTGCACACCTTCAGTCCTTAGCTTCTTTTCTTCTTATATCCTGCACCCTGGAATATAGTTGTGATGACCTAGGACTGTAGCTGCCAATTTGGCAAGCTCCCCCATCCTAGGGGTGGCAAAACCTCAACCTGGTGAAAATATGCGTCCTTGACTTTTCTAGAGTACCATATCAGCCCCGCACTCGTTACATACAGATTTTGGTGTGAGGAAAATGTAAACTTCTGTCTTGCTAAAGCCACTATTTTTAGGGCATCTTATTCTCAATTGAACTTAACTGATACTCCATCTCAGGACCTTTGCTCTCCAATTTTTTTTTCTGCCTGGGATGTGGTTTCTCTATGTCTGTATGGCTAACTCATTCTCATCCTTCAGTTCTTAATTCAGATATCATTTCTGACTAGCCTTCCCTGGCAACCATATCTAAAGTAGCTCCTTTTCCCATTTACTCTCTCTTACATGACCCTCTGTTTTCTGAATAGCATTTGTAATTGTATCATTATCCTCTTTATTGTTGATTGTTTCCCTACTAAAAATGAAAGTTCCATGGGAGCAGAGACTACATCTGTTTTGTTCACTACTTGATCCCCACACATAGTATACATTAGATAAGTACTGTCGAATGAATGAGACAGTGAATAGATGAACCATTGAATGAATGAAGTAGATCCTTATCCAAGATTAGGTAGACTTTTTAAAAATAAAAAGTCTTAAGTTTTCCTTCAACACATAATGTATAAAATCCAGGGTAGGAATCAGCTAGGAGAAATAGTGCTAAACTAATGGTATATGCCTAACTTCCAGGCCTTGATGATGAAGATGTATACCTTTTTCTGGTATATATAATAAGAAGGTTATTACAGGAAAAAAGCTTAATTGGTGAAGCAAACTGGCAAATCAGAAAGCACTGCAAAATAATACCTAGGGCAGAAACTCCCACTACGTAGAGGGAGTGATTATGTAACTTACTGGATCTCAGATTCTTCACCTAAAATATACGTAAGACTCTTAAACTTTGAATGGTAGTGTTATAAAAGTTTAATAGTAAGTCCAACTTATGAGTGACCTAACATGTTAAACATTAATTTGTTCTTCAGGTATTATTTTAACAGGTGATTATGTCATGATAATACTGGCAAGTGTTCAAAGAAACAGGGCTTCTTATACTGCTCAGAGTATAAAATTGGCACATTTCTAGTATGCAGTTTGGCAATATGTATCAAAAGCCTTGAGCATATACATTTGACCCTGCAATTCCTCTTCTAGAAGTGTATCATAGGAAGTAAGGATATGTGTAACAATTTGATTACAAGAGTGTTCGTTATTGCATTGTTTGTTAGGATACTGGTTAAATAAATCACGCTACATCCATAACAACAGAAAATATTCAGCCATTAAAAATGATATGGAAGAAGTTTTATTGACATATATTAGGTACAAAGGGAAAGGTTTAAAATATAATTCCAATTTTGTGAAAAAGTTTGTGTCACAAAGGTCTAACAGGATATGTGCAAGTTATTAATTCAAAACTGCAGAAGTAACTTGCAGGTATTTTTGTTTCATTAGTTCTATTTCATAGTTTTTTTTAATTTTCATAGAATAAATTTTTATTTATTTATTTATTTATTTATCGCTATGTTGGGTCTTCGTTTCTGTGCGAGGGCCTTCTCTAGTTGCGGCAAGTGGGGGCCACTCTTCATTGCCGTGCACGGGCCTCTCACTGTCACGGCCTCTCTTGTTGCGGAGCACAGGCTCCAGACGCACAGGCTCAGTAGTTGTGGCTTACGGGCCCAGTTGCTCCGCAGCATGTGGGATCTTCCCAGACCGGGGCTCGAACCCGTGTCCCCTGCATTGGCAGGCAGATTCTCAACCACTGCGCCACCAGGGAAGCCCAGAATAAATTTTTATACTGATTAAAATTCTACCTTTACTTTAAAGAAAAAAGTGGATAATTTGGGGGAATAGTATCATATACTCAGTTGCCAAGCCTGATGTCTTTTATCCTTTCTTCTTCCCATGCCCCACAACTAATTACCATTTCTTGTTTTGCGTTCTAAATACTTCTAGGATCCTCCCATACATCTCCATTCCTTCAACCATTCTCGTAATCATTCCCTCATAATCTCTCATCTGAACTTTGAAAGAGATTTTTTTTAAAAACTGGTCTTTCTTCATGAAGTTTTATGTCTCTCCAGTCTTCAAGACTACCACCAGATTTTACATTACACATCTTCGGAGACCCCCGCCCCCTCCACCCCCCGCATAAAATCTTTATAATGATGCCTCATCCACTACAGGATAAAAGTGCAAACTCCTTTCCATGAGGTAGAAAGCCCTTAATGTTATAACACCTTCCTACATTTATAGCCTTAGGTACTACTTGGAGTTCTAGCCTAATACTTGATGCTGCTTCATACTTCAAACCTTGCAGTTTTCTTCCCTCTGCTTTGAGTGACCTCTTCCTCCCCACAAAATGTCTTAAACCAGCACAGTCTCCTATGCTGGTTTAAAAAATATGTCCACAAGGGAATTCCCTGTCGGTCCAGTAGTTAGGACTCCACACCCTCACTGCCAAGGGCATAGGTTCGATCCCTGGTAGGGGTACTGAGATCCCGCAAGCCATGCGGCACAGCCAAAAAAAAAAATGTCCGCAAAATCTTTGATATTTCATTCTTCAAGAAGTGGAACTACTTAATTCACCTCCTTCTGAGTGCACGTTGAACTTTGTGACTTTCTTCTAGTAAATAGAATAAAAAGTGACCATGACTCTGAGACTAGGTCATAAGAGGCATTGAGACTTCTTCCTCTTGCATATTCTCTTGAATCACTCCAAGGGAAGCCAGCTGCCATGTCATAGGACACTCAGGCAGCCTGTAGAGAAGCCTATGTGCCAAGGAAATGAAATCTAACAGCTGACAAGGAACCAAAGCCTGCCAACAACTGTGTGAGTGAACTTAGAAGCAAATCCTTGGGCCTCTTTGAGATGCTTCCAGCCCCAGCCAATAGCTTGACTGCAACTTCATAAGAGACGCTGAACCAGAACCACCTAGCTAAGCCCCTCCTGAATCTGATAAAATTTGCCTGAAGCTGCTATGGTTTGGGTTAATTTGTTATTTGGTAATAGAACCAAAACATCTTCCTTCAGGACTCGTGTGAAATTTTTCTGAACCCACTTTTTTCTTCACTTCCTATGGAATTGGGTTTTGCCCAACTAGACAATGAGCTGCTTACAGGCAAGAGCTATGTCTCCTTTATCTTTTTTCCCCATTTCTAGCACAGTATTGACAGATGTTAAGTCCTCAGAAATATTTTGCCAGAAGGAAGTGAAAAATTCTTTGACCAATTGTAAGCAACTTGAGGGTAGAGACCCTGTATTTTTATCATTTTATCTTCCTTTACACAGAATAGGAAAGAAGATAAGCAGATGCTCCAGAGAGATCTATGTGATAAATAAGGTTAGACCTAAGTGTTTTATACATCAACAAGTGTTTTTAGCACTGATATGCTCAGCATTGCACTAAAAAGAGTTGTGAGCAACATGATTTGATTAGAGAAAAATATAATTAGGAAATAGTAATAGCAGCAACAGATAAAGCAAACACTTAGACCCACCACATACCAGGCACTGTTTTAAGCATTTTTCCTGTATTAACTCATGAAATCCTTACATCTACTATTATGTGCTAGAAATTGCTAAAAATCTGTGGTACGGACTATAAATTCTCTGCTAGATCAGAAAAGGGAAGGGAGATCAGACCGGTGTGTCAGGGATAACTTCACCACGTGGCTGTTTAAGTTCCATGTTCAGTGACATAGTTTGGATAGATGTGGATGAAAGGAAGAGACATTTTCAGTGAGGGGAATAACACGAGGAAAGGCAGCTTGTATTAGTTTGCCAGAGCTGCCATAACAGAGTACCACCAACTGGATGGCTTAAACAAACAAATTTACTTCCTCACAGTTCTGGAGGCCAGAAGTCCAAGAAAGGTTTGGTTTCTTCCAAAGCCCTCTGTCCTTGACTTATAGATGTCTGTTTCATGTTCATGTGGTGTTTTCCCTGTAAGTGAGTCAGTCTCCAAATTTCCCTTTTTTATAAAAACACCAGTCATATTGGATTAGGGCATACCTGTATGGCCTCATTTAACCTTAATTACTTTTTTAGATGTCCTGTCTCCAAATACAGTCATATTGTGAGCTACTGGGGATAAGTACCTCATAAATTTGGGAGCCGGGGGACAATTCAGGCTAGCTCAGAAGCAGAAATGAGCATAGGCCAGAGACTAGAAGCGGCCTAAGATAAGCAGAGGGGGGCTAGTGGAATTTATGTATCAAGAGAATAAGGTTGCAGGATTTGGGAGTATTTTAAATGTCAGGCAGAAAGAGTTGATATGGATGACTTTCGCTAAGTCATTGCTAATCAATCCATTCCCAAGGTTTAGTCAGCACTTAAAAAAAAAAGTTAAATATTATAGAATCCTTTATAGTACTTGTTTTTATCATATCCACTTTTATCACCTAACATCACTGCTCTAATCTTACCAACATAAATTATCTGTGAATCATCTCAAAACTAATGAGATATAAGTTTTTACCTGTTCAAATGAATATCATAAAATAAAAATTGATTCTTTTGCAGGATGTTTCCCCAGAAGAATCAACAAAATGCAGTTGGCCCTTGAAATACAGTTCAGCCCTGAAAGGGTTGAATATAAATTTTAACATTGTTTCTAACCATCCATTTCACATTACAGCGTTTGATAACAGTCAAAAATCTGGCACAAAAAAATATACACATTTGTGCAATGCACGCTAGAAACAGCAGCTTTGAAATCAGGAGTAAGCATTTGTTTCAAAAAGGAACCCTCTGTTGATTATCTGGTTAAACATGAATAGTTAATTTAGTCCACAAAGACTGCATTGGTAATAATCTGTGAGGACACATCATACCAGTTTCATTTAAACAAAAGTTACCACAAATAAGTCTGTGCAGTAAGAGTGACAAATATTTCAGTAATACATATACCAAGATGCCTTAAAGTTGCCAAAGTTTAAGAAAAGTCAGCAACACGTTAAATATACTAGTGTTCAACGCTGAAATCTTTCAAAATATGAAGGGAATAAAGCCTTTAGCTTGCCTTCCCAGTCTGACAAATTCAGTAGGACTAATAAAAAGTGTCACTGGATCACAGGCTCAGATTCTATGTATATTTTAAGAAATGGCATAGAATCGTAAGAGCATAAGATCTAAAACAAAATTTTTTAAAAAACAGCATACTGTTTACATGAAGCATTCACCATTCTAAAATGAGAGTCATTATGTCGGTAAATGACCAGCATCTCTAAGAATGCTGTCATTTGGGGGAGGGGGACATGTTCCATGGTACATATTCTTCTTAAGATCACTTTTTATGATCTTCCACACAGATTGAGGTTACTGTTTACTTTTAGAAAAGCATTTTATAATGCTTGAGAATCTTTATTAAACTTCATTTTGTTTTAATCTCATAATGATGACAACAGTGACACTGTATCAACACATGACCAAAATATTCTTATCTTCAACCTGTCACCTATACATTTCATGCAATATTTGTTGCTTAAAAATACCACAATGACAATGAAAGTAAAATAAGAACATCTGGACAGTTCCTTACAGTTTGTCATATAAGGATTTCTCCTATAATGAGCTTCCAAAGCTTTGCATTATTTTCATGGCATTTTTCCTGAACTCTTTGTAAATTTTCTATATCCTTTTTGAGTTGTTTTTCAGATATGAACTTAAAAGTATGTTTTTAATATAACCAGTTTTGAGAATAGTAGAATAAATGCTTCCTCATCTTAATAGGATGTTCTATTCTGACTTGGTATTCATTTCTCATTCGTTATTCAAATGTGACTGATTCTTAATTTTGTGCCCCACATTGTCTTATTATTTAGTTCTCAAGAAAGCTACATAACTTCCCCCATATTCTTGTATGCCATATGTATGTGGCAGATCGCCAGTTTAAACTTGTGAGCCATATCTTGCCCTTAAAGTATCCAGTTCTTGTAGAGAATTGCTCTCATTTTATTTCTCATCACCTTTGGAATTGATAACAGCAATATTAAACCCACCTAATATTCTCAACCGAACATTAAAGATGTTATTACTCTCTAGTGCTTTCATGGGTCACTATCACCTAAAAAATAGGTAGCCTGAAAGTAAAAGCCAAATTAATGAGGCAACCAGTGAGAAGAATATGAGATCCTTGGTAACCATAGAGTGGCTGCCACAAACCAGTCAGCACAAGAAAACCTCAACAACAGCAGTTCGACGTAAAATAGGTGGTCAATATTGGCCTGATAATAATTAACAACTACAACTTAATTTGGCATCTACTAAATTGCAAGCACCATAGTTACATAATTCCACTCAATCTGCATAACATGAGATAGGTAGTATTTGCACTTTACAGATGGAGAAATGGAAGCTTTAAGAGGTTTTAAGAGAGGGCTTTGATTACACAGATTGTTTCTAACTTCAGACCCTGTTCTCTTTTTTGTTAGTGTATGTAATTTTTTAAATATTGTGTATAATGTTTTTATATATACGTTTTCATGGAGTGAGGGTTCATAGATTTCATAAGATTCTTTAAGGGGTCCCTACTGAAAAATAAGTCTGAGAACCACTAAAACTCATTGTGAGTTCATTGCCATTATTGTGAGGAAGAAAGTAATGCTGAGATAGTTCGGCTGAGTCATCCAAATGAATAAATGTGGAGAAGCTAGGTAGATTATTAAAATTCTGGCTCAGCTAACATTGAGTTTCAATTTTGCATCAGCCATACGGATTATACAGTACTGTTTCTCAATCTTGAATACATAGGAACACCTTGTAAGAACTGTGTATACCCAATGTGACAAATTATTTTTATTATACAGGAGGAAACTTGGTTTAAGCCTATGCTGATAGCTCTTTTTAACTATTAATCTGGAAAAAATCGAAATTAAACTAAAATATTTTCAATTAATTACATTAATTTTAATGTAACAAAGAATATTGTTTTGCTGAGCCTAAATCATCACTGGAAATCAATACAGCACAGATTTGTTTTATTTCAGGATACCTATATTGCTATATGGTAACTCAATTTTCCCGCCAGTTTTCTCTATTATAATTTTTTTAAAGCCTTTGTTCCAGAAACAAGCAGTCACAGCTTTTGGCCTTTACCTGGCATGTATGCATCCTTCATTTGTTTGTTTCTCTTCTTTACTGTAGCTCAGGTCAATTTAAGTTTTATAGCTTGGCTCTAATTTATAAAAACAAACAAGAACATGGCATTCAAATCAGGCAAAAATATTTTATATAGTGGTCTTCCCTGTGATCCAAAGTATAGTTTTTAATTTTTTAATTATTTTTGAAATGAAATTTCAAAACTAAAGATGAGAAATCAGAGATATTTGATGAGAAATCAGAGATATTCAAGAATATGTTAGTGAATCACCAGGGATTTGAGAAGCAAAGGTTAAGAGCTTAGGATTTCAGAATAGCTCAGACCTGGAGTTATATCCAACTCAAACACAGGCAAGCTGAGTGCCCTTAGGCAAGATGCTTAACTTCCCCAAGCCTCAGTTTTGTTACCTGAAAATTGTATGCAGAAATATTATCATGCCTTCCAGAGTTAAAATTTGTATGAGATGATCTATGTAAATGCTTAGCATGATATATAGAATGACCCAAACACTCAAAAAATAGCAGTTGCTATGATGATAATATTTTTATGTGAATTACCATATATAATCTAAGAATTTTAAATAAAGAGAGAAACGTAATTTTTAAGGGAACATATGAAAGGGAAAATGCAAGAAAATGATAGACTGTAAAAATGGCCACTTACATTTGCAGCAACATGGATGCAACTAGAGATTCTAATACTAAAAGTCAGAAAGAGAAAAATACCATATGATATCACTTATATGTGGAATGTAAAATATGGCACAGGGACGTCCCTGGTGGTCCAGTGGTTAAAAATCTGTGCTCCCACTGCAGGTGGCACGGGTTTGTTCCCTGGTCAAGGAACTAAGATCCCACATTCTGAGTGGTGCTGCCAAATAAAAAATAAATAAAATAAGGTACAAATGACCCTATCTACAAAACAGAAATAGCCTTACAGACACAGAGATCAGACTTGTGATTGCCTGCGGAGTCGGGGAGGGGGCAGACTGGGAGTTTGGGGTTGGTGGATGCAAACTATTACATGGATAAACAACAAGGTTGTTTACATAGAATGGATAAACAATAAGGTCCTACTGTATCTCAGAGGGAACTATATCCAATCTCCTGGGATAAACCATAACGGAAAAGACTTAAAAAATGTCTCTGTATAACTGAGTCACTTTGTTGTACAGCAGAGATTGGCACAGCCTTGTAAATTATACTTAAGTTAAAAAAATTTTTTTAAAAGACCACTTAAAAAAACAACACAAACATAAATGTGCTAGCTGACTGACATATTTTCTGTTAAGAAATAAAAATAAATCAGGGGGGCTTCCCTGGTGGCGCAGTGGTTGAGAGTCTGCCTGCTGATGCAGGGGACATGGGTTCATGCCCCGGTCCGGGAAGATCCCACATGCCGCAGAGCGGCTGGGCCCGTGAGCCATGGGTGCTGAGCCTGCGCGTCCGGAGCCTGTGCTCCGCACCAAAAAAAATAAAAATAAAAATAAATCAGGTAAAGTAAGAAAGTGAAACATTCTTAAATGATTACATTTCATAGCATTAACTAGTTATGTTTTATTCTTGTAAGAATTTTTTTTTTTTTTTTTTGGGGGTACGCGGGCCTCTCACTGTTGTGCCCCCCCCCCCCCCCCCCGGGGGGA